>NC_058080.1:336006565-336351565 GCF_014858855.1 Bufo gargarizans | reverse complement strand
CATCCCAAAACATTCCCCCAACTTCTCCTGAGTACAGCGATACCACATGTGTGACACTTTTTTGCAGCCTAGGTGGGCAAAGGGGCACACATTCCAAAGAGCACCTTTCGGATTTCACCGGTCATTTTTTACAAATTTGGATTTCAAACTTCTTCTCACACATATGGGCCCCTAGAATGCCAGGGCTGTATAACTACCCCACAAGTGACCCCATTTTGGAAAGAAGACACCCCAAGGTATTTTGTGATGAGCATAGTGAGTTCATGGAAGTTTTTGTTTTTTTGTCACAAGTTAGTGGAATATGAGACTTTGTAAGAAAAAAAAACACCCATCATATTCCGCTAGCTTGTGACAAAAAATAAAAAGTTCTATGAACTCACTATGCCCATCAGCGAATACCTTAGGGTGTCTACTTTCCGAAATGGGGTCATTTGTGGGGGTTTTCTACTGTCTGGGCATTGTAGAACCTCAGGAAACATGACAGGTGCTCAGAAAGTCAGAGCTGCTTCAAAAAGCGGAAAGCCGGAATTAGACTTACCGGTAATTCATTTTCCCCGAATCCACCACGACGGCCCAGAGAGAGATTGACCCCTAACCTCTGTAGGGGCAGGAACAGAGATAGGTTTAAAAGGACCCCTCCCACCACCATTCACCAGTGAGTTCCAGATTATAGTGCTACAACCACCAGTTTACAAGTGAGACAACTCAAAGTGAGTTTTTTTATTTTTTATTAACTCATACCAAAAGTTTTTTTCTTTTTCTTTTTTAGGGCGGGATATCATGCCGTCATGGTGGAATCGTGGAAAATTAATTACCGGTAAGTCTAATTCCGGCTTTCCACTTCACCACCATGACGGCCCAGAGAGACATAACAGATTATATACGACTTAGGGTGGGGCAACGGCCTGAAGGACCTTGCGACCAAATGCGAGGTCGGAAGACCTGGATAAGTCAAGCCTATAATGTTTAATGAAGGTGTTAACATTAGACCAGGTTGCAGCCTGGCATATTTGATTTAGGGAAGCTCCTGCCCTTTCAGAGAAAGAGGCAGATATAGCTCTTGTGGAGTGAGCCCGAATGACCTCTGGACAACTGATGCCTTCGATCTTGTAGCAGTCTGTAATAGTCTGTCTTACCCAACGGGCAATGGTAGATCTGGAAGCTGCCTTCCCTTTATTTTTACCACAGAAGAGCACTAGTAAGTTGTCCACCTTCCTCAGGTCTTTAGTGACTTTCTAGGTATTTTAGTACTGTTCGTCTGACGTCTAGCGTATGGAAACGTTCCTCTCCAGAATTTTTAGGATTTACACAAAAGGAGGGAAGAATGATCTCCTGGTTCCTATGGAAGTCTGTTACTACCTTTGGCAAAAACGTAGGGTCTAGCCTCAAGGTAATACAATCCTCCTGTATCGTGAGATATGGTCGTCTTATTGACAATGCTTGGATCTCACTCAGTCTTTTTGCTGATGTTATGGCTATAAGAAAAGCCACCTTCTGAGAAAGATTCTTCAGGGAACTTGCGTCCACGGGTTCATTCTCCAAGGACAATGTTTAAGTCCCAGGTAGGCATCTCTGATCTGAGGGACGGTCTTAGTCTGGCTGCAGACCTTAGGAATCTTTGGATCCATCTATGGCTGGCCAATTCGGAATCGAAATAGGCGCTAAGTGCTGAGACCTGAACTCTAAGGGTAGAAGGACTTAACCCTAACTCTAGTCCCTTCTGAAGGAAATCCAGAACCCTCTGTATATTTGGTCTGGTTTGGTCTGGGGCTTCGTCGCCTGACCAGGTGCAGAATCTTTTCCAGATCTTAAAACAAATGGAGTTAGTCACCTTCTTTCTGCTGGCCTTCAAGGTAGATATAACACCCTCAGAGAGACCTCTCTGCCTTAGGAGGATGGACTCAGGATCCAGGCCGAGAGGCTGAAGATTTCCGGATGAGGATGGAGAACCGGCCCCTGGATCAGGATATCCTTTCTCCCTGGGAGAATAAATGCTTCCTGTGGGGAGAGTTTGGTTAGGATCGAGAACCAGCTCCTCTTGGGCCAATATGGGGTGACCAGGATTACTCTGGCTCTGTCCCTGATTATCTTTTGGAGAACCCTTGGGATTAATGGGAATGGGGGGGAAGGCATATGCAAGGTCCCAGTCTCAGTGCAGGGAGAAGGCGACGATCGCTAGGGGCCTGTCCCTTGGGTTTAGGGAGCAAAAGGTTGAAAAGGTTGATACCTTTGTGTTTATCCCTGTAACGAATAGGTCTATTACTGGAAGGCCCCATCTCTGGACAATCAGATTGAAGATCTCGATGTTTAAGGACCATTCTCCCTGGACTATGTTAGTCCTGCTTAGGAAGTCCGCCGCACAGTTTAGGCTTCCTTTTAAATGAACTGCTGATATTGATCTTCCATTTTTTTCTCCCCAGAGGAAGATTTTCCTGGATAGACCTTCCAGCTTCTGAGACTGTGTGCCCGCCTGATGCTTGAGGTAGGACATGGTCGTTACATTGTCTGAATAGACCTTTATGTGTTGGTTCCTTAGTTTTGGAGCGGCTGTTCGTATTGTCTCCCAAACTGCCCTGAGCTCCCTGTAGTTGGAGGACTGAGCTGCAATCTTTGGAGGCCAGTCTCCCTGGTAAAGATCGGAGTAAATTTTTGCACCCCATCCTTTAATGCTGGCATCGGTCTGAATATGTACTGCTGGGGTCTTGAACCAGATCATGCCCTTTTTTTAAATTTTTTGTTTGAAGCCACCACCGGACTGAAGATTTTACGTGGCCCAGGATCAGGATCTTTCTGTCCAACGAGGTCAGATTTTTGTCTCATTTTCTTAAAAGCCAGGACTGAAGGGCTCTGTAATGGGCCTGGCACCACAGGACTGCTACAATGCAGGCTGTCATCTGACCTAAAAGGCTCATCGTTTCTCTGAACGAGAAGGAGCGACGTCTTAGGAAGGCCCCGATTGATGACTGTAGGTTCTGGATTCTTTCTGCTGGAAGGAAGGTTGTTTGTTTTTCCAAATCCAGCAAAACCCCCAGGAATTTTACCCTGGTATTCGGAACTAGGGAGGACTTCTTTAGGTTTATCACCCAACCTAGATATGTCAGAAGGGAACAGAAGATTTCTCGATCTGCTATAAACTGAACCACAGTGTTTGAAATAAGTAGAAAGTAGTCTAGATAAGGGACGACCGTCACCCCCTGAGGTCTCAGGGAGGCGACCATCTCTACCACCAGCTTCGTGAAAATCCTTGGGGCTGAGGCCAGCCCGAAGGGGAGAGCCACGACGTAGAAGTGGTGAACAGACCCCCTGTGATCCTTTACTGCAAAACGCAGGAACTTCTGAGACTGGGAGTGAATGTGAACAAGATGGTATGCGTCCTTCAGGTCAATTGTACAGAGGGACGCGTCTTTTTGAATTAAGGGGATGGTTGAATGTAAAGATTCCATCTTGAACCTTTTGTAGATCACAAATTTGTTTAGCCTCTTTAGATTTATGATCATGCGGAAGGCGCCCCCCGGCTTTATTACCAAGAAAAGGCTGGAGTAGAACCCCCGCCCTCGTTGAAGCTCGGGAACTGGAATTACTACTCCTAGGTCCAGGAGATTCTGGACCTCCTTCCAGATCTGGCTGTACTGAAAAGGAGAAGGGTGGTGAGAAATCAGAAATACATTCGGAGGGGGGAAGATAGTTCTATTCTGTATCCAAACCTGACAAGATTTTGCACCCAGAGGCTCGGAGAAGTCTGCTGCCACTGAGCAAAACGTTGGGATAGTCTTCCCCCTATCCTGGCGTCACTTTCTCACCGCCCTTGTTTTGGGGATTAAGCAGGTACCCTCTACCTCTCCCCTCTTTGAGGTAACTCCAACGTCCGGTTTTACCTTTACCACGAAAGGAACTACTTTGGGTATATTGACCACGAAAGGAGGGTTTCTTTTTAGGGGTCTTATCCTCAGGGAACCCCTTTTTAATCAGTAGCCTTCTCGAGGATCGTGTCCAGTACAGGACCAAACACGTATTCACCCGAGAAGGCTATGGAACATAATTTCATCTTGGAAGAGAGGTCTCCCGACCAAGATTTCATCCAAAGTGCCCTCCGGGCCGCATTGTACAAGGCTGCATCCTTGGCTGAAAATCTAATGGTCTCTGCAGAGGCGTCCGCAAGGAAACCTGTGGCAGATTTTAGCAAGGGAATGGAATCTAGTATTTGCTCCCTAGGCGTTTTGCTGCATAGATGACCCTCCTCAGGGTCATTCAGTCATAGGTACATAGACCTAGCGACTGAAGTAGCGGCTATCTTTGTCTTGACACTAAACATAGCTGCCTCCCAGGACCTTTTTAATAAGCTGTCAGCCTTTCTTTCCATAGTGTCCCTTAGCTGACAGGAGTCCTCAAATGGAAGTGAGGTTCTCTTATTGACCTTGGCCACCTGGACGTCAATTCTAGGGACCTCGTCAAAAATCTTAGAGTCTGATGGGTCAAATGCAAGGCGGTTTCTGAATTCCTTGGATATACCCAGCTTCTTTTCTGGATGGGCCCATTCATCCATCACCATCTCCTTAGTGTTTTCGTTTATGGGGAATACCCTGGAGCGTTTGACCCTCAATCCCCCAAACATTTCTTCCTGAACCGTATGGGGTTGCTGAATGTCTTCTACCCCCATGGTATCCCTGACAGCTTTTAGAAGGGCACTCATTTCACTGGGAGTGAAGAAAAATTTTCTGGAATCCTCAACGATCTCGCCCTCAGATAGGTGGTCGTCGTCCTTTTTTTTTTTTAGAGGATGAGGCATCGTCCTCTAAATCTTCGGAGTCAGAGGGGATGTCTGCCCCCCTGGGTCTTTTAGGTGGGCGGATCTCCCTGGTATCCTCACGGGATCCCCACGGGATCATGGATCTAAACTCTTGCATAATTGAAGGCTGTTCATCTCTCACCATTTTAGCGATGCAATCCTTGCACAGTTTTTTTGTGTAATCCTCAGGAAGGCTGACGGAGCACTGGATGCATCTGGCGGTCTTCTTTACTTTTTTTTTAAGTAAGTTTGGCCTAAGTGAGAGAGGCAGCCCATTAAATTTATGTTAATCTGGTATAGGAGCAAAGACTAGATGCAGTATACCAGCAGACACCACCAGTGGGAGGGGATAGTGGTTACCCTCTAAGGCGCACCCCCCCTTTCTGCCAACTATGAAGCTGCCGTCTTGCCCAGGTGGGCTACTCACGCAAGGGCGCTCGGGAGCGGTCTGCTCCTTCTGCTGTGGCTCTCTCCTGATCCAACATCTTCCGGTAGGAGAGCGATGCAGAGAGCGGAGCGGGAAAGTGCTTGGTAGCATCTTTTATATAAGTCCATCCACTTCCGGGTTTCGGCCCGGAAGTGACGCCACACGGGCGTGACAGCACAGAGCGTCTTTCCGGTCAGCTACTTACAGAGAGGTAGGCGACCCGCGGCAGCTCAAAAGGACCCGCAAGGGAGGCGAGGAACACCACCGATGCGGTCACCCAGGTATTTCAAAATAATAAAAACGAGGTCCACTTCACCTCCCTGAAAGCCAGAGAGGACTTTTACTCTGTCCTGGCCACTATAGGGGCAGGAACACACTGGTGAATGGTGGTGGGAGGGGTCCTTTTAAACCTATCTCTGTTCCTGCCCCTACAGAGGTCAGGGGTCAATCTCTCTCTGGGCCGTCATGGTGGTGAAGTGGAAATTCACATTTTTGTGAAAAGTTTGTAAACGCTATAACTTTTACCCAAACATTATTTTTTTTTAAATCAAAGACATGTTGAACAATACATTTAGTGAAAAATTTATATATGGATGTCGTTTTTTGTTTTTTTTGCAAAATTTTACAACTGAAAGTGAAAAGTCTTTTTTGCAAAAAAATCGTTAAATTTCGATTAATACCCAAAAAAGTAAAAATGTCAACAGCAATGAAATACCACCAAATGAAAGCTCTATTAGTGAGAAGAAAAGGAGGTAAAATTAATTTGGGTGGTAAGTTGCATGACCGAGCAATAAACCGCTAAAGTTGTGGAGTGCCGATTTGTAAAAAAGGGCCTGGTCACTAGGGGGGTATAAACCTGTGGTCCTTAAGTGGTTAATATGTTGTTCTGTTTGTTTTTTTTTTGTTTTGTTTTTTCCTCTCTTCAAATGTCCATTCATTCCCCCCCATGCCTCTGTTCTTATTGTATATATATATATATTGCTGTTTCTTCATATATTCTTGTAGTACGCCTGATGAAGAGACTGGTGATGTCTCGAAAGCTCGCTATGTAACATAATTACTTCTATTTTTGTTAGCCATTAAAGGGTATCAAACCTGCAATACTCTTATTTTGTTTCTCTTAATGAGAGCACTAAACTATTTTTCTATTGGCTAACACTGTACCAGACTCCACACGCGGGAGGATCAAAGGATCCCCCTGCCTGGGAGCGCGGGATTGTGTGGTGATGTCATATCACCGCGCCAGCCCACGTGGACCCGTCTGAAGGCGGGAAAACAGGAGTGAGCGCCGCAGGGGTTTAAATACCTTTCGGCCTGCACTGCGCTAGGAGACAAGATCGGAACACTACCGCCCCCCCTGAAGGAGAGCGCATCCAGCACACCAACAAACCCTACCTTCCGCCATAGGAGAGAGCGTAGGCAGCGATGCACTGCACTCAGAGTTAAGATCTCCACGAGCCCAGAGGAGAGCAGGAGGGGAAGACCGAGCAGTCGAGCTGCTCCACTAAAGAGCGCAGGAAGAAGGGAGGCAGAGATCAAGCAGCTGCCGAGTCCTGTAATAACCCTGGATGACTAAGTATCGCTTTCCCTGTTCTGCCTCCTCCTTAACCCCTGCATTGCCCTGTGATCCCCTGTTTACCCCTGCATTCCAACTGCCCCCTGCCATTAACCCCTTCAGTGCCCAGCAGAGCCCTGTACTGCAGAGTCCCTGTACCCCAGTACTCTGCCTATTATCCCTGCTGCCCCAGTCCACAGTCAGCCTGCTGACCAACCCCTATACCCTATCCCTGCCCAGTGGAATCCCAGAACTCTGGGTTAAACCCTTGTATCCCTGAAACCACCTCAGGTTAACCCTTTCCTGGGTTACCCCTTGCCCTGCTTTCCCAGAACCCTGTGTACCCTGGTCTGCATGTATTTACCCCTGCAGTGGCACAATTGTGCGTTTAACCCCTTGTTACCCATAGGGACAGTGAGTAGCCAGGCAGGTGGGTTACCAATATTTGTGTGTATGCATGTGCATTATTGTAATGTATAGTTAGATACTGGGGAGCACTTGGGACTGTTAGCGTAGTTAGGACCGTATTAGTGTGTTTACTTATATATATTTATAGCAACACACAGCAATATATCTATTCCATTGATACAGACTAATATTTGCCTGTAAATCTATAATGTGCAATGTGTTAATAAATACCTTTTATTTAAGCACAGTGTGTAGTCTTTTGTAGTAGTAAGGCGCTGCAGCAATAGCCGCAGGTAGTTCAGTGTAGCGTAAGGTAATCAGTAGTATGTTTGTTGTTTATTTTAGGCATAAATAGGCAGAGCCGTCACTAGACATCTCACGCCTATTTATGAATATTCATTATTGAGATTTGCATAAATATCAATAATAAATATCCCCTTTAACAAAACCCGAAAGCTTTTTGAGTCAATTAGGAAATTCCTACACAACAATGACAATGCCCACCATATAACGACCCGATATTTGACCGTCTGTTAAAGCGGTCAAGGAAGCGCCTAACCTTGAACACTAAGTTTGCTGATGTGTGCAACCGAGAAAAAAAAATGTGAGTCACTATTACTTTTCAAAAGGGAAAATTAGATTTCGTCCAGTACCTGCCTAGCAAACGGGCAAGGTATGGCATGAAGTTATACAAACTCTGTGAGAGTAGCTCCGGGTACACCCACAAGTTCTGCATTTACGAAGGGAAAGATTCCCGGATAGACCCCCAGAAAGCGCGCCCCCCCCCCCAACCTAGAAGTTATTGGGAAGATCGTGTGGAATTTACTGCACCCACTGCTGGATAAGGCTTACCACCTCTATGTGGATAACTACTATACCAGCATACGCCTATTCATGTCCCTAACTGCCAGAGGTTCTGGGAAATGGAGAACAAAATGTGGGGTGCATTTTGTCCTAGAAAATGTGGGTGTAAAGCAACTTTGCAGAAAATTTTTTTTTTTTTTCACTGCCAAGTGTTTCCCAAATCTAGGAAACACCTTTGAGGTCAAAGTGCTCACTACACACCTTGAAAGATTCCTTGAGGGGTGTAGTTTCCAAAATGGGGTCACCTTTTAGGGGTTTCCACTGTAGGTCCACCTCTGGGTTTCTTCATATGCAACATAGCTCCCAATTACCATTCCAGCTAAAGCAGTTCTCCAAAAGCCATATGATGCTCATTCCACTCTGAAGCCTGCTGTGCGCCCATACATCAGTTTTTGAGCACATATGGAGCGTTTCTGTAAACTCTGGATTCAGGGTAATAGATTGAGTTTTGTTCGGCTGTTAACCCTTGATGTGTTGCAGAAAAAATAGATTAAAAATCTTTTTAAAATCTGCTAAAAGGTAAAATTTAGCAATTGCATTCTCATTTTCCTTTAATTCTCGTGGGGCACCTAAATGGTTAAAGTTTGCAAAAATCAGTTTTAAATAGCTTGAGGGGTGTGGTTTCTAAAATGGGGTAATTTATGGGTGGTTTCTAATATGCAAGCCTCACAAACTGACTTCATAACTGAACTGGTCCTTAAAAAATTGGGTTTTGGAAATTCTTAAAATTTGTAAGATTTGTTTCAAAACTTCTAAGCCTTCTAACTTCCCAAAGAATTCAATGTCATTTTCAAAATGATCTAAAAACATGAAGTAGACACATGGGGAATGTAAAGTAATAACTATTTTTGGAGGTATTAACCTATTATAAACGTTGAGAAATGTAAATTTAGAAATTTGCAAATTTAAATTTTTAGGGTATTTTTGCAATTTGGTTTTTTTTATAAATAAAAATTAAATATTTTGACTCAAATTTACCGCTGTCATGAATTACAATATGTGACGAGAAAATCTCAGAATGGCCTGGATAAGTAAAAGCATTTTAAAAAGTTATTATTACCACATAAAGTGACATCTCAGATTTGCTAAAAATGGCCTGGTCCTTAAGGTGAAAAATGGCAGGGTCCTGAAGGGGTTAAAGTAAATTACCTAAAAACTGAAAATTAAGAAATAGGACTATTCACAAGGAAAAATGTGCAGATACAAAAGCCAAGGGAAATGGTGAAAAAAATTAGGCTCTAGCTATCACGTGTTAGAACACAAATTTATCAAAACTGTTGTAAAGGGAAACTGGTTTAATTGCCCATAGCAACCAGACTCCAAATTCCATTTTTTCAGCGCTCATTTGGAAAATGAAAGGTGGAATGTAATTGGTTGCTATGGGCAACTAAGCTAGTTTCCCTATAAACCAGTTTTAATAAATCTTCTCCTAAGGGTACATTAAAGGAGTTATCCCAGGAATAACGTTAAAAATATTGTAGCACATGACAACCTCTTTCTAACAAAATTAGAACAAGGCCTGCACCTCACATGGATCCAAAGAGATATCCCTATTCATTGTTCCAATTGTGCTACTAGATTTATTTCAAGCTAGCAGAATAGGGGTGTGTCCTTTCTTAGGAGTTTTTTTTCATACTGCAGCTGGAGGCAGTAGAAGGATAAAACTGATGTGCTTTAATCTTAGGCCTCTTGCACACCAACTTTTTTTTCCCGTTTCCGTTCCGTATGCGTAACCATTTATTTTAATGGTTCCGGATGCATGGCCACTTTGCCCATGTGTATACTGTTAAAACATTACTGTACATTACATTAATGATTAAAAATTGTATGTTTCAGTTTGCGATTCGCTAACAACCGATCGCATACGGAAACCATACAGAGACTTTTTGCGGAACTACGGAACGGAAACACAATGGAAACATAAAACTGTAAAAGACCGCAAAATACTGAAAAAGCCATACGGTCGTGTGCAAGAGGCCTTACTAAGCAGGATAGAGAAATTACAAAAAGAGCAAACAGCAGGTGGCCCTACACATGCAGATTTAACTCAATAGCCCAGTAGCTATTATAAATGTTTAATTACATGCAATTACAAAAGTATCAGGGCTCCAGACGGCGACCATTGGTCGCCAATGAGACTTAAAATTGCTAAATGGCGACAGGACTTTGTAGTCTCGTCGCCATTTGCACCTAGACCCTCCGCTGCTCTGCCTCTCAGACACGAGGAACTCAGATGGCACGCGCTGCTGTCAGTGGCAGTCCCTCCCCCCTGTGCCGCTGCCAATGGGCTGATAGAAGCGAGGAGGAGATGAGGGGCTGTGGCCACTGCACCACCAAAGAATATAGTTTATGCTGAGTACAAACCCAGGCTGCGCTGCGGGTGCTGGCCATATCCCATACCCGGCACCCAGCCTCTATGACTGCGTGCTGCGATCCGCTGATATTAACCCGTCAGGTGCGGCATCTGAGGGGTTAATAGCGGCGGATCGCAGCACACAGTCATAGAGGCTGGGTGCCGGGTATGGGATATAGCTCTGCACCAGCAGCGCAGCCTGTGTTTGTATTAAGCATAAACGATATTCATTGGTGGCGCTGTGCACCGTAGACGGATCCGTCTTCAAATGCTTTCAGTTCACTTGCGGTTTTCTGGTTACGGCGTGTAAATCCGGCAAATTGAGTACACAACGGATCCGGACGACGCAAGTGTGATTGAGGCCTAAGACGTGTGTTTTTTTTTTGTTTTTTTTATTATACCGTAATTATATGTATTTTAAATTTGCCGATTAAAAATTTAAATTTGGCTCCTAAATTTTTCAGGTTAGGAGCCAATGGCTCCTTGATATTTTTTTTTAGTCTGGAGCCCTGAGTATTCAGATCCAGGTGATGGTTTGAAAACTGTAGAACATTTTTCATGGGACAACCCCTTAAAAAACAAGCAGATTAGTTGCAGATATTTCTGTGACTCAAAAATTTGTTTCACAATCCTGAATGAGGTTGTTTCTGCAGCATCTGACAATTGTGACAAAGCCATTTCAGAAATACGGACATTTTTTAAGTCACAGATATTTCTCCATGAGAACATGGAGTGAACATATCCTAAAGAAAATACCGGTAATTAAAGAGGACCTTTCACCAGTTTGTACTTTAGAAAAGCGATACCTCACACTGTAGTGCGTCACAGTCCTTGAGAAAAAAACAGCTCACCTTCTCCCTGGCTGTAACACGCTCTGCTGTGTTTGGACAGCGCCACAGCCAGATAGAAGAAACTCCCACAGAGAAAAGCTGATGTCTCCTTCCCGGTGTTCCAATGCTATTAATTAGCATACAGCACGCCTAAACAGCACATTGGCGCAACAGAGGAGCGGATCAAGAAACAAATTAGCTATATAACATCTACTGTGAGGTATCGCTTTTCTAAAATACAAACTGGTGAAAGGTCCTCTAAGGTTCTAAATAACTCCTAAAAGCTGTAGAATGTGTTAGAGCTGGTCTTCCGTAGAGTACAACACTAATCAAACACAGTCGGAGCACCATGTACAGGTAAAATGCTCGAAGGTTGTGTTGAACTTACCTCTACTACCGCGCTTTGGAATCTTTTTGCTAGGAGTATCTGTGGTTAATTGGATCTCATCGGGATCACGACCCTCCTCCTCAATAGCCTTTAAAACAAATGAATGTAATAATTACTAAAAACATCCGCACAAATTCTGGCACTGGAAGGCAGTGGCGTCTCTAGCTTTCAAATTTTGGGGGGGCACACTGGGGGCCAGGACAAAAGTAGGTGGGGGGCAGCTAAAACAACAATACAATTACACAAGTATGCTTAGAAATGCTGCAATACTTTACCCAATACCTAAAACCGCAATAGGGATTCTTCCCCCGCCCCCACCGTTAACAGTGTCATGACATCCAAAGACCCACGATCCCCCTCCCTATAACACTATAAGAGTATCAGCCACAGATCCCTCCCCCTTATAACAGTGTAATGACTCATAACATCCACAGACCACAGATCACCCTCCCCACCGCTCACATTTGAACATGATTTCTCTAAGGCTACTTTCACACTTGCGTTCGGGGTTCCGCTTGTGAGTTCCGTTTAAAGGCTCTCACAAGCGGCCCCAAACGGATCCGTACAGCCCCAATGCATTCTGAGTGGATGGGGATCCGCTCAGAATGCATCCGTATTGCTCCGCTTGGCCGCCGTTCGCTCAGCAGGCAGACACCTGAACGCAGCTTGCAGCAATCGGGTGTCCGCCTGGCCATGCGGAGTCAAACAAATCCGTCCAGACTTAAAATGTAAGTCAATGGGGACAGATCTGTTTGAAGTTGCCACAATATGGTGCAATTTCAAACGGATCCGTCCCCCATTGACTTTCAATGTAAAGTCTGGACAGATCCGTCTGACTAACTTTCACACTTAGAATTTTTTCTGAAATATACGCAAACGGATCCGTTCTGAAGGATCCCATCGTTTGCATTATAGGAGCGGATCCGTCTGTGCAGACACCAGACGGATCCGCTCCGAACGCAAGTGTGAAAGTAGCCTAAACGGTAAAGCAGTAAACACTGTAATCATCCAGGCTGCACTGACATTAACTTTAAAGGGGTTCTGCACTTTCATTTAACTGATGATCAGCAGGGGTCAGACACCCGGGACCCCCGCCGATCAGCTGTTTGAGAAGGCACTGGCGCTCGAGCAGCACTACGGCCTTCTCACTGTTTACCGCTGGCCCACTGACTGACGTCACGACTAGTATCAACTAGCCTGAGCGCGGCTAAGCTCTATTCACTTGAATAGAGCTTAGCCGCGCCCACGCTAGTTGATACTAGTCGTGACATAACTGGGACGGCGGTAAACAGTGAGAAGGCCGCGGTGCTACTGGAGTGCCGGTGCCTTCTCAAGCAGCTGATCAGAAGCTGATGATCTATCCAGAGTATAGATCATCAGTTAAATTAAAGTACAGAACCCCTTTAACTTTTAAATCAGGAAGATTCAGGGGCAGCCGCCAGCCAGCATTCCTCTCAGACTCAGTCAGATCTAATCTCTCTAGTTAGAATAGAAATAGACTTCATCAGTCCACTCAGTCACTACTTGTAAGTTGTACCTTATTATTATTAAGCTAACCTGCTACACACAGTCACCACTAGGTCAGGCTCAGTCAGTCTCAGTCCAGTCTGTTCGGTAGGTTAGGAAGAGGAGTGCCGCCCGCAGTGCTGCCAGTAGTTGAATGAATCAGAATCAGCTAGTCTCGACTAGCGGCGCGCTGAATTATGCACAGCACTGTCACTGAGTCTACTCTACTGGTCAGGTCCTGGGGCGCAGCGGTGGGTGGAGACTAGAGAGAGACCGCAACGGCACAGAGTCCAAGACTGAGTCAGATCATCAGAATCAGATGTAAAGATTATGTCCGGTATGGTTGCCTAGTGGCGCGTATAGGCGATATGCGATACAAATTTGTATCACGATATGGAATTTTCGCAATATTACGGAGCAGCAGTTCTGATCGGAGTCCCAGCAGTGTAATGCTGGGGCTCCGATCGGTGACCATGGCAGCCAGGAGTCACGCTAAGTCCTGGCTGCCATGATATGTCAGTGAGCAGCATTATACTCCCGTGCACTCCTTCTCATAGGTCTGTGCGGCGCATTGCTAATGCTATAGGCCCCTGCCACCAATGATCAATACTGGGGGGGAGGGGGACCCTGTGGCCACTGCCACCAATGATTAATACTGGGGAGGGAGGGGGGGGGGGGGGTTTGAGTGATCAGAGGCTATGGGGCACATCAGAGGCCGACTGCCATGGTCAGCTCCCTGCTGCTGTGTGCACAACGCACAAGGAAGCAGGGAGAGTGTAAAGTCCTATTCAACCTAATAGAGATCTATTAGGGTGAATATGACAAGGGTTCTAGCCCTTAAGGGGGCTAATAGGTTATAAAATAAAAAGTAAAAAAAAAAAAAGTTTAACCCTTCCCCCCAAATATAGAAAACAATATATTGATATACACTCACCTAAAGAATTATGAGGAACACCTGTTCTATTTCTCATTAATGCGATTATCTAGTCAACCAATCACATGGCAGTTGCTTCAATGCATGTAGGGTTGTGGTCCTGGTCAAAGACAATCTCCTAAACTCCAAACTGAATGTCAGAATGGGAAAGAAAGGTGGGCTACAACAGCAGAAGACCCCACCGGGTACCACTCATCTCCACTACAAATAGGAAAAAGAGGCTACAATTTGCACAAGCTCACCAAAATTGGACCGTTGAAGACTGGAAAAATGTTGCCTGGTCTGATGAGTCTCGATTTCTGTTGAGACATTCAAATGGTAGAGTCCGAATTTGGCATAAACCGAATAAGAACATGTATCCATTATGCCTTGTTACCACTGTGCAGGCTGGTGGTGGTGGTGTAATGGTGTGGGGGATGTTTTCTGGGCACACTTTAGGCCCCTTAGTGCCAATAGGCCATCGTTTAAATGCCACGGGCTACCATGTCCATCCTTTCATGACCACCATGTACCCATCCTCTAATGGCTACTTCGAGCAGGATAATGCACCATGTCACAAAGCTCGAATCATTTCAAATTGGTTTCTTGAACATGACAATGAGTTCACTGTACTAAAATGGCCCCCAGTGTCACCAGATCTCAACCCAATAGAGCATCTTTGGGATGTGGTGGAACGGGAGCTTCATGCCCTGGATGTGCATCCCTCAAATCTCCAACTGCAAAATGCTATCCCATCAATATGGGCCAACATTTCTAAAGAATGCTATCAGCACCTTGTTGAATCAATGCAGTTCTGAAGGCAAAAGGTGGTCCAACACCGTATTAGTATGGTGTTCCGAATAATTCTTTAGGCGAGTGTATATCGCACATGCTTAAAATTATATCGCAATATAGATTTTTAGACCATATCGCCCACCCCTACGGCCGGTCATCGATCATTTTGGGGAGGGGCGAGGTATGGAGTGAAGCTACACAAACTTTTGGGGGCGTCTCAGGGTACACTTACAAGTTTCGTATATACGAGGGGCGAGATTCCAGTATCCAACCCCCAGAATGTCCCCCCCACTCTGGGTGTTAGCTGGGAAACTTGTGTGGGACCTTATGTACCCACTGCTAGATAAGGGTTACCACCTTTACTTGGATAACTTTTATACTAGTATCCCCTTGTTCCAGTCCCTTGAAGCCAGATCCACGTCTGCTTGTGGGACCGTGCAGAAAAATCAACGCAGCCTCCCTGCCCACCCCCTCCAGGTACCTATCCCCCAGGGGTGTGACCCGTGCCCTTACCACTGGAAACCTGTTCTGGTCAGATATAAGGACAAGAGGGATGTCCTTGTACTGTCCACAATTTATGGTAACAGCATCACCCCTGTCCCCGTGCGAGGTACCGCGGCAACGGTCCTCAAGCCCGATTGTATCGTCTACTACAATCGGTATATGGGAGGAGTTGATCTCTCTGATCAAGTCCTCAAGCCATATAACGCCATGCGCAAAACCCGGGCATGGTACAAAAAAGTTGCGGTCTACTTGGTACAGGTTGCCTTGTACAACGCTTTTGTACTCGCCCGAAGCGCACGGTCAGCACATGGACATTCCTCCAATTCTATGAGGCAGTCCTCAAGGCCCTGATCTTTTCGGACCGGGAAAGAGCAGGCCGCAGTACCTCGGGAACTGGAGGCGCCCGGATGGTCCCTGGCCAAACACTTTTCAGGTGTGGTCCCCCATACTGGAAAGAAGGGACGAACCCCAAAAAAGTGCACAGTGTGTCGCAGGAGGGGGATACGGAAGGACACCACTACGCAGTGCGACACTTGCCCCGATCATCCTGGCCTCTGCATTGACGGTTGGTTCAGGGAGTACCACACTTCCATGGAGTACTAAATTTATATCCCAATTTAGCACTGACAGCGGATAAAAAAAAAAATAAAAATAAAAAAATGGTTCTCAGACTTGACACCCAAAAAAACTTTTTTTATTTTTTATTTTAAAGTATACAAATTAGGTATCGCTGCGTCTGTAATAATCTTCTCTATAAAAATATCCCATGACCTAACACCCCAGATTAACACGGTCCACAATTGGGGTGTTTCTGTAAATGGCAGAGTTGAATACCTTGAGGGGTGTAGTTTCTTAGATGGGGTCAGTTTTAGGGAGTTTCTACTCCAGGGGTGCATTAGGGGGGTTGAAACAGGACACGGTGTAAATAAATCGAGTGGTGTGACCTCTGCCTTCAGGGATATGTCGACCTTGAAAAACAGGATGGCAACATAATCAAGTGTCTGATAAACACTGGAACAGAGGAACAGAAAGAGCTGTACTCTGGGCACAAGATGTTCCACAGACATTGCTAAGTGACCAATTCATAAGGGGGATAGGGTTGGCAGGGGACACAGTGCTGCTAGGTAAGACAACATCTCTATACTTACATGTTAGGCTACTTTCACACTGGTGTTTTGGCTTTCTGTTTCTGAGATCCGATCAGAGCTCTCAAAAGCGGTCAAAAAACAAAATCAGTTTTTCCCTAACGCATTCTGAATGGAAAAGGATCCGCTCAAAATGCATCAGAAGGTCATTACATAGTCTCCGAAGCCTGCCCTTCAAACAGAGCATGCACGGCTCTGTTTCAGACGGCGTGTTCGTTCATGAATGAAATGAGAGACCTGCCACTGGATGGATGTGGTTCATCGGCACAGGCGCAGCCCATGGAATCGTCAGGCAGCTGTGGCCATAACTATGGGAGACCAAAGGACAGCCAGCGAGTTAGGAGGGAAAGAATTTGACCAAGAAGGGTGGGAATTTGCTTATACAATATATTTACAAAAATCACTGGCACCCTATTAACAGATTAAACTGTGATCATTGTGATGGGAATACCCCTTTAAAGGTGAAATATGGCAGGGTCCTGAAGGAGTTGAAAAAGTAGAATCAAAGTTTAGTTACTCTTTAACCAAGTTTAAATCCCACTGGGGAACCCTTGGGGTTAGAGTAGGGCTGCACGATATGGGAATTTGGTGCGATTGCGATTAGGCCCCTAAAAATTGCGATAACTATATGCGATGCAATATTTTAAGGGAATTGTGCTAGAGGTCTATTTGCTTGGATTTTGAAGGCAAAAGCACAGAGAAATTACTGACGCACTGTCAACCCCCCCCCCCCCCTCCCCTACAATTGCAGGATTTTTGGGTCAACCAATTGGCGTTTGCGATATGGCAATTTATTGCGATTGCTTTGGCGATATATTGGGCAGGCCTAGGTTAGAGATAGTCTTAGTCTGGAGGCAGCTCTTATAAATCTTTTTATCCATCTATTTTATCCATCCTTGTCATAGAAAGCCCCAAAGGCAGAGATCTGGACCTTTAGTGTACTAGGTTTGAGGCCGATATCCAACCACCTCAGGAGAAAATTTAAAAATTTTCGGGACACATGGGGGTGACCTATTCGGGGAGACTTCCCCTAGCCAACTACAGTATCTTTTCCAGATTTTGAGATATATAGCAGAGGTGACTTTCTTCCTGCTAGATTTCAAAGTATTAATGACTTCTTCCAAAAGCCCTTTACTTTTTAAGATTTCACTTTCTAGATCCAGGCTGATAGCTTGAACAGGCTGGGGTCCTTCCTGGTGAAGGATTGGGCCCTGCGATAGAATGTCCTTCTGAAATAGTATTTACCACGGTTCTTCTACAGCCATCTCCTTTAAGATTGAGAACATGCTTCTCTTGGGCCAGTAGGGGACCACTAGCATCACCGTTACTGGGTCCTTTAATATCTTCTGTAAGACCCAAGAGATTAGGGCCCAGGGAGGAAAGGCGTATGCAAGGTTCCAAGTCCACCTGACTGAGAAATGTCGACAGCCTATGAGGTTCTTCTCTAGGAGTTAAGGAACAAAAACCACCTTACTTTTGCATTTGTTTTTGAAGCGAATAGGTCTATTTGAGGTACTCCCCATCTTCTTGACTTAGAGACCTCTCCCCTGGGTTTAAGGTTTTTCTGCTGAGATAATCGGCTTATGTTTTCTGAACCTTTCAGACGGATTGCTGCAATTTTTTCTGCCAGTCCCCTCAAGCTTGGAGATCTTGTGCCTCCCTGATGTTTTAGATAGGCCGCAGTTGTTGTATTGTCGGAAAATATTTTCAGATGCTTTTTGAACAACATGTCTTGAGATACCTTCAGGGTTTCCCCGACCTCTCGCAGTTTTCTGTAGTTTGATGATCTGCTCTTTACATCGTCTGACCACTTGTCCTGCCAGCTTAAGGAGGCCAGTTTTAACCCCCTATGCAATGCCACTTGCATCCATCATAATTTGAATTTCTGGAACGGTTAGCCAGGCTACATCTTTTGACAGATTTTCCCTTTCCTTCCACGAGTTCAAATCTGACTTTACATGGTAAGGGACGTTTATCTTTTTGTCTAGGGAGGACTGTTTTCTGTCAAATTTCCCTAGGATCCAGGTTTGTGTTATCCAGGTGTGAGCCTGACACCATGCTATGGCTGTAATGCATGGTGTCCTCATTCCCAAGATGCTCATGGCCCCTCTGATAGAGCACTGTTTCTGAGACTGGAAATTCCTTACACTCTCCCTGAATAAATTCCAACTTTTCTTGTGGGAGAGATTAAGTCTGGGTAATTAAATCTAGCATTACCCAAAAGAACTTAATTTTTGTCGCTGCTACTAGGCAAGTTTTTCCTCACGTTTATCAACCAGTCCAATTCTGAGATTTTTTGTATCACGCAATTGGTCTGTCTGGATGTTTCCAGCTCTGAATTTCCTACTATGAGGATGTCGTGTAAAAAGGGAAAAAAATTTAAGCCCTCTAGTCTAAGAGGGGAAACCATTTCTATTATCAGCTTTGTGAACATTCGTTGGGCGGAAGATAAACCGAATGGTAGGGCACTGAACTGGAAATGATTGACTATCTTTGTGACTTTTGATGGATGGGAACATGGTAGCAGGCACCTTTTAGATCAATAGATGTCATACATGCTCCTTTTTTGACTAGGGCAATTATTGACGAAATTGACTCCATTTTGAGTTTTCTGTAGGTTATAGATTTGTTTGGCCATTTTTAGGTTTATAATAGTACGGGAAGATCCATCGGGTTTTTGGACTAAAAATATCTTTTAATTCTGGTTCGGCAACTTCTAATACCACGCCAGATTTTTTTCAAGTCTAGGACTCCCTGCCAAATTTTTGCTAACACGTTCTGACTGTGGGATGTTATTTGAAACCTTTTTGGAGGGGTTGAGGAAAAATCTATCCCATAGCCATTTTTTTACGATGTCTAATGCCCAAGGATTCTGGGTTACGTCTTCCCACAGAGATAGAAAATTCCTCAACCTTCCTCCTACCCTGGCATCATTGTTTTTCGGTTTGTTTGTTCTGAGGATTAATGAGGAACTTGGATGGAACCGCCTTTTCCCCCTTTCTGATAGCTGCATCGTCCCGATTTTCCCTTTCCCCTGTAGGATCTCGATTGTGAGCTAAAGGGACGAAAAGGGCTCTTCTTGCTCTCTTCTGGGAACCCTTTTTTCTGTCAGCAGCCTTCTCTAGGATTGCATCTAGAACTGGCCCAAAAAATGTATTAGCCAGAAAATGCAATAAAGCACAGTTTAGCTTTGGAGGTCCTGTCACATACTCCAAGACTTCACCCAAAGTGCAGTTTTCTCCGTATTTGATAGTGCATCTTCAGCAGAAAATCTGACCAATTCTGCAGAGGCATCAGCCAGAACAGCTGTGGCAGAATTAAGGGAAGGGAGGTGGAGTTTGGGAGTTTTATCTTTTATGTGCTTCTCTAATTCGTTAGGCCAAAAATACATGGCCCTGGCCACAGAAGTTACTGCTATGTTGGTTTTAACTCTGAACATGGAGGCTTCCCAGCATTTCCTCAGTAGAGCATCTGCCTTCCTCTCCATTGGATCCTTTAGTTGTGACGAATCCTCACATGGCAGGGAATTTTTTTGTGACAACTTTAGCCACCTGAACATCATTCTTAGACTAAATATAGCAGCCATTGACTCCTGAACTGAAAAATTTAGAAGCCAAATCAAAACGAATGGTTGCTAGGAGGAAAGTCTATTCACTGTATTATTTTCCCTTATAACATGGTTATAAGGGAAAATAGCATTCTGAATACAGAATGCTTAGTACAAGGTCAAAATAATAAACATTATATACTCCACAGTATAACAAACAATGCTTGCGCAGTGCGCCCCCCCCCCCCCCCCATATAATAAACATTGGTGGCGCAGTGGGCAGTGCCAATGACGGTTAAAAAAATAAAAAATTAACTCGCCTCCTCCAACTGATCGTCTCCTGTGCTTTCTTCAGGACCTGTCAAAGGACCTGTGGTAACATCACTGCTCATCATACGATACATCACATGATCCATCACTATGGTAATGGGCCATGTGATTGGCTCAGTGACGTCACCACAGGTCCTGAAGAAAGAACAGGAGACCGGCAGCTATTGGAGGAGGAGAGTTATTTTTTTTTTTTTTTTTTTTTAACCCTCATTGGCACTTCCCACTGTGACAACAATGTTTCTTATACTGGGGGGGGTGGGGGGGGGGGGGGTTTTGCACCGTGCCACCAATGTTTCTTATACTGGGGGGGGGGGGGGGGGGCACTGCGCCACCAATGAAGATAACTGACCTGTTAATACAAATACAGGAGGCGGATGCCGGAATCAAATAGCCGACACCTGACCTCTATGACAGGGAGCTGTGATCAGTGACAGTTAACCCCTCAGGTACCGCACCTGAAGGGTAAACTCAACTGCCGCTGATCGCAGCTCCCTGTCATAGAGGTCAGGTGTCGGCTATTTGATTCTGGCACCCGCCTCCAGTATTTGTATTAACAGGTCAGTTATCTTCATTGAGGGATACTTTTGTCCCGGTATCGATATGATACCGGGATTTCCGTTTTTTCGATACTGGGCTGCGCTTCTGCGCAGCCTAGTATCTCTGAACATGAGCGCGCTGCTATCAGTGCGCTCATGTTCTCTCAGCAACACGGGGAGAAGGAAGCTGTCCTCCCCCTCCCCCTGTGCTGCTGCCACCAATGAGAAGAGAGGGGCGGAGGAGGGGTGGGCGCACTGCGCCACCAATGATAGGACTATTCCCACACAGAGCGGCGCCCAGCGATGTCTCAGCACTCACCATTATTCCTGGGCGCCGCTTAGTTCGCCCGCAGTGCCCCATTACTGTCTCCTCTCCTGCTCCACATGCTGCTGATTACAATCGGAGCGATGGGAGGAGACATCAGCTTTACTAGTGGGCGTTCCTTCTCGCTGCGCTTGGACAGCGCTACAGCCAGGGAGAAGGAACGCCCACTAGTGAAGCTGATGTCTCCTCCCATCGCTCCGATTGTAATCAGCAGAATGTGGAGCAGGAGAGGAGACAGTAATGGGGCACTGCGGGTGAACGGAGCGGTGCCCAGGACTAATGTTGAGTGCTGGGACATCGCTGGGCGCCGCTCTGTGTAGCCTAATAGTGAAAGTCCGGAGCCATATAAAGTAGTCAGTCTTTAACACAATACAGGAGGCGGGTGCCGGCAGCAGAATCGCATTGCCGGCACCCTGCCCCTGACAGGGAGCTGCGATCAGTGGCAGTTAACCCCTCAGGTGCGGCACCTAAGTGGTTAACTGCCGCGGATCTGCCAGTACCCGCCTCCTGTATAAAGGGGTAATTATCATTGGTGGTGCAGTGTGCAACCCCCATCCCATTAAAATCATTGGTGGCACAGTGCGCCGGCCCCTCTCAACCCCCCAGTATTAAAATCATTGGTGGCAGTGGGCACAGGGTCCTCTCCCCTCCCCCTCATTGGTGGTGCAGTGGCAGCTTCTGATCGGAGCCCCAGCCGTGTAAGCCTGGGGCGCCGATCGGTTACTATGGCTGCATCCCTGGTAACATCCCTGATGCTGTGTGCACAAAGCACAGAGCAGCAGGGACAGTGTGAAGTCCTATTCACCCTGATATAGATCTATCAGGCTGAATAGGACAAGGGATGAAAGATCCCAGGTTCTAGCCCCTAAGGGGGGGAAATAGTTATTAAATAAAAAGCGTAAAAAAAAAAAAAATATGAAGTATAAATCACCGCCTTTTCCCAATTTCACATATAAAATATATAAATAACATTACATATCGCCTCGTCAGAAAAGTCCAAACTATTAAAATATAATACAAAAAATAATCTAGGTGGTGAATGCCGGAACAGAAAAAAAAAAAGAAAAAAAAAATGCGCGATTCGCCATTTTTAAAAATGCGGAATGCACGTGGCTTTTTTTATTTTATTTTTTGCGTGGAATCGAATGGTATCGAGTATCGCAATACTTTTTCATGGTATTGAAACCGAATAAAAAATTTGGTATCGCAACAACTCTACTTCATTGGTGGCGCAGTGGCCACAGCAGCAGTGTGCGTGCGCTATCCATAGTGATCCTAGGCTCCGCCCCCTCCAGCAGAGTGTAGGACGGCGTGCAGCGTGCTCTTTTTCGGGTCTTCTTCCTCACAGAATGGAAGGGAGACCTTGTGTTATGTGGTGAAAACAGGCCCCTGCTGTTCAGGGACGAGAATCTACTCCCGTATATGTCCTCTGCCCAGCTTTAGTAGGAACTGCAGGAGGGCAGAGGGGAAGGAGGACAAGAAGTAACCCTCTATTCTTAAAGGTATCTAAAAAAATAAAATTGCCATCAAATCAACTCCCATCGGGAGGTCTCTCTGTGAGTTGCTCCATAGGGACTTTTAAACTCTGTGTTCCTGCCCCTATAGTGGTCAATCTCATGTGTAGCAGTCATGGTGGATGAAATGGAAAAAACAGCTGCAAAGATTTAAAGGGAGGCTCTAACCTTCGATCTGACCTGACCTTTAACATTTTAAGAAATGGTTTGAGATTCTTCCATAACTAACTTCTCAATGCATGATTGACAGACATGTTTCAGATAAGATATAGGTAGTGGATTCTTTCAGACAGAACAGTTTTGTGTTTCCGCAACTTGGGCAACTAAAGAAATAAACAGCCAACAGAGGACCCTAATTAGTATAGCAAGAGAAAAAAAGTATAATCCTCAGGATAGGTCATCAATATCAGATCGGCGTGGGTCCGACCAGGGCTGTGGAGTAGGAGGCAAAAGGCGTCATTGCGGCGGCTCTCCCGGGTCATCTCGCGTGAGCCGAGATTTCCTGTGAACGCGCGCACACAGGAACGGAAGGTAAGCGAGTGGATTTCCAGCCTGCCAGCGGCGATCGTTCGCTGGCAGGCTGGAGATGTGATTTTTTTTTAACCCCTAACAGATATATTAGACGCTGTTTTGATAACAGCGTCTAATATACCTGCTACCTGGTCCTCTGGTGGTCCCTTTTGTTTGGATCGACCACCAGAGGACACAGGTAGCTGTGTAAAGTAGCACCAACCACCACTACACTACACCCCCCCCCCCCACTGTCATTTATTAACCCCTTATGAACCCCTGATCACCCCTGTCATTGATCATCCCCCTGTAAGGCTCCATTCAGATGTCCGTATGTGTTTTACGGATCCACGCATCTAAACACATACGGACGTCTGAATGGAGCCTTACAGGAGGGTGATCAATGACGGGGGGGGGGGGGGGGGGGGTAATCACCCCATATACACTCCCTGATCACCCCCTGTCATTGATCACCCCCCTTGTAAGGCTCCATTCAGACGTCCGTATGTGTTTTGCGGATCCGATCCATGTATCCGTGGATCCGTAAAAAACATACGGACGTCTGAATGGAGCCTTTCAGGGGGGTGATCACCCCATATACACTCCCTGATCACCCCCCTGTCATTGACCACCCCCTGTAAGACTCCATTCAGACATTTTTTTGGCCCAAGTTAGCGGAAATAGTTATTTTTTTGGTTTGTTTGTTTCTTACAAAGTCTCATATTCCACTAACTTTTGTCAAAAAATAAAATCTCACATGAACTCACCATACCCATCACGGATTCCAAATGCGTAACATTTTTTAGACATTTATATTCCAGACTTCTTCTCACGCTTTAGGGCCCCTAAAATGCCTGGGCAGTATAAATACCCCACATGTGACCCCATTTCGGAAAGAAGACACCCCAAGGTATTCCGTGAGGGGCATATTGAGTCCATGAAAGATTTACATTTTTGTCCCAAGTTAGCGGAAAGGGAGACTTTGTGAGAAAAAAACAAAAAAATAAAAAATCAATTTCCGCTAACTTGTGCCAAAAAAAAAACAAAAAAACAAAAAAAAAAAAAAAAACACTGAACTCACCATGCCCCTCATTGAATACCTTGGGGTGTCTTCTTTCCAAAATGGGGTCACATGTGGGGTATTTATACTGCCCTGGCATTTTAGGGGCCCTAAAGCGTGAGAAGAAGTCTGGGATCCAAATGTTAAAAAAATGCCCTCCTAAAAGGAATTTGGTCCCCTTTGCGCATCTAGGCTGCAAAAAAGTGTCACACATGTGGTATCGCTGTACTCAGGAGAAGTTGGGCAATGTTTTTTGGGGTGTCATTTTACATATACCCATGCTGGGTGAGAGAAATATCTCTGCAAAAGACAACTTTTCCCCCTTTTTTTTTTTTTTTTTTTTTTATATACAAAGGGGAAAAGTTGTCTTTTGCAGAGATATTTCTCTCACCCAGCATGGGTATATGTAAAATGATACCCCAAAACACATTGCCCAAAAAAAAGTCATCATTTTCCGCTAACTTGTGACAAAAAAAAAAAAAAAAAAAGAAGTTCTATGAACTCACTATGCCCATCAGTGAATACCTTAGGGTGTCTACTTTCCGAAATGGGGTCATTTGTGGGGTGTTTGTACTGTCTGGGCATTGTAGAACCTCAGGAAACATGACAGGTGCTCAGAAAGTCAGAGCTGCTTCAAAAAGCAGAAATTCAAATTTTTGTACCATAGTTTGTAAACGCTATAACTTTTACCCAAACCATTATTATTATTTTTTTAATCAAAGACATGTAGAACAATAAATTTAGCGAAAAATTTATATATGGATGTCGTTTTTTAAATCATTAAATTTCGATTAATAACAAAAAAAGTAAAAAATGTCAGCAGCAATGAAATACCACCAAATGAAAGCTCTATTAGTGAGAAGAAAATGAGGTAAAATTCATTTGGGTGGTAAGTTGTATGACCGAGCAATAAACCGCTAAAGTTGTGGCGTGCCGATTTGTAAAAAAGGGCCTGGTCACTAGGGGGGTATAAACCTGTGGTCCTTAAGTGGTTAAATGTCCCAATTCAGAAAAAAGTTATAATTAACTACCGTATTTTTCGCCCTATAAGACACACCTAGGTTTTTGAAGAGGAAAATAGGGGGAAAAAAATTGAACCAAAAGGTGTGCTTTTGGTGGGTGCCGTCCACACTGTTATGGGGGCATCTGTGGACGGCACTGTTATGGGGGATCATTGTGGGGGCATCTGTGGACTGCAGTGTTATGGGGGCATCTGTGGATGACACATATATAGCATCTTATCTTATGCATCATCCACAGATCCCCCCCAATAAGTGTCCCTGTGTAGTGAATGGGGGCCGGCATCTGTTTCTGTAATGGCAGCGGGGCAGGGGGCCGGCTTCATTCATAAACTGGGCGGAGCAGGCGCGTGACGTAGTGAGCTACGCTACGAGCGCCCACCCGGCCTCCTGACTGCCAAGAAGTTAGTAGTAAATAGTACAGTGCTAGATTTAAGATGATTGGAATACTTTAACAATACCCACAAGTGAGATATGATTACCGTATACTACAGTGAGCAGGGCCCGGTGTAGTAGAATACAGTAACTGCACCGGGCCCCGCTGCCATTACAGAAAAAGATGCCGGCCCCCAGCCCCTCCTCCCTCTCAGCCTATTCACCGGACGGTCACAGCATTCACCCCATAAGACGCATTGCTATTTTTCCCCCACTTTTGCAAAAAATACGGTACTTCTCTACTGTAAGAAAAAAGGCCAATGCATGCCGTGCGTCACATTACTGCAAAACGAAACGTTAAGTTACCATTAATAAGCAGGCTTTTCATATGCTTCACTATATGGCACGCAATTCACAGTTAAAGAACGGCAATACTTATACTTTCCGTTGTGTTGTGTTCCACTGTTACAGGGAATAAAACGCCCATGGTTAACCTAGCCTCTTACTGATAACCGATTAAGTAAATATGTTTTTTGCATGACTAGACACTTGTATAAGTGAAGGGAATGGATAGTCAGTAGATCAAGACTGAAGCTGTAAACCATTTGAAAAACTGCTGTCATTCAGCTAAGGCTATAAAAACTTGTAAACTCAGATTGTTAGCTTAAACTTTAAACATGACTATGGGATTCTACTAGGTAAATCATGTTTTAAAATAAATGTCCCCTCCCCTTCCCCTTTCTGGATCCTCCCACTGCCCTATCTTCAGCAGAAGATCAGCACACAAAAAGGAGAAGGGAGCAGCTTCCTAGCCAGTAGTTCTGTGGTAATGACATGTATGTTGTCTTTCTTTCCTTCAAGGAATGGTTAAAATACATGCGCATAATAAATACAGAGGAGTCGGAGTCAGGGAGTCAGAGTCGGAAGTACCAAAAACTGAGAATTCGGAGCATTCATCTACCGACTCCACAGCCCTGGGTCCAACACCTGCACGTGCATGCATAAAACACTAACCACCGCGAACCATAAACGTAAACATAAAATGCCTGGGGCATTGCAAGTTCACTAAGAGAAGTCTCTTATCGTGACAAACGAACAGCTTGTGAAAACATAGCAGGAAACTTACTGGCCCACTGACCTCCGCTGAGGAGCAGTTTGGTGAACTGGGGCAGGAGACCAATCTGAGTGAATACGAACCAGAAGTAAAAGGAGACCAGTCTGAGCGATTATGAACCAGGATTAACAGATAGGCCTATGGAATGTAACAGACCACCGAAGAAGGGAACGCAAGCCTGAAAAGAACGCAGTTATGTTTGTCAGGAGAGAGGTACCAGAGCGGTGGGTGCAGACTGCCCCGGTGAGATTGAGCAAAACCATGATGTAGCAATAAACAGGAGAATTCAGCTTTGAGTGGGAGCAGAGTACAACACATGATGTAACAACAAATGGGTAAATGCAGCTTTGGATGTGAGTGGTACCTAAAAAACATGGTATAGGCGCAGCTCCGAGTATGGGTAGCGCATGAAAAGCATGGTATAAAGCAGACATATAAATGCAAACTGAAAGTGAGCAGAGTATTGACGTGATGCGAAGGCAGACACAGCTCTAGTAGTGAAAGGAGTATAGGACAAGATGCGAAAAGCAGACATGCGGACGCAGCTTTGGATGTGAACGGAATATTAACTTGATGTGACAGCAGATATGGAAAGCGGCTTTGGTGAGTGGGGTATACGACCTGGTGTAGAAGTGTGAACACAACTTTGGATATAAGCAGAGCATGAAATTTGGTATAAACGCAGCTCTGGTTGTGAGTGGAGCAAGGTGGGAACACCAGGGTGGTGCGTCCAGAGCATGAAAACGGAGTAACAGTAGCAGCTATGGCTGTAAGCCGAGTATACAACATGTAATAACAGGCATGTAATACGGATACGGCTGTCGGCTGGGGACGGAATGAGATGTCACAGCCAACAGGTGAACGCACCTTGAATGTGAGACCAAACTGAGTGAATATGAACCAAGAGTAGAAAAGTGCAGAACAGTAAGGACGTGCGGATGCAGCATAAGACATGAAATAAAAGCCGAAAGTGTAAATGCCGCTCAGGATAACAGCAGAGCATGAAAGTGTGAGATTGTGGATAAGCTCTGCCTGTATATTTATGTTTAAATTGTGTTGGAGCTGTCATTTGGCATTCCGGGCACTAGAGGCCACTGTTTTGCAGCACAGTCAGCATGCTTCTGGGTGAACCAGGAAGTGATGATCTGACATGGTGGAAGTATTGTGCTGTGAGGGACTGAATCCGATTCCATCCTGGCTTGCGGATGTCCGGCAGTGAATAGACACTCAAAGGAAGGAGAGTATCCGCTGTCCCCTGTCTGGACCCAGCTCTGTGTGTACATAACTTTACATTTTCAGGCCGGCCCCTCCCCCGAAAACAACCCCTCCAAATCCCCTCCCCTTTACATTTGGTGCGGTCACATAGGGGCCAGGCCCGCTCACCCGTCCCATCCATCCTACACCCCCATTCATTAACACAGGGCCCGCTTCGGCGGGTGACTCCATCCATGATTATCTGCTGACTTGCTGCCTCTTCTGCCTGCATAGCGTGACACCTGCCAGCGAACAAGACGGCAGCACGCTATGCAAATTAATCTCTTCAGGCAGCACAGTGGCAGCCCGCCCCCAAATGAAGTCCTCCTCAAGGGGCGGGGAGGCTGGGAGAAGCAGCGCATCATGGCAGAGAGGCGAGCGAAGGGAGGCACAACATACAACAAGCATGCACAGCACTTTTCAGGTATGTGCCAAAGAGTACAATTACGATAGGAAAACCACCTATGTCCTTCCGACACAGGATCAACAGCCTATAGTAAAATAAATAAGAAAATAAGTACCGATCCAAACAGCACTGATGCCCCCATGCCATACATTATGCACAGGGGGCACCCAATGCTCAAAATGACACGGTGCCACCTGCACTAAAAGCGGGCCGCCTCCCCCTTCCTAATCAGTAAATAACGTAACGTACAAAAATTATATTAATCCAAATCGGAATACACGAACATCTACTGGAAAATCCAATTACAGGTAAGAGTAATTAACCCCAACGGCACTGACAGGAGGAATAACATAAGTTTTACTAGGGTGGGACTACAGCAGAAGGAATTCTGCACCCGATTATGCATGACATTTAATTTGCAATGATTGAAGAAAGTAATTGGATTTGCCCAGCTAGCTGCTCTGCAAATCTGTTCCATCAAGATGGCCGTATTTTCTGCCCAAGAAGTCAACATAGGCCGAATTGAATGGGCCCCGAGTCCCTTTGGAGGATCTTGGTTGTTTTGTGCATAACAGGGAAATTGCTTGCTTTATTCATCTAGAAAGGGTGGTTTTACTGGCCGCCTGACCATTATTATGCCCCTGAAACTGAAGGAGGAGGTGGTCAGATTTTCTATCTTCTTTACACACTTTCAGGTAGGCAAGCACACAACACATCCATGTTATGAAAGCGCCTCTATGTCTGTCAAAGGAGACGGACAGAATAATGATAAAATAATCTCACTACATTGAAACCTGGATACTACCTTCAAGTAGAAAGGATGGTCAATGTCTTATCATCCTATTGTCTAGGATCCTAAGATATGGGGGACCGCAAGAGAAGGCCTGCATCTCTCCTACCCTTCTTGTCGTTGTAATGGGCAGGAGAAAGGTAGTCTTTAAAGGTCAGGAGTTTTAGAGAAATACCGTCAATAGGTTCAAACGGAGAGTCCATCAGTGCTGTGGGGACTAAGTTCAAGTTCCAAGGTGGAACAGTAAAGTGTAATCTGGGGGAAACTGACTGCCCCCTTGATGAACTGTTTGATTAGAGAATGATCAGAAAGATCAGATCAAAAAGCAGAGATTTGAACTTTAAAAAGGGGGTTCTGCAGTTTGTTTAAACTGATGATCTATCTCAGGATAGATCATCATCATCTGATCGGCGGGGGTCCGACTCCCAGCACTGCTGGAGCGCCTCTGCCTTCACAAACAGCTCATCGGTGGGGTCCCAGTTGTCAGACCCCACAGATCAGATGCTTATGATGTATCCAGAGATTTATCAATTTCAGCTAGGAGATCCCTGGATTGTGAACTTGCCCTTATTGAAGAAGGCCTGGGAACACTGGTAGGGTCCAGGATGTTACCTGCGACAGCTTGAGCAAGAGGGGAAATCAGGCCCTTTTTGGACAACATGGAGCAATCATGATAACCTGTGGTCTCTCTTCCGCCACTTTCATCAGGGTTCTCGGAATCAGGCTGTATGGGGAAAATGCATACAGTAGCCCCCTAGCCAGGGGTGAGATAGGGCGTCCACTATCTCTGGACCACCAAGGGAGGGGGGACAGGGAACAATCTTTCTACTTTCCTGTTTTTCCAGTCCGCAAATAAATCCAGAACCAGAATGCCCCACATCCTGGTAATCCAAAGAAAGACCTTGGCATGTAAGGTCTATTCTCCCTCTTTTAGAGTTTGACGGCTGAGGAAGTCGGCCATCAGATTGTTGCTTCCCTTTAAATGCACGGGAGGATGGATTTTTTTTTTCCACAAAAAAAATAATAATAATAATATCCCGACTTCCGGTTCCGGCGCCAGCGTGTGAGCAGCATGAGCTGAGAGCTCCGGCGCTTGGGAGCACATCGGACATAAAATCATTGCGTTACTGGCTGCTGATTAGACCCAGGCGGCCAGGACTATCACCCAGAAAGAGAGGAGTCCTCGTTTATGGACCGTTCTCATTCACATGGGGAATAAATCAAAGAAGACCCCAGCTAAGTCTAGCGCGGCACCTATGGAGGAGAAAATGGCGCCGGTGACTGCTGATATGCAGGAATCTCAGTCCTCTTCTTGTGAGGATCGGTCGGAGTCTTGCAGTGCTCAGGATTTGGAAGCACCAGAGCTGGACTACAAACACCTGGCGATTGAGGTAGCATCCCGCATTCTTCCAGATCTGCAAGAAGCTCTATCAACTACCATCGGGCAATCGTTTGCGGCATTGCAGACGGAAGTATCATTACATTCGACCAAGCTAGATGACTTAGAGCTTAAAGCACAAGAGGTGGAAGCTCGTACTGTATCTTTGCAAGCACAACTACAAAAATCCCAAGCAGAGAATAATAGGCTCTGGGACAAGCTAGACGATCTCGAGAACCGATCGAGACGTAGCAATTTAAGAATTGTGGGACTGCCTGACTCCATCCCGGCTAAAGAACTGATCGAGATATGCGAGTCAGAAATACCTGAAGCGCTGGGTATAACTTACCGCTGCAAAGTGGAGAGAGCCCACAGGATGGGCCCGAACTCGTCCCTTAAGCCGGAGTCCAAAAGATCATACAGTGCCGTACTACAAGCATCCAAAAAAAGCAGACCGAGACAGGTCATCGTCAAGTTTTTGGACTATACAGACAAGGCGGCCATACTGAGAGCCTACAAACAAAATGGCGGCCAGGTAACTGTAAGGAATCAACGCATCTTAATTTTTGGGGACTACTCTGCAGAAGTTGCTCGTCGCAGAAGAGCTTTTGTGCCTATCTGTTCAGCCTTGGTCAAACAGGGGACTCGTTTTGCTCTCCTGTCCCCAGCTATTCTGAAGATTTTCAACCACGATGGGTCCACCGCGACTTACCTGGATCCAGATTCAGCGTCTAAAGAGTTAAAGATCTTCTATCAACCAGTACCGAGTCTACCGGCGATCACCTTCATGGACGTTCCGGAAGCGTCGAGAGAAGCCCTACCACAGCGGAGAGGTCCAGATCTACGCCCGCGCCCACCTAGGTCACCTCGCCCTGCGGACAAACCCAACGCGACTACTCTGGACCTTGAAGTGGGATGAGATACTCGCGGAATGACACCGCTGTGTCAGATAAGTTCTCAGCTACTTAGGCTGCCATTTGGGAGATGGAGAGGGTGATCCCCTTTGTAAAACTATAAGGGAGACGCCGAGAGCAAAGTTAACTGCCATGGGGGATTACTGTTTTATGTTCTGTTATTTTACTTTTTCTCGCCATGTTTAGTTCAGTACGGCTAGACGTCTTACTGTGAATTTAAAGACTCGACATGTTTAGTCACATGTAGGTGGTGAGGGGGAAAAGGAGGGGCAATTTGGCGCCGGCGGGAATTTAAGATCGCTTTCATGCTTCTCGCCTCACCCTCTTACTAAAAATCCTGCGCTTTCAGGGCCAAACTTCATATCTTATGCTGATATTATGTACAGGGTCTGCTGATTTGACACTGATATGTGATGACTGAACGGGTTTAAGGACTTGCATTGATCACTTGCTTTGCCAATTGTTGATTGTTGCGGGGGTTCTGAGACATGCGGTCACGCCTAGTCTGCACTCCTTTTACTATAAAACTGGCGAGATATGCGTGTCCCGGACCCCCCGGAAGAAGTTAAGCGTGAAGGGGAGGGGGGAAAAAAAAAAAAAGGGAGGGGGGGGGGGGGGACTCCCTCATCTGGCGTTATGACATGAAAATTGATGTCTGATGCCCCTTAGGGAATTCATACTTTTTAATAACTTATGTGCTCAACGATGGAAAAAAGTGAAGCGCGAATTCATGGTATGTTTTCTGTGTTCTTGTATACGAAGGCTGGGGAACTGATATCCTTTACCTTCCCACAGTTGTTTTCAGGGGTTTATGTTCAGGGGAAGGGGGGGGGGGTGGAATTCCCTTCAGTATACCGGATGGTTATATTACTTAACCTTGTGTAATACAAATGGCTGATCATATCAAAGTTGTTTAGTGGAACGTTAAGGACCTTAGATCTCCATGCAAAAGAATGATGATTCTGAAGCATCTGAAACGGCTTCATACGGATATAGCCTTACTGCAGGAGACGCATCTGACTTTTGATGACTTTCCTCGTATGAAGCACTTGTGGGTAGGAGAGGTGCTAGGTTCCCCTGCAGAGGGTAAGAAAGCAGGGGTGCTCGTTTTACTGAAAAAAGGTCTCCCTTACAGAGTGGTGAGTCATGATAATGATGAGAAGGGAAGAGTATTGCATGTTCATCTGTCATCTCCGGCGGGCGATTTGAGCCTATACAATATATATGGTCCTAATACCCACTGATGCTACCTTCTTTAAGTCTCTAACACACCAAATTTTGCAGGATCCGGTTAGTGTTAAGGTCATTGGTGGCGATATGAATACGGTCCTCAACCTGGAAGATAGACAGCGTGGAACCGCGACTCGAGGTGGACCGCCTCAAGGGGATGACAGATTAAATGCCTTATTAAGGGATGCTGGGTTGAAGGATTTGTGGAGGTCTTTTAATCCTGAAGGTAGGGAATATACCCACTATTCCCATGCGCATGGGTCTTGGTCGCGCATCGATTATATTTTAACCAATAGGGACAACATTAGCTTTTGCTCCAAACCCACCATAGAGGAGATGGTAATCTCCGACCATGCACCAGTCTCACTTTTATTACACCGGAAAAAATCTCCGAAGGGTTCCGATTTTCTGTGGAGATTCCCCTCTGCCTTAGGCCCCATGCACACGGCCGTTGTTCACGGCCGTGTGCGGGCCGTGGAACCGCGGCCTGGATCCCTTCCTGTGAGCTGGAGTGCACGGCGTCACTGGTTGCTATGACGCCGTGCGCCCCCTGCTGCCGGCACAGTACAGTAATACACTGGTATAGATCATACCAGTGTATTACTGTATTGCGGCGGCAGCAGGGAGCGCACGGCGTCATAGCAACCAGTGACGCAGTGCGCTCCAGCTCACAGGAAGGGATCCAGGCCGCGGTTCCACGGCCCGCACACGGCCGTGAACAACGGCCGTGTGCATGGGGCCTTAATCAAAGAGGAGAATTTTAGAGATTTACTCAGGGGTTGGTGGCTTGAATATAAGTCTGACAATGAGTCCTCCACTAGTCATCAGTTATTATGGGACGCGGGAAAGGCAGTTGTCAGGGGTCGTATCATGGCTTATGTATTCAGTAAGAAAGCAGCACTAAAAAAACAGATTAGTCAACTAAGTGACAACCTTGGTGCCATGTATACACTTTTTAAGAATACTCCCTCACAGTCTCTATTACATAAATGGCAAACAGCCAAACGAGAATATGAAAGCGCTCTTAGAGGTTGGGAACACATGGCTCAGTCCAAATGGGAGGCACATCTCTTTAGGCATGGCAATAAGGCTGGCAAGCTGTTAGCGGCTTTGGCGAAGGGCCACAGATTAGTGTCTAATATCTCCACCCTTAAAGACAGTTCGGGAACCCTTTGCTCCGATCCCAAAGGAATAAACAACATATTAAAGGACTTTTATGCCACATTATATAAATGTCCAGAGCAGCAAAACCGTAGAATAGGTGACTGGTTAGAAGGGACTCAACTCCCCAAGCTTTCAGATTTAGATAGAGAAGCACTTAATGCGCCAGTATCAGTAGAGGAAGTCACAAATACTATTAACCTAGCATTAGGAAAAGCCCCGGGTCCTGATGGGTATACGGGGGAGTTCTTCCATACTCTAGTACAAGATTTTGCACCAACTTTGTCACTGGTTTACACGGGGTATATGCAAGGGTCGGAAATCCCTCCACAGACCAATACCGCCCACATAAAGGTTCTCCCGAAACCAGGAAAGGATCCCCTGTTGGCGACTTCATACCGGCCAATATCGTTAATTAATGTGGACTTAAAAATAATCTCAAAGATTTTAGCTGACAGACTAGCACGTATATTGCCTTCTTTAATCTCACCATCCCAAGTGGGTTTTGTAAAAGGGAGAGCGGCAGTAACTAACCTACGAAAGGTTCTGACAGTATTAGATGAAGTGAAAATGCATCCCCTAGCGCACCCTTCTGCAGCCATAATGTCAATAGATGCGGAAAAAGCATTTGATAATGTGAACTGGGGGTGGCTTGAGGCTGTGCTAGACCGTATGGGTTTCAATGGATCTTTTCGTAGGTATATCACAGCTTTATACACTGACCCACAAGCCAGGGTATTCACTCCAGGTTTTCTTTCACCCTCTTTTAGGTTATTTAAAGGAACTAGACAGGAGGGCTGTCAGCTTTCTCCCCTGCTGTTCAATCTTGCAATTGAACCACTGTCGCGCAAGCTCACTGCTAGTCAAGACATAGATGGCTTTAAAATAGGCAAAACCTCCATTAAACATGCACTTTTTGCTGACGATTTATTAATCTTCCTAGAAAATGCCAAGAGAGATCTAACTAAAGTATTTAACCTATTGGAAGATTTTGGGAAAGTATCCGGATATAAAGTCAACGTCACTAAATCTGAAATCCTTTTTTTGAGAAACAACCCTTGCAGAAAAAATCTCCATAATCTTAGTGTCCCTGTTCAGATAGCCCCAGTATCCATCAAGTACTTAGGAATACATGTGGGCAAACAGCCAGGGTCACTATTACTTGAATTATCCACCACATTTTAAAAAAAATACTTCTGGATATTGAGAGATGGACGAACCTCCCCCTTTCCCTGGGAGGCAGGTGTCAACTTCTGAAAATGATAGCCATCCCAAAACTCCTCTACCCTATGCAGACAATACCACTTCTCCTCAAGCATTCTGACATTAGGATATTAGAAAGAGCTTTTAATACATTCATTTGGGGAGGGAAAAGGGCTAGGGTGGCGTTGTCAAAATTACAGCTGCCTAAAATAAAGGGAGGTATGGCGTTCCCTAGTCTAAGACTATACAATCTGGCGAGTCTCATGAGACACTGTATTGATTGGGTCTTTAATACCAATTTTTATACTAATAGGTCGCTGGAGTCGCAGCTTGTGCATCCTGGGAGCCCTGTTACATACCAAATATTCGGATCAACCCACTCTAATAAGATCAAGTCTACTAATAAGGGATACTATTGCCACTTGGAAGGAGATTCGTAAAATTTTTAAATTGCCCTTTTCTCTTTCCAAATATATGCCGTTATGGGGTCATCCGGAATTCCCAGGGGGCACCCAACTTAAGCACTTTAAGGCCTGGAGGGATGCGGGCGTCATGAAGGCTTCGGATTTTTGGCATACAGGAAATCAGCATTTTTATACATTTGTTGAGCTAAGTGAGAAGCTCCCCTTGAGAGGCCCTCAGCATATTTTTGCCTTTCTCCAAGTAAAGAGCTTTCTATACACTAGAATACAAGACCCCAGGGCGCTGTTCGCTATGAGTGATTTTGATCGTGTTATTGGGCGGGGAACAACAAAGAAATCGTTATCTGAGCTGTACCAGGGGATCAGCGAAACCAAGCAAAAACCTCTTGAAGAGACGCTCTTCTCATCTTGGAATAAAGTTTTCCCTGATATAGGGGCACAGAAAAAAATACTACATGGGTGGGAAAAAATTTGAAAAGTAGTCTTTAACGAGGGGTGGAGGGAAACAGTTCCGATTAATTCACAAAGCAATATACGGTTTTCGCTTTTCCGCTCAGTCTCAAAAGCAGGACAGATTGACATGCTGCCCAAAATGCCACTTAGAGGGATCAGATATGGTACATGGGATCTGGTCCTGCCCCCAGACAGTGGGATTCTGGAAGTCCGTGAAGCAGCAAATTAAAAATTACTTGCAAGTAAATATTCCTATTACTCCTGAGTTTTTTCTGTTTCATGCTCTCCCAGAACACAGACACGTACAGCCAATTATACACGTCATTGTTCTAGCAGCCAAGAGATGTATATTAAACAACTGGCTTCGGCCACAAATGCCTACAATGAATGAAGTGCTACAGCATGTCAAAAAATGTTTTGATATGGAGCGATTAGAGGCGAACTCCCTCAGAGGGAAAAGCATTGAGGTTTTTTTTCAGAAGATGGGAAAGTTTCATGCTGGTTGTCTATTCCAATTTGGAGCTGAAGAAACTAATGTCACATTATGTGTCCTCTGAATGGTACCTGAAACGTAAGGTAGCGGGAACCCTGGGGAGGTTGCTAGCTGATTAAAAAGAAAAAAAAAAGCTTAATGTAATCCGGTATACTGGGGGGAACCATTCTAGGTGGGCGGGAAGGGAGGGGGGGGGGGCATGGAGTTTGATTTGTCTCAGGGTCTTAAACGTCACAATTCAAATGCACTGAGCATCTTATTGGTATGCAATTGTTACTATTGCTTTGTAATTACATGCACATTTATGCTTATGTCTGTCTGACCTCAGATGTAATGTACCGCATGTATTGACACCTGTCAATTTGCCATAATATTGTGACATATTGTTACGGGGAAGAAAATTATTAAAATCTAATAAAGATTATTTTAAAAAAATATAAATAAATATCCCTTGACGTTGCTGCCATAGATCTGCTCCAGGTACCTCCTTGCCGCTTTAAATAAGCAACTGTTGTCATGTTGTCTGACAGGACATTTATATGCTCGAGAGTGCTTCTTGAGTGAACGGCTAAAAGAACTTCGTAGACTGCTCCGAGTTCCCTTAGGTTTGATGATGCCTTAAACACAGAGTTGTCCCAGACTCCTTGAACCACCAGCTCCCCTGCCTGGCCTCCCCAGCCTCGACATCAGTAGACACCACTAGAAGATTCTCTTGACACCTGAAGACACCCCTCCGCAGATTCTCTCTTATTCTCCACCAAGCCAAGGAACGTTTTACAGACAGTGGAATTACAACTTTCTTGTCCAGAGAGATTCTGCTGCTATCCCAGGATGCTAGAAGAATGGCTTGCAGGATTCTGGTGTGGCTTTGTGCCCATCTGACAGCAGGGACAGAGGATGTCAGAATCCCCATGATTGTTAGGTTGTTTCTGATGGTAGTGGATCTTAGACTGCAAAACGGATATACTTTTAGTTGAAGGGACAGCTGTTTCTCTTTTGGAAGGAAGGACTTCCATAAGCAAGAGTTGAGAGAAAAGAGAGAAAAAAAAAAAAAAAAAAAAAAAAAAGGAGACTTTGCTGAGCTGGGACAAGATTGGATTTCTTGACATTTATGATCCATCCAAGATCCGTGAAGGTCTTCTGGGCAAAGTCTAGATGTACCCGAAGCGGATATTCCGATTCTGCTGCTAACAGGAAGTAGTCTAAGTTCGGCACGACAAGAATGCCCTGTAAATGAAGATAACTGGTTATGTCTGCCACTACCTTCGTGAAAATCCTGGGAGCTGATGACAGGCCAAAGGGAAGCTCCAGAAATTGAAAGTGACAAAGACGACCTCCCATAAAAACTGCTATCCTGAGATATTTTTGATGATCTGAGAATAGAAACATGGTAGTATGCATCCTGCAAATCTATTGTTGCCATGTAACAAAATTGGGGAAGCAGATTTATTATCGATTTGATAGTCTCCATCTTGAGTATTTTGTAAGCTAGGTACTTGTTCAGACTCCTTAGATTTAGAATACGCCTCAAGGATCCCCCTATTTTTTTTATGAGGAAGACTGGAGAATAAAACCCTCGCTTTAGCTGGCTTTCTGGAACTGGTAGCAGGACTTCTTTCTGAATTAAGCTGGTTATCTCTGTCTCCAGGGATGACTGTTCCTCCTTTTTGTCAAGGGTCTGTTGATAACAAATTGGTTTTGTGGGTAGGTAGTGAATTCTAGCCTGACACCCCCATGAATAGCGGCTAGTACCGAAAGGGAGGCTCCTATTTTTCTCCACTGTGGAACAAAATTTTTTAATCTTGCTCCAACCTGGCCTCTAGCGTCATTGAGTGGTCTTTGATGAGTTATCAGAATTGACGAGGAATCCCTTGTTTCTTCCTCTTGACGATTGCCACCTTACTGTGTACTCACTCCTCTTCTGATCGGGTTTAGGCTTCCTTTGACTACGAAAGGAGAGTCTCTGATGAAAATATTTTGAGTCAGTAGGAAACCTTTTCTTCTCTACGGAGGCTTGTTCTAAAACGTCATCTAATACAGATCTAAAAAAGCCTATCCCCTTCACAAGGGATGGAACATAACCGGTTGTTTGAACTAGCATCACCCGACCAAGAGCGGAGCCATACAGCTCTGCAGGTGGCGTTAGAAATAGCAGCTGACAACCTGACTACATCTGCCAAGGAGTCAGCCAGAAAATTTGAGGCTGGTTTAAGCATAGGCAGTGAGCCAAAACATTTTTCCCTTAGGGTACCTGTAGCAAGATGATCCTCTAGTTGATTAAGCCATACTGATAGGGATCTGGCGGTTGATGCAATGCTTGGTCTAAACATGGCTGTATTAACTTCCCAAGTCTTCTTTAACAGGTTCTCACATTTCTTATCCATTGGATCACAGAGTAACCCCATGTCCTCAAAGGGGAGAGAGGATTTTTTGGATATCCATGCAAGTGGATCAAATCAATCTTTGGGGTTTTATCCCAAAGAATTGTATCAGAGTCCGAAAACGGATACTTCCTTTTGAAAGTGTTAGTAATCGGGGCTCTCTTTTCGGGATCTTTCCATCGAGATTAAGGCCTTGACATTATTATGGATTGGAAAGACATGTCTCTTTCTTTCTCCTAGACCTTGAAACATCTGATCCTGGATGAAGCGACTTTCTTTAGACTCCTCCAGGTGCATAGTAGCTCTTATTGTTTCTCCAGTATCTTCCGGGAGAAACAATGGTCTCCCGCCATCATCAGATGAATCAAAGTGCAAGTCAGAAGCAATCTCCCCTAAATCCAACCCGAATAACTGGGACCCCTGGGATTTTTGAGACGTAGATGCTTGAAGAGAAGAGGGAGGTAATCTAGACTCCACTGCTGCATTAATTTCTTCACAAATCATACTCCGCATGGAGTCTAAGAAGGATGGAGATTCTTCAGCCAGCATTTTTTCAGCACATCTGGGGCAAAGTGTTTTTTTGGCTTTTGATAGAAATGACATTTTACAGAGAGTCGCAAAAAATGCACTAGAGTCAGACCCCGATGCCTTGGCGGTGGAGGTGTCTCTACCCTACAAAATGTAAACAAAACAACAAAAAAAATGGATTGGGTTCAGACTTCTATGGAAAAGACACAGCTACCCGGCACCCAAGGTGGAAAAATTTAGCATCACCTAACCCATAACCAAATCAAGTCAGGGATAGGGTTGTTTCAGGTATTGATACTTTTGTCGATACTAGGCTGTGCTACTGCTCTCAGCGCGACCATGTTCCCTCAGCAGCACGGGGAGAAGGAAGCAGTCTCTCCCTCCCCCTGTGCTGCCACCAATGGGAACGAAGAGGAGCGGAGGGCGCCACCAATGATAACTAATACATTACAAATACAGGCGGCAAAAACACATTGCCGGCACCCGACTTCTGACAGGGAGCTGCGTCCGAGACAATTAACCCCCCACATACCTGTACTCCCTGTATTTTCAATCACCGCCGCGCGGCGATCGGAGCCCCGTGCCTGCTCAAATCATTGTGGACGGGGCAGATACAAACCAGGCAGAAGAAGACACGCAGAGGCGGCAGAAAGAGAAGAGGACGCACGGATACAAACACGCTCCCAGGTACAATAAGATAACCTAGTGATTAATATCTCCTCCGTGACACTCTCACCAGCACAAATAACAGTACTCCAAAAGGGCCTGTCATTCTGCCCCTCCAGTCCACTAAACACTTTTCTCCTAGAACAAGAGATGCAGAGGTTCTACAGAACCATTAGACTGAAAGCCCATTTTTCAGATCCTGAAAAACAGATTAAGACCAATCCTCCCTCCCAAAACCCCTTATCATTACACACACTGGGACTCAAACTTAAAGGGATTCTGTCACCTCCCCTCAGCCAAAAAACGATTTAAAAGCAGCCATGCAGCACAGCTTACCTGGATTAAGCTGTGCTGTTTAATCTTGAAATCCGTCCAGCAGTTACTTTAAAAAACGACTTTGATCAATAAGGAAATGCGTCCTGAAGGTGCCCAGAGGGGCGTTTTTTTCTTCCTAGTGAGCCCAGTACCGCCCCTCTTTCAGTGCCCAGCCCGCCTTCCTTGTATTTTCTAACTGCCGCCCCCAGCCTGCCACAGCCTCTCCTGCCTCTCCTCCCCCTCCCTCACGCCGAACGAAGTCTCGCACAGGCGCAGTACCCACTGAGGGCTGCGCCTGTGCGATCATCAGGAGACTGAGGGCGGCAGCTTCATCTTCGTCACTGGGCATGCGCCGAGCCCAGCGACGTCCGATGCTCTCTCTTCCCTGCTGACTGAGGGAAGAGCGAGCATCGGACGTCACTGGGCTCGGCACATGCCCAGTGACGAAGATGAAGCTGCCGCCCTCAGTCTCCTGATGATCGCACAGGCGCAGCCCTCAGTGGGTACTGCGCCTGTGCGAGACTTCGTTCGGCGTGAGGGAGGGGGAGGAGAGGCAGGAGAGGCTGTGGCAGGCTGGGGGCGGCAGTTAGAAAATACAAGGAAGGCGGGCTGGGCACTGAAAGAGGGGCGGTACTGGGCTCACTAGGAAGAAAAAAAACGCCCCTCTGGGCACCTTCAGGACGCATTTCCTTATTGATCAAAGTCGTTTTTTAAAGTAACTGCTGGACGGATTTCAAGATTAAACAGCACAGCTTAATCCAGGTAAGCTGTGCTGCATGTCTGCTTTTAAATCGTTTTTTGGCTGAGGGGAGGTGACAGAATCCCTTTAAGAGTACATATATGCCACCTAGATCCTACCACCCTGCCGAGACGTACATCACATTCACACAGAAATCCATCCAGGAAGCTCTCAACATGCACCACCAAGGCCAATTTCCCCACACAAATAATTTGTCCCCTGAGGAAATTATGGCAATTAATTCCCTTAAAACCCATAAAGAAATTATTTATAAACCAGCAGACAAAGGCGGTGCCATTGTGGTAATGGATAAGTCCATGTACCTTAGTGAGGTGATGTTACAACTTTCAGACAAACAAACATATGAACCCTTACAATCAAATCCCACAACAGCCATTGCCATCAAAATTCAAAAAGTACTTGACCACTATAAATCCATCAATACGATTGATGACAATACGGCAACCTTCCTCACTAAGCAACATCCCATTACCCCCGTCTTCTACATACTCCCAAAAACTTACAGAACCCCCCAGGACGACCAATTGTAGCATCTACTGACTCTATTCTATCACCATTATCTATCTTCCTTAATCGCATACTTACACCACTCACCAAAACCGCCCAATCATTTATTCTAGACACAAATGACTTCATCACCAAACTACGAAACATTACAGTGACACCAGACACTCTACTTGCTACCATGGATGTCAACAGCCTATACACTTCGATCTCACATGAGAAAGGCATTGCAGCCACCAAATCACTCCTGACACATTCACAACACTCCATAACAGAACAAGAATTCTGCATACAACTTTTGTCACTTGTCCTCCATGAAAACCACTTTCTATTTGGCGACCAATTTTACGTGCAGAAATGCGGTACCGCGATGGGGGCCAATATGGCGCCACCTTACGCAAACACCTACATGACTGACTTTGAGAAGAAGTTTGTATACACACATTCCCTTTACCAACATCATGCGAAAGTATGGCTACGCTTTATAGATGACATTTTCATCATATGGGATGGACCCAGAACCGATCTAGACTCATTCTACAATTATCTTAATGAGATCTATCCTGAACTAGGTTTCACCATACACATTGACAACAAAGAGGTGAGTTTTTTAGACACATTAGTACAAAAAGACATCAACAATCGACTCCAATTTGATTTGTACACCAAACCCACCGATAGGAACAGCTTACTCCACTATTCCAGCTGTCATCCCCATACCACCAAGAGAGCGATTCCAACTTCACAAATTACCAGAGTTGAACGAATAGTCTCAGACCCCACAACACGCTCACTGAGAGTGAATGAAATGAGTACAAAATTCACCAATAGGGGTTACCCAACTGATCTAATTAAACAAAATAAAAAGCCACCCAAAACACCAAGTATAGACACACCTCGTATTCCGTGTGTCACCACTTACCATCCCTTCATGCCTAAAATACACAGTATAGTGCGCCAGAACTGGTCGATCCTACAAAATGCGTACCCATCGGTCAAAGAATTCGAAAACCCCCCACGGACATGCTACAAAAGAGGACCAAATATAAGAGACAAACTAATCCGAGCGGACTTCGGCGGGATCCAGAAGATCCCGAAACAACGTTTTTTTGCAAAATCCCAAATATGGAACATTCCCATGCCTGCACTGTGGACAATGCTCGAATATTCTGAAAGGTGATTTGATCACACATCCACGCACAGGTAAACAGTTCCATATTAAGGATTACTTTACATGCGATTCATCCTTTGCTGTTTACATGATCAAGTGTCCGTGCGGACTCGTCTACGTCAGTGAAACTACCCAACACATCCGCGATCGTATATGCAAACATAAATCCACTATACGGACAAAGCAACTCCTTTTGCCCATACCGGCACACTTTGAAAAACATAAACACCAAATCGCACAACTTCGGTTCCAGGTCATCGAACATGTACATCAACCAAGACGCGGGGGCAACAGGATTGCACTCCTACAACAAAGGGAATCATACTGGATTCACAAACTGGACACACTTGAACCGAAAGGTCTCAATAGGGAATGTGACTTTCGTATATTATCATGACGATAACTCATTTTTATTTCATTTCCTTGTTCTAGAATAGTTGATGGGGACTAGGCGAACATGGGTGAGATTATTACCCCTTTTCCCCACCCTCCTTTCCCTTTTTTTTTCCCCTTCTCCCCTCCCCCTCCCTCCCTAACCCCTTCCTTTCCCCTCCTATCTCAACCCATGCTAGCAGTTTTTCCCAGATTTCCATATTCCTGTATCCGCATTACTAATATTTCCTTTCCCTAATGCATCATAACTGCAACCACCTTGTTTGATATTTCCTCCTTTATGGCACTCTGTTCGTATATACACTCATGGTTATATACCGCACCACTATGACACATTTATAAATGCTTATGATGTATTGCTATCTACATTCTTTGAATTTTGATCTTTGATTTTTGAACATATAATGTTTACCTAAAGATTACCACAGAATAGTAACTATTATCTGACGATTATATTGAATGACCGAGCAGCCACCACAAAATGGAGATATATCTAGATGCTACCATCCATTTCAGTTTGACTATATCTCCCCCATGTGATATACAGCCTCCTCCACAATTTCATTAGCCCCCACGATACTCCCGTTTTACCCTTGCCCATTCCGTTGCCCACACCACAAGAGTCAATATGCGCATGCGCGCGCGCGCACGCACGCACGCACTACGTCCGGACGCACGCTCCTCCTCCCGAACGGGAGATATACTCGCCCCGGCAAGCCTACTACCACAGGACAACGTCATCACCAAGCGCGCTGCTCGACGACGTCACTCCGGCGCGTGCGTTCACTCCACACAGACGCTCACACGTCACCGTGGAGCGCCGCCCATACACGGATTAAAAAGGGCGCCAGATCCACCCTGAATCCACATCCAGCGCACGCCTATACTCTCCTTGCCTTCAGGTATGTCAGGACCTCCTTGCCTTATACTGCGATATAGAATGATGGCAACATAGAGAAAACTTACTTATAAGCTAACCCAGCTTTCTAAACTACTATCTATATAGGTAACTGACTCCTGTGCCCACTGTGGTTTTCGCTTTTTAACCCTCACCCTGTGTGCCTTTTCACCCCCTATCCCTTTAGATTCACCATTAGGACTTAAAATTATGTAACGCTGCTTTGCTCAATTTTTTTCTTAATTTATACAGCATGTCTATTATACTCAGAAATTTGTGTAATTACAGTCTATGCATGTTATATATCTCTTTAGATCCCGCTGAAGAAGGTCGCACAGACCGAAACGTTCGGGATATATCTCTTTATCTGATATGGCATAAATACAATATGTATATAAATTTGCACTGGATGTATACCAAACAGCATTCTGTTTATTAAGAATTAAATGAGATTACTTTTTTTGCATCAACTCTTGGAGTGCCGTGGATTTAACTTATACTTCTCAAAAAATTAGCATATTGTGATAAAGTTCATTATTTTCTGTAATGTACTGATAAACATTAGACTTTCATATATTTTAGATTCATTACACACCAACTGAAGTAGTTCAAGCCTTTTATTGTTTTAATATTGATGATTTTGGCATACAAACCCAAATTTCCCATCTCAAAAAATTAGCATATCATGAAAAGGTTCTCTAAACGAGCTATTAAACAAATCATCTGAATCAACTAATTAACTCTAAACACCTGCAAAAGATTCCTGAGGCTTTTAAAAACTCCCAGACTGGTTCATTACTCAAACCCGCAATCATGGGTAAGTCTGCCGACCTGACTGCTGTCCAGAAGGCCATCATTGACACCCTCAAGCAAGAGGGTAAGACACAGAAAGAAATTTCTGAACGAATAGGCTGTCCCCAGAGTGCTGTATCAAGGCACTTCAGTGGGAAGTCTGTGGGAAGGAAAAAGTCTGGCAGAAAACACTGCACAACGAGAAGAGGTGACCGGACCCTGAGGAAGATTGTGGAGAAGGACCGATTCCAGACCTTGGGGGACCTGCGGAAGCAGTGGACTGAGTCTGGAGTAGAAACATCCAGAGCCACCGTGTACAGGCGTGTGCAGGAAATGGGCTACAGGTGCCGCATTCCCCAGGTCAAGCCACTTTTGAACCAGAAACAGCGGCAGAAGCGCCTGACCTGGGCTACAGAGAGGCAGCACTGGACTGTTGCATGTCATTCGGAAATCAAGGTGCCAGAGTCTGGAGGAAGACTGGGGAGAGGGAAATGCCAAAATGCCTGATGTCCAGTGTCAAGTACCCACAGTCAGTGATGGTCTGGGGTGCCATGTCAGCTGCTGGTGTTGGTCCACTGTGTTTTATCAAGGGCAGGGTCAATGCAGCTATCAGGATATTTTGGAGCACTTCATGCTTCCATCTGCTGAAAAGCTTTATGGAGATGAAGATTTCATTTTTCAGCGCAACCTGGCACCTGCTCACAGTGCCAAAACCACTGGAAAATGGTTTACTGACCATGGTATTACTGTGCTCAATTGGCCTGCCAACTCTCCTGACCTGAGCCCCATAGAGAATCTGTGGGATATTGGGAAGAGAAAGTTGAGACGCAAGACCCAACACTCTGGATGAGCTTAAGGCCGCTATCAAAGCATCCTGGGCCTCCATAACACCTCAGCAGTGCCACAGGCTGATTGCCTCCATGCCACGCCGCATTGAAGCAGTCATTTCTGCAAAAGGATTCCTGACCAAGTATTGAGTGCATAACTGAACATAATTATTTGAAGGTTGACTTTTTTTGTATTAAAAACACTTTTCTTTTATTGGTGGGATGAAATATGCTAATTTTTTGAGATAGGAAATTTGGGTTTTCATGAGCTGTATGCCAAAATCATCAATATTAAAACAATAAAAGGCTTGTACTACTTCAGTTGATGTGTAATGAATCTAAAATATATGAAAGTCTAATGTTTATCAGGACATTACAGAAAATAATGAACTTTATCACAATATGCTAATTTTTTAAAAAGGACCTGTAGAGCTTTCATTTGGTGGTATTTCATTGCTGCTGACATTTTTACTTTTTTGTTATTAATCGGAATGTAACGTTTCTTTTGCAAAAAAATGACATTTTTCACTTTCAGCTGTAAAATTTTTCCAAAAAAACGACATCCATATATAAATTTTTCGCTAAATTTATTGTTGTTATCTAGCGTTTACAGACTATGGTACCATAATGTGAATTTCCGCTTTTTGAAGCAGCTCTGACTTTCTGAGCACCTGTCATGTTTCCTGAGGTTCTACAATGCCCAAACAGTAGAAAAACCCCACAAATGACCCCATTTCGGAAAGTAGACACCCTAAGGTATTCGCTGATGGGCATAGTGAGTTCCTAGAATTTTTTATTTTTTGTCACAAGTTAGCGGAAAATGATGATATTTTTTTTTTTCCTTACAAAGTCTCATATTCCACTAACTTGCGAAGAAAAAATAAAAAATTCTAGGAACTCGGGTGAGAGAAATATCTTGGCAAAAGACAACTTTTCCCATTTTTTTAATACAAAGTTGGCATTTGACCAAGATATTTCTCTCACCCAGCATAGGTATATGTAAAATGACACCCCAAAACACATTCCCCAACTTCTCCTGAGTACGGCAATACCACACGTGTGACACTTTTTTGCAGCCTAGATGCGCAAAGGGGCCCAAATTCCTTTTAGGAGGGCATTTTTAGACCTGTCACACAAGGTGTAATAAAGAAATTGATTGGAATCCCTCTGGAATGCCGTGGCTTATTCTACATTGCCCCCTGTCATTGATCACCCTCCTGTAAGGCTCCATTCAGACGTCCGTATGATTTTTACGGATCCACTGATACATGGATCGGATCCGCAAAACGCATACGGACGTCTGAATGGAGCCTTACAGGGGGGTGATCACGAAAATAGACTTCCTGATCACGTCCCTGTCATTGATCACCCCCCTGTAAGGCTCCATTCAGACGTCCGTATGATTTTTACGGATCCACTGATACATGGATCGGATCCGCAAAACGCATACGGACGTCTGAATGGAGCCTTACAGGGGGGTGATCACGCATATAGACTTCCTGATCACGTCCCTGTCATTGATCACCCCCCTGTAAGGCTCCATTCAGACGTCCGTATGATTTTTACGGATCCACTGATACATGGATCGGATCCGCAAAACACATACGGACGTCTGAATGGAGCCTTACAGGGGGGTGATCAATGACAGGGAAGTGATCAGGAAGTCTATATGCGTGATCACCTCCCTGTAATGCTCCATTCAGACGTCCGTATGCGTTTTGCGGATCCGATCCATGTATCAGTGGATCCGTAAAAATCATACGGACGTCTGAATAGAGCCTTACAGGGGGGTGATTAGGGAGTCTATATGGGGTGATCAGTGGTTCATAAAGGGTTAATAAGTGACGGGGGGGGGGGGGGGTGTAGTGTAGTGTGGTGCTACTTTACACAGCTACCTGTGTCCTCTGGTGGTCGATCCTAACAAAAGGGACCACAAGAGGACCAGGTAGCAGGTATATTAGACGCTGTTATCAAAACAGCGTCTAATATACCTGTTAGGGGTTAAAAAATAAATAAAAAAATCACATCTGCAGCCTGCCAGCGAGCGATCGCCGCTGGCAGGCTGGAGATCCACTCGCTTACCTTCCGTTCCTGTGTGCGCGCGTTCACAGGAAATCTCGGCTATCGCGAGATGACGCGCCGATGCGTCCAGGAGGAGTAAATCAACCACCTCCCGGACGCATCGGTGCGTACAGCGGTCGGGAGGTGGTTAAGGAGGGACCTGGCCTCTATCCATCAGTTATTTGCGAGAACCTGTCCCAGAACATATAAACCATCCAACTTTTTTTTTTTGAGAAGGAGGGAAAGTGATTACCGGTGAGTGTAATCTTATATTTCCCTTATGCCCATGACAGCACCCTTGAGAGAAGACTAGAGTAGATGTAGTCTAGGAAGGGATTACAGCCTGCAAAACTTTCCTACCAAAGGAAAGCTGATCTCTGGAGTCTGAATCTAGCTTGTAATGGCAGAAGGAGGTAGAAGGGGATTTCCAAGTAGCGACCCTACAGATCTGCTCTAGGCTGGCTTCAGCACTTTCTGCCCAGGAAGTGGAAATGGACCTGGTTGAATGTGCCCCGAAATCCCAAGGGACAAGGCCCCCTACCGAGGAATAGGCCAAGGAAATGGCTGCGACAATCCATCTAGATAGTGTTCTGGAAGTGACTAGTGGATTACCAACTGACTCCCCTTCTGAAGATGAATCCGAACTATTGCAGATTTCTTAAATTCCTTCATAGAATCCGCAATTTAGGTTTTCACCATGTTCTTGATATTTTGAATAAATAATGGGGACTCCTCTTCTAGCATCTGATTAATGCAGTGTCGGCAAAGCAATTTTGGCCAGGAGGGGGGTCAACTTTTTCCTACAGGTTGCACATTCTTTCCCACGTGTTTTAGCAGTCGCCTTCCTAGGGTTCTTTTTAGGATTCTAAAAAATAAACAGAAACCCCCTTAAAATAAAGAATTTGTAAGAAAAATAGTAGGGATTAACCCCCTTACCCCAACAGGAATACCGATCACATATCGAGGTTGTCCCGTTTACCAGTGCGCTGACCACTCTCCTCTTCCATAGTACAGTGCAGAGATGGAGGGTCTTCCATAAACGAGGTCTGAAACTGTCCTCTCAGGCTTGTTGGCACCCTTCCACCCGCGCACTGACAGGGTAAGAACACCCTAGGTAAGGTCCACCTGGAAACATCCACCTGCAGCCTCCGATTCTCACTTCCGGAACGCCATGCATTCCAAATACCCGAAGTGGCCATACGTCCCTTTCGGTCCGCCAAGAATCACAAGAACAAGAACCCCACTCAGTCCCCTGCCTCTGTAATGGCACAAGGGAAGCGGCCTGCGGGGGAAGAGGCCCTGGACACTGCCAGGAGGTTCCGGCGTGACAGCGGTACCACTGGACTACCTGTGGATGTCCCCTCGGCACAGCCGGACCCGGAAGGGCGGAATCCAGACTTTAGGCGGCTCCTAGTGGAGACTTACGCCATACCAGGTAACCCCTATGGATCAAACAAACACCGGCAGGGCCCTGCAGCCTTGTAGAAAACGTCCTATCCATGGGACAGGAAACAGGAACTGGTGGAGAGAGGCCGGGTCCCTCAAGAAGCTCTCCACGGAAGTTCCTTTTCCTGTCCTGGATAGAGATGGTCTCGCAAGGGTGCTGTCATGGGCATAAGGGAAATAGGGGGTTTTATTGTGCAAAAGTAGTAAATGTTGAATTTGGTATCGCTGTAATCAAACACACCCAGAGGAAAAAAAGTTACCATTTTTTTATGCCTAAAAGCAAACACCACAAAATGTATAATTTAAAAACTCAATAGGGGTGGGCTATATGGCCTAAAATCTATATTGCAATATAATTTTAAGCATGTGCGATATGCAATATATATCAATATATTGTTTTCGATATTGGGGGGGTTAAACTTTTTTTAACTTTTTATTTAATAACTATTAGACTCCTTAAGGGCTAGAACCCTCACCATATTCACCCCAATAGAGCTCTATTAGGGTGAATAGGACTTTACACACTCCCTGCTGCCCTGTGCTTTGTGCACACAACAGCAGGGAGCTGACCATAGCAGCAAGCCCCTGATCCGCCCCCCAGAACCTAAATGTGCCCCCCAGCCCCTCCCTCTTATCAGCCCCCTGTGGTAACTTAAACCCACCCCCCCTCCGCAGTAATAATTATTGGCCACAGGCACCCCCCCCCCCATCATTGGCGGCAGTGGGCCATCCCTCCCCAGTATTGATCATTGGTGGCAGGTGCCCCGTTCTCCCCCACATCTATGGTGGCAGCAGCAGTTCCAATCGGAGTCCCAGGCGGCCACGGCGCACGTGAGCTATAAGCATTAGCAATGCGCCTCACAGACAGAAGAAGGAGCGCCCGGCGGCCACGGCGCACATAAGTATAATGCTGGTCACTGACATATCATGGCAGCCAGGACGTCAGTAGCGTCTTGGCTGCCATGGTAACCGATCGGAGACCCAGCATTACACTGATGGGACTCCGATCGGAACTGCCGCTCTGTGGTCATTTCGCAGTCCGGTGATATGCACAAAATCCATATAGTAGCACAAATTTATATAGCATATTGCCTATACCGCCCACCCCTAAATGGCAGTATTGCTATTTTTCCCCATCCACCCTAAAGAGAGTTAATGGGGTTGTCCAGGTTCAGAGATAAACCCGCATATATCCCCATTTTCACCCAGGCAGCCCCTCTGACATGAGCATTGGAGCATTTCATGGGCAAAACCTTTTCTGCAGATCCGGTGAGGTACCAGGCCCTCCATGGGGAAAGCTAGGCGGAGGCAGCACTAAAGCACGCCCATCAGTGCTGGTGAGTTCACCAGGAACACTGCTAGCTGGTAGCCTCCGCCTAACAGGATAATATAAACAAACAAGCCCTTACCCTGCGCTATACAGCACAGGGCAATCAAAAGAATCAGAGCATGAAATGCTCATATCGGGGGGGCCAGAGGGGTGAAAATGGGGATATGTCCAGGTTCAACCGGGATTTCCATTTTTTTCGATACTGGGCTACGCTGCTGTGTAGTCTAGTATCTCTGGGCATGAGCGCGCTGCTGTCAGCGTGCTCATGTTCCCTCAGCAGCACGCTGGGGAGAAGGAAGCAGTGTCTCCTGCCCCCTGTGCTGCCGCTGCCACCAATGAACGGAGAGAGGAGCGGGCACACTGCGCCACCAATGATAGGACTATTCCTACACAGAGCGGCACCCAGAGATGTCCCAGCACTTACCATTATTCCTGGGCACCGCTCTGTTTGCCCACAGTGCCCCATTACTGGGGAGGAGACATCAGCTTCTCTAGTGGGCGTTCCTTCTCCCTGCTCTGGGATTGGACAGCGCTACAGCTTTACCCCCTGTTGTTAATCCAGAAATATCAACTAGCGGCTGTGGAAGGGCAACAATTTGTGTGTCCCTCCCCAGCAGCTTTCTCAATACTTGTTTTAATTGTAGATGAAAAAAAAACCAGTTCTTTTTTACTCAGACCATACTCCTTTTTAAGATCTTCGTATAGTATTATATCCCCATGTCTCCACACCAGGCCCAGTTTATAGACTCCATGCTTCCACCAAATCTCTTGTTCAATTGCCTTTAGTTCTATTAGGTGGGTATTATCCCACAGTATGGTGTCAGCATGGAGTCCAGACTGGGTCCACAAAGCCCTTGCTTCCTTCCAAACCTTTTCCATTAGCTCAAATAGCGGTTTCTCTCTCTTTCTACTTCCCTATTGTGCCAAAACACCCACTTCTACAAGCTGGAAGATAGTACAGTTCTCTAGCCTTTCATTTATCCCTACTATCATGGACATATCTTTGCGTTACTCCACGTTATGTTTTTTATATGGCCGGAGATAAAATAAAGTTCCAAGTCTGGGACTGATAGTCCACCCTCCCTCATGTATACGCAATATTTGTGCTTTTATCCTTGTTTTTCCCCCTAGGCATATCAAGTCCATTAAAAGACTAGCTAATATTTTAAATATTTTTTTTAGGGATTGTTGCCGGTGCATTCCACAGAATATAGTTCAGGGAAGGTAGTAGACACATTTTCACTAAGGAAATCCGACCTGCCATCGAAACATCTATTTTCTTCCTAATTTCTTGTATTTTGGGAATCACATTCAGCTGGACATATTCCTTAGGATTTGGGGTTATTTGAATGCCCAGATATTTAACGGGTTCATTACTTTTCTTAGAGCTCTATCAGAGCGAATAGGACAAGGGAATAAAAAGCCAAATAAAAAAATTATATACTGTATATACTGGCGTTCAAGACTACTTTTGAGCCCTAGAAAATATTTTCTAGAGTGGGGGAGTCGTCTTATACGCCGGGTATGGCGGGCGCTGAAGTGCCGGGACGCCCGAATTATCAACAGAGAGAGCCCGGGCTATTGCCTTGTATACCCAGCAGCTGAGAGCTGCGATGTAACCCACGGCATTTGCCCCCCTGCGCTGTACCTTGTATACCGCCCCCTGCTCTGTACCTTGTATGCTCCTTGTACCGCCATCCTCCCGGACGCAGGCATCTCGCTCCTACGCATGTGCAAGATTTCATGCGCCGAGCGTGGATACACGGGATCCTCACAGCCGCTCGCATCTCGCTCCTGCGCGAGATCTCCGTGCAGCGCAGATGTGCATATGAAGAATGACATAACAAAAACATGTTCAGGGTATAGGTGGCACATGTTTAGGATCTGGGAGGGAGGACAAGGAAGGCGGTGGTACCCAGGGATGGCAGAGGTAGCCAGGGATGTACTGCTGTGTGTTGAAAAAGGGGTAGTCTTATACGGCGAGTATATCCCAAACTCTATATTTTCAGTGTAAAAGTTGAGGGATAGATATAGATATAACAGAAAAAGAATTTGGCGGCACCAGTCTGTTGGCTCAGGTGCTGTGTCCAAAGGAATGAGCTTCCACCTTCTTATATATGTAGAGAATGGGACAGCACTCCAAGACTTGAAAAAAGTATAAATCTTTATTCACCCATGTGAAAAATAATTGCAACGTTTCAGCTCACAACTGAGCCTTTCTCAAGCCAAGGCTTGAGAAAGGCTCGATTGTGAGCTGAAACGTTGCAATTATTTTTCACATGGGTGAATAAAGATTTATACTTTTTTCAAGTCTTGGAGTGCTGTCCCATTCTCTACATACATACACATACAGACATATATATATACACACATACACATATATATACATACACACACACACACACACCCCCTTTCCCAATTTCACATATAAAATGTATAAACAATAAATAAACATATCGCCATGTCAGAAAAGTCCAGACTATTAAAATATTTTAAAAAATGTATGCGGCGAAAACCTGAACAGAAAAAAAATAATGAAAACTGCGCGATTCGCCATTTTTTAAAATGCGGAACGCACGTGGCTTTTTTGTTTTATTTTTTCGCATGGTATTGAGTATCGCAATACTTTTTTATGGTATCGAAACCGAATCAAAAATTTGGTACTAGGAGTAGGGGAGTTGAAGGAGTAATTCCATTCTAGACACTTCATTACCAAGGCCAGGTTCACGTCACCATTATGCATTCCGTTAGTCCTGTTGACAGGACTTTCTTTTCCGTCCTGCATAACAGAAACCAGACGGATCCGTTATGCTTGCCCATAGACCTCTATTATGACAGATAGAAACTGAATGCCTCTAAAGGTTTCCGTTTTGAATTCCGTATTAGGCCTCTTGCCCACGACCGTATTACCTCCGATATACGGTCCATGAGCGGGCTTTATGTCCCAAAGCGGCATTGATAGTGCGCAAAGGAGTACACAGCATCATAAATTACAATGTTGCTGTGCACACTGGGCCGCCTGCGGGGCTATTGTCCCGCACTCATATGTGGGACAATACAGGATCATTGTAATCTATGATTCCGAGTACTCCCGTGCACACGATCAATGCCGCTCCAAGACATATGGCCCGCTCACAGACCGTATATCTCGGAGAGAATACGGTCGTGGGCAAGAGGCCTTACAAATTCCATTATTTCCGTTACAACGGAAAATAATAACTGAATACATAACAGTGACGTGAACCCGATCAACGGCTGGTTTCACAGGAGCGAGTGCAATGCGTGTCTCCGAGAGCTCCCGTCCTGACCTACAGTATGTAGCACTGATAGGATTACATAGCATTATATTGCTTTATGAGGACGGGTGCTCTCATGGACACATGATGCAAGTTTAATGCATTGAACTAGTTTCTGTGCTCCTATATGGCAGATCTGAGTGTAGAGAATTCATCAATCTTGCTGCAGACCAGTTTATTAAAAGGGTTATCCGAGGTCTAAAACTAGCGTCACCTGCGATGCTAGGGAGGCTTGTCTCCTTCGCGGCCTGCTATCGGCTGCTCCCCCCGTCCCCGGATGTTTTGATCCGCGTGATGGGGAGATGCAGCAGCGGTCGAGGACGGAATTAAGGGAGCAGAGTGTCCCGGGGCAGCAGGTAAGTATAATTTATATGAGGGGCATGTTTTAGACTTTGGATAACCCCTTTAACCTCTCTTACGCTGGGTTCAGACCTGAGCGTTCTGAAAGGAGCACTCTGTATGCGCGATTGTACGGGCGTTTGCAATCGCGCATACAGATACAAGCGAACGCCCATTGTCGCGCGTTCCCGAAAGTCTATGTACGGGAACGCGCGACAAGACGCCCCAAAGAAGCTCATGTACTTCTTGGGTGTCGGGCGTTTTACAGCGCGATCGTACGCGCTGTAAAACGCCCAGGTGAGAATCATTCCCATAGGGAATCATTGGTTTCTCCTTGTTGAGCATTTTTCAGCGCGTAGGAACGGTTGTACCTCAGGTACAATATAAGGGAAAGAAAAGAATATTTCCTTACAGTGTGAACCCAGCCTTAGTGACCAAGTGATTTTTTTCATTGTTGCATTCTAATAGCTTTAACTTTATTTTTCCATAGTTGTGCTTGATTTTTGCCGGACTAGTTGAAATTTTTCATTGCACCATTTTGATGTACACATAACTTACGGATTAACTCCTTCAAGATGGATGGGAAAAAAAACTGAAATCCCATTACATTATAAATTTTGCGGTGTTAATTTTTCAGCATAAACATAACTTGATTATTTTGGATAACAGCGATAGCAAATACATAAGGGGTCATTTATCAAACTGGGGTAAAGTAGAACTGGCTAAAGCTACTTTCACACTCGCGTTTGGTGCGGATCCGTCATAAATCTGCACAAAAGCATCCGTTCAGATAATACAAACGCATGCATCCGTTCAGAACGGATCTGTTTGTATTATCTGCAACATAGCCAAAACGGATCCGTCTTGAACACCACTGAAAGTCAATGGGGGACGGATCCGTTTTCTATTGTGCCATATTGTGTGAAAACTGATCCGTCCCCAAGTCTACTTTCACACTTGCTTTCTGGCTTTCCGTTTGTGAGATCCGTTCAGGGCTCTCACAAGTGGTCCAAAACGGATCAGTTTTGCCGTAATGCATTCTGAGTGGAAAAGGATCCGCTCAGAATGCATCAGTTCAGTCTTCATTTTGCTTTAGAGGCGGACAATAAAACGCTGCTTGCAGTGTTTTAGTGTCCGTCTGACGAAACTGAGCCAAATGGATCCATCCTGGCACACAATGTAAGTCAATGGGGATGAATCCGTTTTCACTGACAATCGAAAACAGATCCGTCCTCCATTGACTTTCAATGGTGTTCAAGACGAATCCATCTTGGCTCTGTTAAAGATAATACAAACGGATCCACACAAAACACGAGTGTGAAAGTAGCCTTAGCCAGTTCTACTTTACACAAGTTTAATAAATCTAAAAAATATATATTTTCATTGCTGCCGCATCTCAATCCCCGTTACTTTCTTAATTACCTCTCCAGCCCTATAATGCCCCTCAAAATTCCCATCTCCCTGGCACCCGTGTTGCTCCTGATCAAAGGATCTGGCGATGGGGGGGGGGGGAAGCTTAGCCAATAACAGGCTATCAAAAAGGATGAGCCTACCTAACATCACAGGTGCCAGCGAACCATTTTGGAGGGCATTATAGCGGTTGAATTAACCCCTTTAATGTGTTTCTACAGAGCTATGCGAGAGCCCGATTCCGACTGAACGAACTGTACTTTTTTTTATTGTGGCAAAAAAAAAAAAAATGTTTATTTTTTTTTTTTTACAGGGTTCAACATACACTGAACTATAACCCAAAGGGAGCAGGCCGGCTGTACCAAAGCAATTTCCTAGAGAAATCCACATTGTGCTCCCCAGTAGCGTTTACCAAGCCCTCCTCACCCTTCTCAGCCTTTCCATGAGGACGCTCTTGTTCCCGCTAGTGTCCAAGTTCCGTTTCTTCAGCTCGGCCTTCAGATCGATAACACGCAGCTCACTCAGCTTCTTGCTCTCTACATCAGTGTTAGCACTGACACCAACTGAACACTGCTCGTCCGCCATCCTCTCACCTACAATGTCCCTATACTAAACAAACGATGGACCGGTGAACAAGCCGCGCCAACTAATTCTACTGTAGAGGCTAGAATGGAGTGCGTAGAAGGAGGTTTGTGACGTCACTGGTCACATGCTCCTCCATGGTCACATGACCAAAGGTGGGAAGTGCTGGCAAACGCTGTTGCTTGCAGGAGCTTGTGGGAGGAGGGGCTGTGTGTACCTGCAAGCAGTCCTGCCATTATGTTTATTATACTGGGGGGGTGGCGCACTCAATGTTTATTATAGTGGGGGGGCGGCGCACTCAATGTTTATTATACTGGGGGGCGCACTCAATGCTTATTATACTGGGGGGGGGGGCGCACTGCGCCACCAATGTTTATTATACTGGGGTGTATATAATGTTTATTATATTGACCTTCTACTAAGCATTATGTATTAAGGCAAGCATGTCAAACTCAAAGGCTAACATGGGCCAAAAAAACAAAATTTAAGTTTATGTGGGCCGCAAAAAAAAAAACCGCCTGGCCGTGCGGAGGCGTGCGGATCCGTCCAGACTTACAATGGAAGTCAATGGGGACGGATCCGTTTGAAGATGACACAATATGGCTCAATCTTCAAACGGATCCGTCCCCCATTGACTTTCAATGTAAAAGTCTGGACGGATCCGTTCAGGCTACTTTCACAGTTAGAATTATTTTTACAATATAATGCAGACGGATCCGTTCTGAACGGATCCACCGTGTGCATTATATGTCTCAGACGGATCCGCTCTGAACGCAAGTGTGAAAGTAGCCTTAGGGGCGAGAACCTGGGATCTTTCATCCCTTGTCCTATTCAGCTCTATCAGGGTGAATAGGACTTCACACTGTCCCTGCTGCTCTGTGCCTTGTGCACACAGCATCAGGGATGTTACCATGGCAACCAGGGCTTCTGTAGCGTCCTGGCTGCCATGGTAACTGATCGGAGCCCCAGGCTTACACAGCTGGGGCTCCGATCAGAAGCTGCCACTGCACCACCAATGAGGGGGAGGGGAGAGGTCCCTGTGGCCACTGCCACCAATGATTTCAATACTGGGGGGGTTGAGAGGGGCTGGCGCACTGTGCCACCAATGATTTTAATGGGATGGGGGGGGTTGAGGGGGGGGGCACACTGCACCACCAATGATAAATTACCCCTTTATACAGGAGGCGGGTACTGGCAGATCAGCAGTTAACCCCTCAGGTGCGGCACCTAAGGGGTTAACTGCCTCTGATCGCAGCTCCCTGTCAGGGGCAGGGTGCCGGCAATGCGATTCTGCTGCCGACACCCGCCTCCTGTATTGTGTTAAACTTCTTTCACTATCAGGCCACACAGAGCGGCGCCCAGCGATGTCTCAGCACTCACCATTAGTCCTGGGCGCCGCTCGTTCGACTGCAGTGCTCCATTACTGTCTCCTCTATTGCTCCACATGCTGCTGATTACTATCGGAGCGATGGGAGGAGACATCAGCTTCACTAGTAGGCGTTCCTTCTTCCTGGCTGTAGCGCTGTCCAATCGCAGCGCAGGGAGAAGGAACGCCCACTAGTGAAGCTGATGTCTCCTCCCATCGCTCCGATAGTAAGCAGCATGTGGAGCAGGAGAGGAGACAGTAATGGGGCACTGCGGGCGAACGGAGCGGCGCCCAGGACTAATGGTGAGTGCTGGGCGCCGCTCTGTGTGGAAATAGTCCAATCATTGGTGGCGCAGTGTGCCCGCCCCTCCTCCCCCCCCCCCTTTATTCTCATTGGTGGCGCAGTGCGCCCGTCCCTCCTCCCCCCCCTTTATTCTCATTGGTGGCGCAGTGCGCCCGCCCCTCCTCCCCCCCTCTCTTCTCATTGGTGGCAGCGGCAGCAGCACAGGGGGAGGGAGGACAGCTTCCTTCTCCCCGTGCTGCTGAGAGAACATGAGCGCGCCGATAGCAGCGCGCTCATGTTCAGAAATACTTGCCGGGCCGCAAAGATATTCATTGCGGGCCGCATGTTTGACACCCATGTATTAAAGAATGCCATTATTTTCCCTTATAACCATGTTATAAGGGAAAATAACACAGTGAATAGACTTTCATCTTAGCAACCAAGCGTGAAAATCACACCGCATCCGCACTTGCTTGCGGATAGAATGCGATTTTCACGCAGCCCCATTAAAGGGGTTGTCCAGGTTCAGAGCTGAACCTGGACAGCCCTCCATTTTCACCCCGGCAGCCCCCCTGACATGAGCATCGGAGCAGTTCATGCTCTGATGCTCTCCTTTGCCCTGCGCTAAATCGCGCAGGGCAAAGGCATTTTTCAGAGTTCCGGTGACGTACCGGGCTCTCCATGGGGCTGAGAGGAACCCCGGTGACGTCACCCGCACTGATGGGCGGGATTTGGCTCTGCCCTAGCCAGTAAAACGGCTAGGGCAGAGCTAAAGCCCGCCCCTCAGAGCCGGTGACGTCACCGAACACACTGCCGGGCGGAAGTTACTAGTGTGTTATTAAAAACAAAAGAGCCTGTGCCCTGCGCGATCTAGCGCAGGGCACTGGAGCGCATCGGAGCATGAGATGCTCCGATGCTAGGCTCAGGGGGGCTGCCGGGGTGAAAATAAGGGTATGTCCGGGTTCAGCTCTGAACCCGGACAACCCCTTTAACTTCTATGGGGCCTGCGTTGCATGAAAATGCACAACATAGAGCATGTTGCGATTTTCACGCAACGTACAAGTGATGCATGAAAATCACCGCTCATCTGCACAGCCCCATAGAAGTGAATGGGTCCGGATTCAGTGCGGGTGCAATGCGTTCACTTCACACATTGCACCCACGCAGAAATCTCACCCATGTGAAAGGGGCCTAAGGGTGAATAGGACAAGGGTTCCAGCCCCTAAGGGGGCTAATAGTAAGTAAAAATAAAACACAAACACTAAGGCTACTTTCACACTTGCAGTAGTGTGATCCGGCAAGCAGTCCTGTTGTCAGAACTGCCTGCCAGATCCGCCGATCTTGATGTGACTGAAAGCATTTATGAGATGCATCCGGATGCGGATCCATCTCACAAATGCATTGCAAGAATAAAGCCATCAATAATAAAGCCATCAAGAATAAAGCTTGTCATGCGGACAGACGGATCCGTCTTGTATATTTTTACACATTTTTACTGGCATGCACAGACCAGAAGAACGGATCCTGCATTCCGGTATTTTGAATGCCGGATCTGGCACTAATACATTCCTATGGGGAAAAATGCCGGATCCGGCATTCAGGCAAGTCTTCAGTTTTTTTCGCCGGAGATTAAACCGTAGCATGCTGCGGTTTTATATTTTGCCTGATCAGTCAAAATGACTGAACTGAAGACGTCCTGATGCATCCTGGACGGATTACTCTCCATTCAGAATGCATGGTGATATGCCTGATCAGTTATTTTCTGGTATAGAGCCCCTGTGTCGGAACTCTATGCCGGAAACAAAAAACTGTAGTGTGAAAGTACCCTAAAATATTAAGTTTAAATCCCCCCTTTCCCAATTTTACATATAAAAAATATATACAATAAATAAACATATTACATATACATAGCGCTGCGTCTGAAAAGTCCAAACTATTAAATTATTAAAAAAATATCTCCTATGCGGTGAGCATTCGTCATTTTTTTAGTCACCTTGTCACCCCAAAAAATAGGATAGGACTGTTCTATTATGGGCCGAACGTTTCATATAATGCGAAATGCCCGTGGCTTTTTTTGCGTGGTATTGAGTATCGCAATACTTTTTTATGGTGACGAAAGCAAATCAAAATTTTGGTATTGAAACAACCCTACGCCGATCTGATCGTTGTCACGATACCAAAATTTTCATTCGGTTTCGATTTGGCGACTAAAAATTTTATTTGGCTCCTAAATTTTTCAGTTCAGGAGCCAATGGCTACTAGGTATTTTTTTAGTCTGGAGCCCTGAGAGGATCGCAGAGGATTTCAAGTTGTTCACATATGAATATTAGTATTACAGTAAGCGGGGCCCGGTGTAATAGAATACAGTGACTGCACCAGGCCCCGCTGCCATTACAACACCAGATGCCGGCCCCCAGTCCCTGTCAGAGGCGTAGCTAAAGGCTCATGGGCCCTGGTGCAAGAGTTTAGCTTGGCCCGCCATCCCTTAGTGCTTTGTGGCCAGGGGCAAGGAAGTACATTGCCTTCCTGCTGCCTGAGGCAAAAATTTAAACTGCACCCCCCACCATGCCAAATTCTTGACCTAACACCTTCTCTCCAGCCAGAGGTGTAACTTGACCAGCATGCACCTTCTATAAAACAGGTGTCTTCTCATGTGGTACAAGGGTCTTTGGGGCCCCTCAGGCTCCTGGGCCCGGTAGCGACTGCTACCTCTGCACCCCCTATAGCTACGCCCCTGGTCCCTGTATTTGGGATCATTCACTCACAGGGACACTGTTATGGGGGGATCTGTGGATGACACATATATAGCATAAGGTGCTATATATGTGTCACCCACAGATCCCCCCATAACAGTGCCATCCACAGATCCCCCCATAACAGTGTTATCCACAGAACCCCACAACAGTGTCATTCACAGAGCCCCCATAAAAGTGCCATCCACAGAGCCCCCATAACAGTGCCATCCACAGAGCCCCCATAACAGTGCCATCCACAGAGCCCCCATAACAGAGTCATCCACAGAGCCTCCATAACAGTGCCATCCACAGAGCCCCCATAACAGTGCCATCCACAGATCCCCCCATAGCAGTGTCATCCACAGATCCCCCATAACAGTGCCATCCACAAATCCCCCCCATAACAGTGCCATCCACAGATCCCCTCCATAAGTGCCATCCACAGATCCCCTCCATAAGTGCCATCCACAGATCCCCCCATAACAGTGCCATCCACACATCCCCCATAACAGTGCCATCCACAGATCCCCCCCATAACAGTGCCATCCACAGATCCACCCCATAACAGTGCCATCCACAGATCCACCCCATAACAGTGCCATCCACAGATCCACCCCATAACAGTGCCATCCACAGATCCACCCCATAACAGTGTCATCCACAGAGCCCCCATAACACCTTTTGGTTCAAAATATTTTTTAATTTGGCTATTCCCCACCCCTTTTGTAATTGTTCCGCTACTTGTGGGCAGCGCAGGAATGAGTTCAGTCACTGTCCTGCAGCGCGTGATCCCGCATGACCTGCCACTGTAGGTCACGGGTCTCTGTGGGGTTGCCCAGACGGCTAGGCCCTTTACAGTAGATTATTAACCCCTTTCAGCAGTCCCCCATTCACTGAAGGGGGGACTGCTGAAAGGGATTAATAACTACTGTGAAGGGCCTCCCCCCCTTTCACAGTAGTTATGCCCAGATATGTGCCCCCTTCACAGTAGTTATGCCCAGATATGTGCCCCCTTCACAGTAGTTATGCCCAGATATGTGCCCCCTTCACAGTAGTTATTCTAGATATGTGCCCCCTTCACAGTAGTTATGCCCACACTGCTTCTAAGGCTCCTTTCACACTAGCGTTCGCTGGTCCGCTCGTGAGCTCCGTTTGAAGGAGCTCACGAGCGGACCCGAACGCAGCCGTCCAGCCCTGATGCAGTCTGAATGGAGCGGATCCGCTCAGACTGCATCAGTCTGGCGGCGTTCAGCCTCCGCTCCGCTCGCCTCCGCACAGACAGGCGGACAGCTGAACGCTGAAGTCAATGGGGACGGATCCGTTTGAAAATGCCACAATGTGGCTCAATCTTCAAGCGGATCCGTCCCCCATTGACTTTACATTGAAAGTCTGGACGGATCCGTACGAGGCTATTTTCACACTTAGCTGTTATATGCTAAAAATCAGGGCCGATCCTACACGGGGTGCAGTGGGTGCCCCGCACCCCAGCGCTGTCACCCGAAAGGCGCCGAGCGCAGGGCCGGACTGGCCTGCCGGGATAGCGGGAAATTTCCCGGTGGGCCGGCAAGCCTGAGTGCCGCAAGAGCAGGAGAGGAGCGCCTCCATTGCGGAAGCGCTCATCTCCATAGTCATCTGTATTGCCGTCCTCAGGACGGCAATACAGATGCCTGTGCTGCGGCAGAGGAGGGAGAGGTGTGTCCCCTCCTGTTCCTCTGATAGGCTGCCGGCTTAGTGCTGGCAGCCTATCAGAGCTCAGGCCGGTGCAGGCGGCGCGATGACGTCTGTGTCCCTCGCCTGAGCCGTATAGCGAGGGACACAGACGGAAGAGGCGGCCTGCATCGCATCGCATTGCTGGAGGTAAGTATAAGTGTATTATTTTTATTTTATTTTTTTATATAGGTACAATACTGGGCTGGCACATGATAAGGGGGGCTACTGGGCTGGCACATAAGGGGGGCTACTGGGCTGGCACATAAGGGGGGACTACTGGGCTGGGCTGGCACATGATAAGGGGGGCTACTGGGCTGGCACATGATAAGGGGGGACTACTGGGCTGGCACATGATAAGGGGGACTACTGGGCTGGCACATGATAAGGGGGGACTACTGGGCTGGCACATAAGGGGGGCTACTGGCACATGATAAGGGGGGCTACTGGGCTGGCACATGATAAGGGGGGACTACTGGGCTGGCACATGATAAGGGGGGACTACTGGGCTGGCACATGATAAGGGGGGCTACTGGCACATGATATGGGGGGCTACTGGCACATGATATGGGGGCACTCTGGCTACTGGCACATGATATGGGGGCACTCTGGCTACTGGCACATGATAATGAGGGGGCTCTGGCTACTGGCACATGATGGTGGGGGGGCTCTTATTTCTGGCACATGATTGGGGGCACTCTGGCTACTGGCACATGATATGGGGGGCTCTGGCTACTGACACATGATATGGGGGGGGCTCTGGCTACTGACATGATATGGGGGGGCTCTGGCTACTGGCACATGATGGTGGGGGGGCTCTTATTACTGGCACATGATTGGGGGCACCTATGGGGGCACATCTTACTGCAGATTATTGGGGGGCACTATAGGGGCATCTACTGAGGCTAAAAAAGAAGATATTTTATATGGGGGCTCTGTATAGGGGCATTTTATACTGGGACACATTATGGTGGGTACTATGGGGAAGGGGGGGCACTATGGGGGTCATCTACGGGGGCACTGAGAAGGGGTATTTTATATTGGCACATTATGGGAACATTAGCTCAACTGGGGGCATTACAAATGTTTTGCATATTATAAGGAGAATTATTACTACTGGGGGGGCATTATGGTGGGCTTTATTACTCCCCCATGGTATGACCCCCTAGTAGCAGCACCAGCCTCTCCCTGCTCTGCTATCCCTCTGCCCCTTCTCCAAATCCTTATTATGAAATCTTTCTCATTAGGTTAAAGCACAACATCAGCTCCGCCGAGCCCCCAGCCAAAGTGTTGAAGTGGCGTCCGAGATCCCCAAGGGCCAAGTCAAGTAACTGTAAGTTTTTATGGGGGTTCTACAAAAGAGCTATCGTGGGGCAAAGTTCATATTCGTGTTTACACACGTGTTTTAAAATGAATGCTTTCTCCTATTATAAACAAGTAAATAATGACGCAATGCTGTGGGGCTGGTGTGCAACTTTTTCCAGGGCTGGTTTTTATCCCCAGTCCGGCCCTGGCCGAGCGAGCCGCCGGGACTTTTTTTTTTTTTTTAAGCCGAGCCGCCGATTCGTGGGGCTGAAGTTGTTGCCATAGAAACATTGTAAAGGGGAGGAGTTAGTAAGATAACCACGCCCATGTGGGGGCGCCAGAAATATTTCTGCACCCAGGCGCCTGTGACCCTAGGATCGGCCCTGCTAAAAATAATGCAGACGGATCCGTTCTGAACGGAGCCTCCGTCTGCATTATTATGAGCGGATCCGTTCAGAACGGATCCGCCCGAACGCTAGTGTGAAAGTAGCCTAACAGAGGCTCACTAATGGATGCTGAGATTAGATCACCCCATACGAAAGCATTGAATCAATGCTTTCCTATGGGGAAAAATTTGACCCTGGAGGTCATCATGCAGGGTATAAGAACGTCCAGCGTCAGATACCAGACCAAGGGTCTGTTTTAATCCAGGAAGCCCTGAGGTGGCTGCCAGCACTAGAGGCTGACTTATTGCTGGAACGTAAACAATGCAGTTTCTCTATAACATTGCAGCTCGATTTGCAAAAGGGACACTGTACCCAAACCACGTCAATGAGCTGAAGTGGTCTGGGTGCCTTTTGTGTCACTTTAACTTTGAAATCTTATTAACCACTTCAGCCCCGCTAGGTGAAACCCCCTTCATGACCAGGCCACTTTTTACACTTCGGCACTACACTCCTTTCACCGTTTATCGCTCGGTCATGCAACTTACCACCCAAATGAATTTTACCTCCTTTTCTTCTCACTAATAGAGCTTTCATTTGGTGGTATTTTATTGCTGCTGACATTTTTACTTTTTTTGTTATTAATCAAAATGTAACGATTTTTTTGCAAAAAAATGACATTTTTCACTTTCAGCTGTGAAATTTTGCAAAAAAAACGACATCCATATATAAATTTTTCGCTAAATTTATAGTTCTACATGTCTTTGATAAAAAAAAATGTTTGGGCAAAAAAAAAATGGTTTGGGTAAAAGTTATAGCATTTACAAACTATGGTACAAAAATGTGAATTTCCGCTTTTTGAAACGGCTCTGACTTTCTGAGCACCTGTCATGTTTCCTGAGGTTCTACAATGCCCAGACAGTAGAAAACCCCCACAAATGACCCCATTTCGGAAAGTAGACACCCTAAGGTATTCGCTGATGGGAATAGTGAGTTCATAGAACTTTTTATTTTTTGTCACAAGTTAGCGGAAAATGATGATGATTTCTTTTTTTTTTTTTTTCTTACAAAGTCTCATATTGCACTAACTTGCGACAAAAAATAAAAAATTCTAGGAACTCACCATGCCCCTCACAGAATACCTTGGGGTGTCTTCTTTCCAAAATGGGGTCACTTGTGGGGTAGTTATACTGCCCTGGCAATTTAGGGGCCCAAATGTGTGAGAAGAACTTTGCAATCAAAATGTGTAAGAAATGGGGGGCGGAGCTAGCAGCAGAGCTGTAGAGATGCAGCATGTAAGAGCTCTGTGCTGAAAAATCCTTTAGAAAGACATATCTCTGCTAAAATTGACTGGATCATCCAGAAAATCTTATACACAGATCCGGGACGTCGCCTGGAACACTGGGATGCCGTTCTTTTAAAAATCTGAGATATTCAAAGATTGCGGCCTACAAATCCTCTGTGAGCGCCGGACTTTATTAAGGCGTCTAATCGGGATTCAAGGACCGTTCCCCCTGCGGCCACCAGTGCCTTTATCGCCGAGACACCTGTGGAACATCAGCGCTCCACCATATCTTATTTCAGACGAAATTTTCTGCAAAATACTGGCAGTGCTATCACCGGAATACAAGTAAGTGAAACCGGTGAAAGAAGATCCGGCCGGGAGCCGCGGCCGATTGCAGAGGAGTGTTGCCGCCGTTTTCACTCAGCCCTGCTTGTCTGTGCAGGGATCGCGGGTCATTGCGGTGCAGCCACTACTCCGGACGGCTCCACAGTTAAGCGCTGGTTGGGACCAGTGATTGCCCCTTCAACTGCCAGAACCGAGGCCTCCCATGCCGGCCGCATAACCCTGCACTAAATCAAACCGCCAGCGCAGGGACCTGCGCTTCCTCTGCTTGAACTCCACAGCGCTTACAGCAGCCAGGAATCGTATCCCACTACCAACAGGAGGAATCATATAGCGCTGATATATAGGCGCTTGCTGACAACTTGCCTTGCTGCAACTGAGAAGTCTTACATGTGAACAGAAGTCCTGCATGTGAACAGTTGCTACGATCTCAGCTTCACCTGAAAGAAAGCAGGAACGATACCATGCTTCAGATCTGAAAGGCAAGAAGCCAGACTCCCATTTACAGCTAACAAGACTTATTGCCTGAGAAGAATCATTACCCAAATCCTGGGATCCACTGCAAGAGGCACCAGAACTGCTGGTAAGCTTATCTAAATCCGCACTGACTTTAGAGCCCAATTTGACATGTGAACAACACTTTGTTTTGGGTATATAAATATATAATAGACTGTGCTGAAAGCTCCAGGCTACTGACTGCAGTCAGAAGAGCCTCCATCCACTGCTGTGAACCAGTCAGCAGAAACCCTATCACATATACAGCTCAGTATACCAGCCTTCTGTTCAACTATACTCAGCTTAAATGTACAAATCGCTTCAGAAACGTCTCTAAGTACTTAATGAGCATTGCAGTAAAATGATGTAATTTAGTAGGCGGACATGACGCGACTGCTCCCCAGTATTTAATCTACTACTATCCAAGCCCAAAGTGTACACAGCACACTAACAGCTGATTCCATTCAGCACCTTCAAGACACCTACAGACAAAATGAATAAAAGGTCACCAGTCAGAGAAAGGGGCGAGAGCTAAAAAAACGCCAAAGAAACTCTCAAAATTACAAAAAAATGATTCCGAAAAAATCGCTAAACATAAAGACATCACTAAATATAGCTGTCAAGCTAACGAGTGGACAGAAAGCGAGGAGGAAGAAGACCAAGTCTCAGAGTCCGAAAACCTACAGACACTTACAGTCATGTGAAAAAATTAGGACACCCTTTGAAAGCATGTGGTTTTTTGTAACATTTTTAATAAAAGGTTATTTCATCTCCGTTTCAACAATACAGAGAGATTAAAGTAATCCGACTAAACAAAGAAAACTGAAGAAAAGTCTTTTCAAGATCTTCTGTAAATGTCATTCTACAAAAATGCCTATTCTAACTGAGGAAAAAGATAGGACACCCTTGCCCCTAATAGCGAGTGTTACCTCCTTTGGCTGAAATAACTGCAGTGAGACGGTTCTTGTAGCCATCTACCAGTCTTCGACATCGGTCTGAGGAAATTTTACCCCACTCCTCAATGCAGAACTTTTTCAGCTGTGAGATGTTTGAGGGGTTTCTTGCACGTACAGCCCTTTTCAAGTCACCCCACAGCATCTCAATGGGATTCAAATCTGGACTTTGACTTGGCCATTCCAGGACTCTCCATTTCTTCTTTTTCAGCCAATCTTTGGTTGATTTACTAGTATGTTTTGGGTCATTGTCATGTTGCATGGTCCAGTTCCGCTTCAGCTTTAATTTTCTAACTGATGGTCTCACATGTTCTTCAAGCACCTTCTGATACACAGTAGAATTCATCGTGGATTCTATGATGGTGAGCTGACCAGGTCCTGCTGCAGCAAAGCAGCCCCAAACCATGACACTTCCACCTCCATGCTTCACAGTTGGTATGAGGTTCTTTTCTTGGAATGCTGTGTTTGGTTTACGCCAAACATGTCCTCTGCTGTTGTGTCCAAATAATTCAATTTTGGACTCATCTGTCCAAAGAACATTATTCCAGAAGTCCTGGTCTTTGTCAACTTTATCTCTGGCAAATGTCAGTCTGGCCTCGATGTTTCTCTTGGAAAGCAAAGGTTTCCTCCTTGCACACCTCCCATGCAAGTTAAACTTGTACAGTCTCTTTCTGATTGTAGAGGCATGTACTTCTACATCAACAGTAGCCAGAGCCTGCTGTAGTTCTCGAGATGACACTTTAGGGTTTTTGGAGACCTCTTTTAGCATCTTGCGGTCTGCTCTTGGGGTGAACTTGCTGGGGCGACCAGTCCTGGGCATGTTGGCAGTTGTTTTGAAAGCCCTCCACTTGTAGACTATCTTCCGGACAGTGGAATGGCTGATTTCAAAATCTTTTGAGATCTTTTTAAATCCCTTCCCAGACTCATAGGCTGCTACAATCTTTTTTCTGAAGTCCTCTGATAGCTCTTTTGCTCTCACCATGGTGCTCACTCTCACTTCAACAGTCAGGAGCACACCAAACTAAATGTCTGAGGTTTAAATAGGGCAAGCCTCATTCAACATGCAGAGTAACGATCTACTAATTATGTGCACCTGGTGTGATATACCTGTGTGAGATCTGAGCCAATTTAAGAGGGAATACATGTGAGGGTGTCCTATCTTTTTCCTCAGTTAGAATAGGCATTTTTGTAGAATGACATTTACAGAAGATCTTGAAAAGACTTTTCTTCAGTTTTCTTTGTTTAGTTGGATTACTTTAATCTCTCTGTATTGTTGAAACGGAGATGAAATAACCTTTTATTAAAAATGTTACAAAAAACCACATGCTTTCAAAGGGTGTCCTAATTTTTTTAAACATGACTGTATTAAATCATTGCCCACAGTATCCTGTATAAAAAATATGATTAGAGAATTCTCAGATTCTATCAAAGAAGACTTAAAGGAAATAAAAACGGACATTAGACAAGTCAATTACATTAGACAAGTCAATTCCAGAGTGACTCAAGTTGAAGAAGCTACCCTATCACTTTCTGCTCACGCTTCTCACTTATCAAAAAAACTAAAAGAACAGAAGAAAGAATCATACGCTCTCAAACTCCACCTAGATGATCTTGAAAACAGATCGCGGCGAAACAACCTGAGAATCAAAGGCCTCTCAGAAACAGTCACAGATGAAGAGATCTCACCGGTCTTGACCAAAATTTTTTGCGAGCTCCTAGGTAAGGAAGAAACATATGACCTGGGGTTCCAAAGAGTACATAGGGTCTATAGACCCAAGAACGTTAACATAGACTCTCCTAGGGACATACTATGCTGCCTTTTAGACTTTAGCATTAAAGAAGAAATAATTAAAAAAGCGAGATTTGCCAAAAAAATTTAGTATGAAGATAAAGAAGTGTTAATTTTTCAAGACATTTCAAGATATACTCTGGAATTAAGACGCAATCTCCAGCCGCTTACTAGCGCCTTAAGAAACAAAGGCCTGAAATACAGATGGCTGTTCCCTTTTGGACTTTTCATCAATTGCACAGGGAGACCAATAATCGTCAGAGAACCCACAGATGTAGCCAAGGCCGTTCAAAAGCTGGATCTAGGCAACATCGTGATCAACGACTGGATCGACGGAGAAGAAATTGATGCAGAGCCACAACTCCCTCAACTCCAGCCGTGGGAGACAGTGACCACGCCAAAAGCCAAAAGATCCAAATCTGCAGACACAGAAGCCATCCATAGAGCCCCGCAAAAGTCTCAGCGTATGCCAGCAGGAGAATGAAGATATTCTCTCATGGACCTCGCACACTTGCCTGTGAAACTTCTTCACATATGGAGATGGTAATTAACTTTATTGCAGTTTTCCATAGCTGAGACTTTGACGTTGTCGTCTTAACCATACATTCTTCCCATAAGAAGACATTTTTGTTGACACCTGTTATTGTTGACCTTTATATATAGAACTAAACAAGCAGTGGCCACGGGTTGGGGCTCTGTTGTGTGTCCACGTGCCTTCTGGCCTCCTGCGAACACGCGGGGCTGGCGGTGGTGGGCATGCGGGGGAGACCTAGTCCCGCATCCATATGTATATAGACCTTCAAGGTCTAGTTAAGCCCTCACAGTTTAGGACACGCATAAGTACTCACATTATTTGGTTTTTGATAGAAGCTGTGAAGTAGTGACCTGCTGACATAACCAAGGTAACACTGGTCGTCATCGACTACATTTTAGAGAGCCCTCACTCTAACTGTCACAATGTTGTTACTTACTTATTTTTTTTTCTTATTTCATATTTTATTTCCTACTACTGTGACACAGTGATGCTGGGTGGTGTGTACGCTACGTGCGGGACGGGGCTTGACATGCATGCTTACCTGCCTAATGGTCTCCCATATACACGCGGGACCCATGGGTCTGGGGCATGTGGGAAGCCTTTTTCTGTACTTGGGTACACACAAATCTTTGAGGTCCAAATGGACCTTTTCTTGTTTTACATGCATATGTTTGGATACACACAAAACTATGTTAGGACTGGGGAGCAGTCCTTTATGTTCACACCCTTCAAACACACCACAACCCCCCCCCCCCCCCCCATACACACATCCATTTGAAGGTTTTCAAGATTTAACGGAGAGATATCTCTTCTCCGACTCTTCCACTCTGTTTGTCACCTAGAGTGGAAGCCTATACTATACTACCCCTAGGTGCTCGAATTTTGGGCACCACAACAGGCAGTATTACTCATATACTTGTAGTACTGATATTCAAGTTGAATATGTACTACCAAATAGGTACTAATTTTCTATCCCTCTCAGTTCTCCTCCCCCTTCCCAAGTTATCACCCAGGGAATCAGACATATACCAGGTTGTGACACCTACGAAATTACAAGATAGTTATGGCTGATATTACTTGCGCATCTTATAATGTCAATGGTCTCAATAATCCAAAAAAAAGATCCAAGATCCTAACATACTTGAGAAAAGAAAAGGTGGATGTGATCTTCTTCCAAGAAACACATTTTAAAAAAACATTGACCCCATTCTCCAAAACATTTCAGTACTGCCACTGGTATAACGCAACTACACCATTATCCAAAAGAAAGGGAGTCTCGATAGTGTTTCATAGGAAATTGGGCTTCCAACACACAGACACACTAAGTGATGGAGAAGGCAGATATATATTTGTCAAAGGCCTACTGTATGGAAAAATGTACACATTTGCTAATTTCTATTCCCCCAATACGCTACAACACCGCTTTTTAGAACATGTCTTGAAGAAGCTTGACTCATTTGTTGAGGGCGTTTTAGTCCTGGGAGGCGATCTGAATGCCCCCTTAGAACCAACCATAGACACATCTGTGGGTAAAGCTAGGATAGCGTACCGTGATCTCAAAACTTTGAAAAAGAAACTCCACCTCCATGGGTTAGTTGATGTCTGGAGAATGTTGAATCCAAACTGTAAAGATTTCTCTTTTTATTCCCCAACTTATAATTTATACTCTAGACTAGATTATTTCTTCATGCACAATAGGGATGTCCAAATCCTGAAGAAAGCTGAATATAAGTCATTCCACTTATCAGACCACGCCCCATTAATAGTGCAGCTCTCTCCTGGGGAGTCTAAGAACAACTCATTTAACTGGTCGCTCAATGAGAGCTTATTGACAAACCCCAAAGATTCTGCAGCAATTGAGACAGATTTACAATCTTTTTTTTCTGACAATCTACAGGGGAGAGCCTGCACTTCTCTTGAATGGGAGGCGCACAAGGCGGTGATCAGGGGTAGACTGATTAGGCTAGGCTCATACAAAAATAAACTTAGAGAAAGGGAAATGAACGACCTTCTCTCCCAAATAAAATGGCTGGAAACAGTCCACAAATTATCAATGGAAAAAAAAGTAATAAAAGACCTCACAATCCTGCGGACCAAACTCCTGGAGCTAATGGACCAGAAAAACCAAAAGTATTTATATATCATCAGATATAAAAAATACCTAGAAGACAATGGTTGCAACAAAAGATTAGCTAGAATCCTACAGAAACAAAGAAACAGGTCATATATAACTAGAATAAGAGACCAGACTAACCACCTATGTAGCACTTCAAAGAGTATTACGAACGCGTTTAGATCCTTTTATGAAAAATTGTATAATATAAATAAATACACCCCTGACCAAGTAGAAATGAGAACCAAAATTAGAGAATTTCTAAACTCAATAGAAATACCCAAACTGTCCACTGAACAACAATCTAAATTACTAACCCCCTTCTCACAATCCGAGTTAGAGTCAGTCCTGAAATCTCTCCCCAACGGTAAAAGTCCTGGCCCAGACGGCCTGACCACAAGTTACTACAAGAAATTCCAATCGTCCCTGACTCCCCACATGTGCAACTATTTCAATAATATTGCAATTAATGACTCATTCCGTCCAGAATCCCTCAACGCCCACATCACACTAATACCTAAGGAAGACAAAGACACAACATTATGCTCCAATTACAGACCAATTTCCCTGTTAAACGTAGATGTAAAAATTTATGCGAAAGCCCTAGCGAACAGACTAAAGAATTTGATCCCTAACATTATCCATAACGACCAAGTCGGCTTCACAGAAGGTAGGGAATCTAAAGACAACATATACAGAATTCTCCATGCCATACAATACGCGCAGACAAAAAATATACCCCTCACGTTTGTGGCAACGGACGCTGAGAAAGCGTTCTACAGGCTAAATTGGTCTTATTTGGAAGAGGTCCTAAATGCTTTTGAATTCCCCCAGATCTTTGTATCCAAAATTTTGGCCATGTATACCTGCCCATCAGCCGCTGTAAGGGTTAATGACTCACTGTCAGCCACCTTCCAAATCTCAAATGGTACGCGTCAGGGATGCCCCTTGTCACCCATTCTGTTTATCCTATCTTTAGAACCACTGCTAATTAAGGTAAGATCCAACCCCCATATCCAAGGTATTAATACATCCAAAGAGCAACACAAAGTAGCGGCATATGCCGATGATACCCTATTCATGATAACTAATCCCCTACGTGGGATCCCCACGTTATTGAAAGAATTGGAAGAATTTAGCTCTATTTCCTACTTCAAGATTAATCTACATAAATCAGAAGTATATAATGTCACCGTGCCTCAATCAGTATGGCAGAAGATCATCTCTACTACCCCCTTAAAACCATCCAACACCTCCTTCAAATATTTAGGCATCAATATAAGCAGGAACTTCAGGGAATTATATGCATTAAACTTCCTTCCTCTATTAAAGAACGTGGAATCAGCCTTCAAAGAATGGGAGACACTGTACGTTTCCTGGTTCGGCCGCATAAAAATGATGACACTCCCAAAAGTCCTATACATTTTACAGGCTTTACCTATTGATATCCCTAAATATTTCTATAACACTTTGAAGAAGGCGATTTTAAAATTTATATGGAGATCGAACAGCAATAGGATACAATATAGTACTATCTCGATGCCTAAGGCGAGCGGTGGCCTGGGGGTGCCTGATTTCCTAAAATACCACCAGTCAATACACATAGCAAAATTAATGGAGTGGTTTATTAAACCTTCCAGGAAGAGATGGATAGATTTAGAAGGGGAGTCGTTACCCCCTGAACACCGCTTACTACTGTGGAAAAGTGTAGAGAAACTCCACCCTCATAAAACTAAAAAAACAGGAGACCCACTGACTAGTTTCTCCCTTAAGATCTGGCATAAGACTAATAAAAAAATACAATTTCTGACCTCTAACATCGCCGTGACCCCGGTGGGTGTAGTGATACCTCACCACCTCAAAGATTTAAAAAATAAAATAATGAAAGAGGAGGAATTATATCTCGCACCAATAAGGAGTTTAATACATGACAACGACTTTATTTCTCATACAGATCTTAATAGTTACTTTCCAGAACTGGACCTCTCCTTCAGGGAATACTCACAGCTCAAAGATCATATAATGAGGTCCGAAACTCATCATTCCTGCGTCAACCCCTTAACACCCATACAAAAAAGCATCAGTACAAAGGTACCAGTTAAAAAAGCTATCTCCACTATCTATAACATAATCAACAACCCCACCTCTCCTCCCTCGTACCTTGGAAAGTGGATAATAGAGCTTGGAAGAGAGCTCAATAGCTCTGAGATGAAAGACATTATTGCAAACGTGAGGTCTAAATCTATCAGCCCCAAGATACAAGAAACCCACTACAAGATAGTCTCACGCTGGTACAGAACCCCCATCATACTCAACCGCATGTTCCCAGACATATCCCCATTGTGTTGGAGATGTGAAGCGGAAGAAGGTACTATATCCCATATTTGGGTTCACTGCAAAAAATTGGAGATCTTCTGGAGATCCATTGCCACAATAGTCAATAAAACCTTTAATACGACAGCTAAAATACCCCCAAACTTGATACTATTCAGTATTTTCGATGTACAGACATCCACTATCAAACATCCCTTAACGCTTCATATGTTAAATGTAGCCAAACTACTAATCCCTAAATTGTGGAAGGAAAAAGACTCCCCGTCTATTTCAGAATGGCTAAAAGAGATGCATACTCTACACAACTACGAGAAGCTTAGATTGACTAGAGACGACAATATATCTAAGTATCATCAAACATGGGACCCCTGGATTAAACTTTTAGAAAAAGACGTCATAACTGAATATCTTTAGCTACTCAGTCTCATCACTCCGACCCTGCACTTATAAAGGTAGATTAAGCCTGGTCCCCCCCCCCCCCCCATACCTCTCCCGTTCTTTTTGTGTTATTTTTCTCACCCCAAGTTACTGTTCTTCTGTTTAGACTTAGCTGGGATGACTCGAATAGTTTTCCACGCACAGCGATCTAGAAGTTGTCAGTTTCCACAATTTCCAAATATTAAGGACTCTGTCGTGGTATAGGCACATAAACAAATGGCATACATATTATCATCCTGTTAATAAAGACTCCGGTCCGAATTCGCTATTTGTTTGTATGTCATCCTAGTACCAATTGCTATAAATTCAATAATTTAGTTCTTAACATCTAGAAATATTTTCTTTACAATGTCAATAATAGAATGATATTTTATTTCATTGTAATACACGTCATGACTTTTAATGATATGTAATCCAATCTTAGCCACATCTATGTTATAGTTTTTCACTATCATCCTGTTGTGAAACAGAATTATTTTTCTTTTTGAACTTTCAAAACTTAATACAAAAGAATTTAAACAAAATGTGTAATAAATGACCGGTGATATCCGAAAGGTGCACTTTGGAATATGCGCCCCTTTGCCCACCTTGGCAGCAAAAAAGTGTCACACATGTGGTATCGCCGTACTCAGGAGAAGTTGGGGAATGTGTTTTGGGGTGTCATTTTACATATACCCATGCTGGGTGAGAGAAATATCTTGGCAAAAGACAACTTTTCCCATTTTTTTATACAAAGTTGGCATTTGACCAAGATATTTTTCTCACCCAGCATGGGTATATGTAAAATGACACCCCAAAACACATTCCCCAACTTCTCCTGAGTACGGCGATACCACATGTGTGACACTTTTTTGATGCCAAGGTGGGCAAAGGGGCGCATATTCCAAAGTGCACCTTTCGGATTTCACCGGTCATTTTTTACAGATTTTGATTGCAAAGTACTTCTCACACATATGGGCCCCTAAATTGCCAGGGCAGTATAACTACGCCACAAGTGACCCCATTTTGGAAAGAAGACATCCCAAGGTATTCCGTGAGGGGCACTGCGAGTTCCTAGAATTTTTTATTTTTTGTCACAAGTTAGTGGAAAATTATGATTTTTTTTCTTCTCTTTTCCTTACAAAGTCTCATATTCCACTAACTTGCGACAAAAAATAAAAAATTCTAGGAACTCACCATGCCCCTCACGGAATACCTTGGGGTGTCTTCTTTCCAAAATGGGGTCACTTGTGGCGTAGTTATACTGCCCTGGCAATTTAGGGGCCCATATGTGTGAGAAGTACTTTGCAATCAAAATCTGTAAAAAATGACCGGTGAAATCCGAAAGGTGCACTTTGGAATATGCGTCCCTTTGCCCACCTTGGCATCAAAAAAGTGTCACACATCTGGTATCGCCGTACTCAGGAGAAGTTGGGGAATGTGTTTTGGGGTGTCATTTTACATATACCCATGCTGGGTGAGAGAAATATCTTGGCAAACGACAACTTTTCCAATTTTTTTATACAAAGTTGGCATTTGACCAAGATATTTTTCTCACCCAGCATGTGTATATGTAAAATGACACCCCAAAACACATTCCCCAACTTCTCCTGAGTACGGCGATACCAGATATGTCACACTTTTTTGCTGCCAAGGTGGGCAAAGGGGCACATATTCCAAAGTGCACCTTTCGGATTTTGCAGGCCATTTTTTACACATTTTGATTGCAAAGTACTTCTCACACATATGGGCCCCTAAATTGCCAGGGCAGTATAACTACGCCACAAGTGACCCCATTTTGGAAAGAAGACACCCCAAGGTATTCCGTGAGGGGCACTGCGAGTTCCTAGAATATTTTTTTTTTTGTCACAAGTTAGCAGAAAATGATGATGTTTTTTTTTTTTTTCTTACAAAGTCTCATATTCCACTAACTTGCGACAAAAAATAAAAAATTCTAGGAACTCACCATGCTCCTCACAGAATACCTTGGGGTGTCTTCTTTCCAAAATGGGGTCACTTGTGGGGTAGTTATACTGCCCTGGCAATTTAGGGGCCCATATGTGTGAGAAGTACTTTGCAATCAAAATGTGTAAAAAATGGCCTGCAAAATCCGAAAGGTGCACTTTGGAATATGTGCCCCTTTGCCCACCTTGGCATCAAAAAAGTGTCACACATCTGGTATACATTTTTTTATACAAAGTTGGCATTTGACCAAGATATTTATCTCACCCAGTATGGGTATATGTAAAATGACACCCCAAAACACATTCCCCAACTTCTTCTGAGTACGGCGATACCAGATGTGTCACACTTTTTTGCAGCCTAGATGCGCAAAGGTGCCCAAATTCCTTTTAGGAGGGCATTTTTAGACATTTGGATCCCAGACTTCTTCTCACGCTTTAGAGCCCCTAAAAAGCCAGGGCAGTATAAATACCCCACATGTGACTCCACTTTGGAAAGAAGACACCCCAAGGTATCCAATGAGGGGCCTGGCAAGTTCATAGAATTTTTTTTTTTTTTCGCATAAGTTAGCGGAAATTGATTTTTTTTTGTTTTTTCTCACAAAGTCTCACTTTCCGCTAACTTAGGACAAAAATTTCAATCTTTCATGGACTCAATATGCCCCTCAGCAAATACCTTGGGGTGTCTTCTTTCCAAAATGGGGTCAGTTGTGGGGTGTTTGTACTGCCCTGGCATTTGAGGGTCTCCGCAATCATTACATGTATGGCCAGCATTAGGAGTTTCTGCTATTCTCCTTATATTGAGCATACAGGTAATGAGATTTTTTTTTCCGTTCAGCCTCTGGGCTGAAAGAAAAAAATGAACGGCACAGATTTCTTCATTTGCATCGATCAATGTGGATGAAAAAATCTCTGCCAAAAAAAAAAAATGGAGGAAAAAGGCGTCTGCCAGGACATAGGAGCTCCGCCCTACATCCATACCCACTTAGCTCGTATGCCCTGGCAAACCAGATTTCTCCATTCGCATCAATCGATGTGGATGAATAAATCATTGCCAGGATTTTTTTTTTATATATATATATATATATATATATATATATATATACATACAAAGTGCTTGCCAAAGCATAGGAACGCCGCCTCCTCCTCAGCTCGTATGCCTCGGCAAACGTATCTGTCACTGCAGAGGAGAAAATCCCGTCTTGCAGCGCCGCATACACCGACTTGCGTGTAATCTGACAGCAGCGCAATGCTTCTGTCAGAATGCACATCGGTGCTGCAGCTAGTAGATCGGTTGGTCCACCTGGAAGGTAAAAAGACAAAAAAAAAAAAAAAAAAAACAGGCCACAACGCAATAATTTTATTAACTTTGGAACAGAACATGTAACTTTAACTTTTGGAACTAAACATTAACCTGTTTGCTTACCTGTTTTTTTTTTTTTTACCTTTATAGAACAAACCTCTCCTTCCCCATGGGTCAATGTGCAAAGCGCAAATCGCCCAAAGATGTGGCGAAGTGCGTTATGCACTTTGTCCCATGTGAAAGGAGACGTTTGCAGCAGCTGTGAGTGAATGGGCCCTAATAGCCCTGTGTGCCTATCCTGGTGAGATGATCCCTATGCTAATAGTGTACCTGTGAGTGGTACTTCCGGAAACACTCTCCAAAGCATAGGGCAGGGTGGTCGGGACAGTCAGGACAGAAATAGCGGGTGTCACGCCTTATTCCACTCCTGCTACAGACACGACATTTTTTTCGGGGTGGCGGTCGGTTTGAGGTACCAGCAACGACACTGGGGAAGTGTCGCTCGTGTAGACGGCTAACTACACTGGTGGATGGGGCCACGGAACCTCCTGGATACAGGAGGTTCGCGATGATCTCTTCCTGAAATTTGAGGAAGGATCCAGTTCTCCCAGCCTTACTGTAGAGAACAAAACTATTGTACAGAGCCAATTGAATTAAATATACAGACACCTTCTTATACCAGCGTCTGGTGCGTCGGGAAACTAAATACGGAGCCAACATCTGGTCATTGAAGTCGACCCCTCCCATGTGGAGGTTATAGTCGTGGACTGAGAGGGGCTTTTCAATGACACGGGTTGCTCGCTCAATTTGGATTGTCGTGTCTGCGTGAATGGAGGAGAGCATGTAAACGTCACGCTTGTCTCTCCATTTCACCGCGAGCAGTTCTTCGTTACACAGTGCGGCCCTCTGCCCCCTTGCAAGACGGGTGGTAACGAGCCGTTGGGGGAAGCCCGCGCGACTAGTTCGCGCGGTACCACAGGCGCCAATCCGTTCTAGAAACAAATGCCTAAAGAGGGCCACACTTGTGTAAAAATTGTCCACATAAAGATGGTACCCCTTGCCGAATAAGGGTGACACCAAGTCCCAAACTGTCTTCCCACTGCTCCCCAGGTAGTCAGGGCAACCGACCGGCTCCAGGGTCTGATCTTTTCCCTCATAGACCCGAAATTTGTGGGTATAGCCTGTGGCCCTTTCACAGAGCTTATACAATTTGACCCCATACCGGGCGCGCTTGCTTGGGATGTATTGTTTGAAGCCAAGGCGCCCGGTAAAATGTATTAGGGACTCGTCTATGCAGATGTTTTGCTCTGGGGTATAAATATCTGCAAATTTCAGGTTGAAATGGTCTATGAGGGGCCGAATTTTGTGGAGCCGGTCAAAAGCAGGGTGGCCTCTGGGACGGGAGGTGCTGTTATCACTAAAGTGCAGGAAACGCAGGATGGTCTCAAATCGTGTCCTGGACATAGCAGCAGAGAACATGGGCATGTGATGAATTGGGTTCGTGGACCAATATGACCGCAATTCATGTTTTTTTGTCAGGCCCATGTTGAGGAGGAGGCCCAGAAAAGTTTTAATTTCGGAAACTTGGACTGGTTTCCACCGGAAAGACTGGGCATAAGAGCTTCCCGGGTTAGCGGTTATAAATTGTGTGGCATATCTGTTTGTTTCGGCCACAACTAAGTCTAAAAGCTCCGCAGTCAAGAACAGCTCAAAAAATCCCAGGGCCGAACCAATCTGAGCTGTCTCAACCCGAACTCCAGACTGGGCAGTGAAAGGGAAAACTACGGGTGCGGCGGAAGTTGGGGACTGCCAATCAGGGTTTGCCAGCACCTCTGGGATTCTAGGGGCTCTACGGGCACGTCTTTGCGGTGGCTGCGACGGGGTCACTACTGCACGTGCCACCGTACCAGCTTCAACTGCCCTTCTGGTGCTCGCTACTTCACCAGGTTGTACGGCAGTGCTGGTACTAGGCCCAGGAAGGGCTGGGCTGCTGCTGTATGCCTCACCACGTAATCCGATAGCACCAGCCCCACTCTGCTGCTCTTGAAGCGGATCCTGCGCAACCTGCGGTCTAGCGACACGGGGCCGGGTACGGCTGCTGCTATCAGGGACCTCAGCCTCCTCGTCCGAACTTTGGTTCAGAGAGCCACTGCTTTCTACAGGTTCGTATTCTGACCCGCTGGATTCATCAGATGAGGGTTCCCACTCCTCATCCGACTGGGTCAGAAGCCTGTAGGCCTCTTCAGAAGAATACCCCCTGTTAGACATGTGGGCAACTAAATTTCGGGGTATTCCCTGAGACTACCCAAGAAAAAAAAAGCAAGCCTGTCTTACAAAGGGGAGCCTAGCGAAGTACCGGAGGCCGCTGCGGTTGATAAAAAAATATCAAAACTGATTTTTTTATCGCCGCAGTGCGTGTAAAGTGAATGTGCAGTGATCAAAAAAAAAAAATTTTTTTGTCACTGCGGTGGGGCGGGCGTGGGCAAACGCACGTGTGGGCGACCGATCAGGCCTGATCGGGCAAACACTGCGTTTTGGGTGGAGGGCGAACTAAAGTGACACTAGTACTATTATAGATCTGACCGTGATCAGTTTTGATCACTTTCAGATACTATAAAAGTACAAATGCTGATTAGCGATACGCTAATCAGCGAATAACGGACTGCGGTGCGGTGGGCTGGGCGCTAACTGATCGCTAACTACCTAACCAAGGGACCTAAACTATACCTAAAACCTAACAGTCAATACCAGTGAAAAAAAAAAAAGGGACAGTTTGCACTGATCACTTTTTTTCCTTTTCACTAGTGATTGACAGGGTGATCAAAGGGTTAATTGGGTGCTGGGAGGTGATCTGGGGGCTAAGTGTACTGTAGTGGGTACTCACAGTAATGATGTGCTCCTCTGCTCCTCTCCTGGAACCAACCGACCAAAAGAAGGAGCAGAGGAGCACAGCAGCCATATAACCTGTCATGGTCTTACCTTCTCACTGTTCTCCTTCGTTTGACATGTGCTGGCGGCCATCTTGGTTTCTGGGTTTCTTGTAGCCTCCCACCCTGCGGCTCCTCCTTCCCACTGGGAGGAGCTGGATGCCTAGCTCATATATATAGAAGGTCTGTGGCTTCAGTTCCTTGCTTGGTCCTCCTGTGCTCACATGCTTCTAAGACTGCTGCTGCTTCTGGTTCCTGATCCTGGCCTCGTCTGACTACCCCGTTGGTTCCTGATCCTGGCTACGTCTGACTACCCCGTTGGTTCCTGATCCTGGCTTCGTCTGACTACCCCGTTGGTTCCTGATCCTGGCTTCGTCTGACCACCCTCCTGGTTCCTGACCTCTGTCTACGCAAGACCCTGCTTCGGTTTGGCCATCCGTTTGGACTTTTGCTACGGCTTGATTTCCAATAAAGCCTTCTTATTTCCACTCATCTCTGTTGTACGTCTGGTTCATGGTTCCATGACATTAGGACCAAGCCATGAATTCTGACGGTACAGGGCCATCCTCGCTACCTACGCTGGTTGCCAGACTTGATCAGCAGGATCACCTGTTGGGTCGGTTCGCTGTGGCGTTGCAAACCCTGCTTGAACGCACGGCTCATTTCGCTTCCGTTGCCGATGGGTCGGTTGTCGCTCCTGGGCCCGCTCCTACTGCCGCTCCGGTTGTTGCGCCAGAGTCTACCCCGACACCTGTTGCTGCGCCTGCGGTGTCTCGGGGTATGACCGGTTCTGCCCCCCTTCCACAGCGCTTTGGGGGAGAGCCAACTCAGTGCCGAGGTTTCCTTAACCAGGTGGGCATTTATTTCGAGTTGCTGCCACATGCCTTTCCTACTGAGAGATCAAAGGTGGGCTTCTTGATCTCGCTGCTCTCGGACAAGGCCTTGGCCTGGGCCAGCCCTTTATGGGAGAACAACAATCCGGTGGTTGCCGAGTTTTCCGGTTTTGTTGCTTCTCTTCGGAAGGTATTCGATGTGCCGGCTCGTGCTGCCTCTGCTGCGAAGCTCCTTATGTCCATCAGACAGGGTTCACGATCCGTAGCTGAATACGCCATTGAGTTTCGTACCCTGGCAGCAGAGGTGGGCTGGAATAATGAGGCTCTGGTCGCTGCTTTCTCTCATGGTCTCTCGGATGCCTTGAAGGATGAGGTTGCAGCTAAGGACCTACCAGTGGAGCTCGAGTCTCTTATTTCTTTCCTGATTTTGATTGACACCAGACTCAGGGAGAGACCTTCCTTTAAGGAGAGCCTGCGGAGGTCTCCTAACAGATTGGCGCCTACGTTTGCTGTCCCACCCGTGCCTCCCTCTCCTCCCACGCCTCCTGGGGATGACTTGTCTGGGGGTGAACCCATGCAGCGGGGGTTTGCTCGCCTGTCTGAGGGGGAGAGGGTACTCCGGAGACGCGAGGGCCGATGCATGTACTGTGGTCTCGGTGGGCATTTTCGGTTGGCATGTCCGAACCGTCCGGGAGAACGCTCGCACCTGAGGTCCTGTCGGGGGCAGATCTTGGGTGGAGTCTCCTCGTCCCCGGTTTCCCGTGTTGACAAACCACTGATCACGGTTGTCCTCTCCTGGGTCGGGGGCTCGGTGACGACCCAGGCGTTGGTGGACTCTGGTGCTGGTGGTTTGTTCATTGATAGAGTGTTCGTTGCCGCCAATTCCATTCCTCTGCAGCCTCGAGGTTCCCCACTGGCTCTTGAGGCGATAGACGGCAGACCCCTTCTGCCGCCACACGTGACTCATGAGACCCTTCCAGTGGGGATAGCCATTGGTGCCGTTCACAGAGAGTCGGTCTGTCTCCAGGTTATTTCGTCTCCACACTACTCGGTGGTCTTGGGGTACCCCTGGCTCCAGAAGCATAATCCGACTTTCGATTGGAGATCGGTCGAGATCCTCTCGTGGTCACCGCAGTGTGGGGCTAGTTGCATCCATGGGCCTGTCAAGTTGCTGTGTACTTCCTCGGACTCTCTGTTGCCTCCTGAATACGAAGAGTACCGGGATGTATTCGATAAGGTGCGCGCGGTTGCCCTACCTCCGCACCGCCCATACGATTGTGCCATAGAGTTACAATCCGGTGCCGTTCCTCCTCGTGGCAAAGTCTATCCACTGTCGGTAGCGGAGAATGAGGCCATGGAGGAGTACGTGAGGGAGGCGCTTTCACGCGGACACATTCGCAAATCCTCGTCCCCGGCAGGGGCTGGATTTTTCTTTGTGAAAAAGAAGGGCGGCGAGTTGAGGCCTTGCATCGATTACAGGGGTCTCAATCGCATCACGATCAAGAACGCTTACCCGATACCCTTGATTTCCGAGCTGTTCGATCGCCTCAAAGGGGCCACGGTCTTTACCAAACTCGACCTGAGGGCGGCATATAACCTGGTAAGGATCAAGGCGGGCGATGAGTGGAAGACCGCGTTTAACACCAGGACCGGTCATTATGAATCCTTGGTTATGCCCTTTGGGTTGTGCAATGCGCCCGCAGTCTTCCAGGAATTCATCAACGATGTTTTCCGTGACCTGTTGCAGCAGTGTGTGGTGGTCTATTTGGATGACATCTTGGTATATTCTGCATCCATGGAGGCCCACATTCTGGATGTCAGACGAGTGTTGCAACGCTTACGAGAGAACAAGCTGTTCGGTAAGCTTGAGAAATGCGAATTTCACCGATCCCAGGTAACCTTCTTAGGTTACATCATTTCCGCTGAGGGGTTCTCCATGGATCCTGAGAAGGTTTCGGCTGTCTTACAGTGGCCCCAGCCCAGTGGGCTTCGTGCCCTGCAGCGCTTTTTGGGCTTCGCCAATTATTATCGGAAGTTCATCAGGGACTTTTCCATGCTAGCCAAGCCTCTCACGGATCTGACCAGGAAGGGCAGTAATCCTCAGGTCTGGCCGCTCGAGGCCATCCGAGCTTTTGAGGCTCTAAAGTCCGCCTTTGTGTCGGCTCCGATTCTGTCGCATCCCAACCCTGGGTTGCCTTTTGTCCTCGAGGTGGACGCGTCTGAGACGGGAGTAGGCGCCCTCCTGTCTCAGCGTAGAACACCAGAGGGTCCTCTGCTTCCTTGTGGGTTTTACTCCCGGAAACTGTCTTCCGCGGAGTGCAACTATCAGATTGGTGACAGGGAGTTATTGGCCATCGTGCAGGCCCTTAAAGAATGGAGGCACTTGCTCGAGGGCTCGGTGGTTCCGGTTCTCATCCTGACGGACCACAAGAATCTGACCTACCTCTCTGAGGCCAAGAGATTGACACCACGTCAGGCCAGATGGGCTCTGTTCTTGTCACGTTTTAATTACGTGGTCTCCTACCTACCCGGCTCCAAGAACATCAGAGCGGATGCCTTATCACGGCAGTACTCCGAGCTGTCCGGGGAGGAGTCGATTCCGACTACGGTCATACCCCCGAATCAGATCCTGGCCGCTATTCGCACCAGCCTGACTTCTCCTCTGGGTGAGCAGATTTTGGCGGCTCAATCTGGTGCTCCCTCTGGGAGACCCAACGGCAGATGTTTTGTGCCTGAGGAGTTGCGCACTCGGTTGTTGCGAACCTACCATAACTCCAAGGCCGCGGGGCACCCTGGAAAGAATCAGCTGTCCTGGGCGGTTTCACGTCTGTTCTGGTGGCCTTCTCTACGTTCCGACATCGCCGCATATGTAGCGGCATGCTCCGTTTGTGCCCAGAGTAAGTCCCCTCGGCACCTTCCGTTGGGCCTTTTGCAACCCATAGCCACCGGGGAGCGTCCATGGTCACACCTGGGGATGGATTTCATTGTGGACCTCCCTGCATCCCGAGGCCATACGGTCATTCTCATGATTGTGGATCGGTTTTCCAAAATGTGCCACTGTGTTCCTCTCAAGAAGTTACCCTCTGCACAAGAGTTGGCCTCGATTTTTGCCAGGGAGGTCTTCCGGTTGCACGGTTTGCCCAAGGAGATTGTGTCGGATCGGGGGAGTCAGTTTGTGTCCAGGTTCTGGCGCGCCTTTTGCTCCCAGTTGGGGATTCATCTCTCTTTCTCCTCGGCCTACCACCCTCAGTCCAATGGGGCCGCAGAACGATCCAATCAGGCCTTGGAGCAATTCCTTCGTTGCTATGTCTCCGATCACCAAGACAATTGGGTTGACCTCCTGCCTTGGGCTGAGTTTGCCAGGAACACGGCGGTGAACTCTTCCTCTGGGACGTCTCCCTTCATGGCCAATTATGGGTTCCAACCTGCCGTGTTACCGGAGGTATTCTCTCCCCAGGATACTCCGGCTGTGGAGGATCACCTTTCCGTCCTACGTACTTCTTGGGTACAGATCCAGAGGTCCCTTGAGGTCTCTGCGCAACGCCAGAGACTCCAGGCTAATCGCAGACGAGCGCCCGCTCCTTCCTACCAGGTCGGAGACCGTGTATGGTTGTCCACCCGCAACCTCAACCTTCGAGTGCCCACTCCCAAGCTGGCGCCTCGCTTTGTTGGTCCCTTCCGAGTGCTTCACAGGGTAAACCCGGTAGCCTATGCCCTTGCGCTTCCTCCTGGCATGCGGATCTCCAACGTGTTTCATGTCTCCCTGTTGAAGCCATTGGTGTGTAATCGTTTCACTTCCTCGGTTCCTCGGCCCCGTCCGGTCCAAGTGGGCAATCGTGAGGAATATGAGGTGAGCAATATCCTGGACTCACGCCTGGTCCGCGGTCGGTTGCAGTTTTTGGTCCATTGGCGTGGTTATGGTCCAGAGGAGCGTTCCTGGGTTCCCTCCGCAGATGTCCATGCTCCTGCGTTGCTCCGAGCCTTCCACGCACGCTTCCCTCTGAAACCGTTCCTTACTCCGCGGAGGAGGGGCCCTTGAGGGGGAGGTACTGTCATGGTCTTACCTTCTCACTGTTCTCCTTCGTTTGACATGTGCTGGCGGCCATCTTGGTTTCTGGGTTTCTTGTAGCCTCCCACCCTGCGGCTCCTCCTTCCCACTGGGAGGAGCTGGATGCCTAGCTCATATATATAGAAGGTCTGTGGCTTCAGTTCCTTGCTTGGTCCTCCTGTGCTCACATGCTTCTAAGACTGCTGCTGCTTCTGGTTCCTGATCCTGGCCTCGTCTGACTACCCCGTTGGTTCCTGATCCTGGCTACGTCTGACTACCCCGTTGGTTCCTGATCCTGGCTTCGTCTGACTACCCCGTTGGTTCCTGATCCTGGCTTCGTCTGACCACCCTCCTGGTTCCTGACCTCTGTCTACGCAAGACCCTGCTTCGGTTTGGCCATCCGTTTGGACTTTTGCTACGGCTTGATTTCCAATAAAGCCTTCTTATTTCCACTCATCTCTGTTGTACGTCTGGTTCATGGTTCCATGACATAACCCCATCATATTTACTAATATGATGGGTTATCTGGCTGCTGATTCGTTTTTTTGAAAATCATCAACCTGCCAGCCAATGATCGTGGCCGGCAGGTTGATGACGAAGTTCTTCTTTGAATTTTGCCGGCCCGCGATGCGCATGCGCGGGCCGGCATACCCGGAAATCTCGCGTCTCGCGAGAGGACGCACCGGCGCATCCAGCCAGAACAGCACGACCGCCGCGAAGACGCAATCCTGCGTACGGCGGTCGTGAGGAGGTTAAAGATTGTGTAGGGTGTGGCTGGGGGTGGGGCATGGAGGCGGGACAAGGGTGGGCCTTGCTGCAGAACATGGGTGGGGCCTGTAAGGGGGCCCTTGATTTTTTTTGCCCGGGGGCCCTGAGGGTTCTCAGTCTGCCCCTGCTGCCATACTCAATGCTTCATGGGGGAGCAAGTGAAGGGAAGCATATGCGTTGTGTGTAAACTCCATTCATAGTAGGGACGTGGTCCTTACCAGGCATGGGAAATAGCCGACTCTACAGTAGCCTTCTGTAACGGATCACCTGGCACCCCGACTGAGTACCTCCGTTGCTGGATGCTCCTAGCGTTTCCTGAGGTCTCCAAGCACTCTGGCAGACACCACCATCACCGAACCGAAGAAGCAGATAAATCCTCTTCAAGCATATGAATGCTGTAGACAGTGGAATAGGAAACCATACGAATAGGTTTACGCTCCTAGCAGTCAAACTGGAACAGCATACCATGAATCCTCCCCCCCCCCCCAAGAATGAGACGACACTTCACATTGAGGGTTAAAACAGGAACTGACTGTACTTCAAGTCCAGCCTCTTTTATTCACAAACCACAAACATAGTACTGCCCACAGGGTTTTGAAATACAACCAGTATATTACAACACATACAATGTAAGTACAGCAACCAATCGTTCACGCCCCTAGGGGACCAGAAGGGAGACTGCGACACAGGACAGATACAACACATCCCCACAATGCATCATGGTTTCTTCCTCTCTGTCCTGGAGACAACCGAGGAGAAATCCAATTATCTCTCAGGACAAAGGGAAATCGCCAATACACATGTGGAGACAACAGGACAGACATCACCATTTAAAGACACAATGGGACAATAGAGACACACCCAGCATATTCCTCCCCTCTGTCTATCCACTCAACTATCTCCTAAGCTGACAAGTTACACTTATTATAAATTGTTACAACTTAGTGAGTTTACATTGTCCATACATATAACTTACATCAATTTAACCAGTATAACTTGGGAACAAACCTATCCAAAATTCACTTGAATAGGTTCAGGGGTTTAAAAGTTAGTATGGGCCATAATCCTGAGGCAAGAGGCTTTTAAACAGGCCTCTCCAAAACCCAGTGGCGAGGTTGGTTTCGCCACACTTTCTATTTCCCATGTGGCTCAGCCCCCTGATGGTCGGGTCTGGAAATACCATGGCATTTAGTTGATTCACAGTGAATTGGCTAGGTACTTTCACACTTGCGGCAGAGGATGACGGCAGGCAGTTCCGTCGCGATCCGGGCACAAACGGATGGCATTTGTGAGACTGATCTGTCTGACAAATGCATTGAAATACCGGATCAGTGTCACAGGTGTCATCCGGAAAAATGGATCCGGTATATATTTTTTTCCACAGATTTAAAGGTCTGCGCATGCGCAGACCGGAAGAACGGATCCGTCGATGCGGCAATTTTAATGCCGGATCCGGCCCTAATATATTTCAATGGAAATTAATGTCGGATCCAGCATTCCGGCAAGTGTTCAGGATTTTTGGCCAGAGAGAAAAATACAGCATGCTGCAGTATTTTCTCCGGCCAAAAAAGCATAAGAGGGACTGAACTAGGGCTGCAACGATTAATCGAAGATATCGATAATATTCGATAACGGAATTCGTTGTCAACGAATCCAGTTATCGAATAATCGGCTGATTCGTTGCTATGCGGGGCGGGAGCGGGCGGTCAGGGTCCTTAACCAGCAGTAACTTTTACTTCAACTTTAAATCAGTGCTAACTTACAATGAAGCTCCGGTAACAGGCAGAGCGGGAGGTGGCGTTACGTCACTTACTCACGTGACGCGCCTGCTCCGCCTGCTCACTTCATAAAGTATGAGGAGCAGGCGCGTCACGTGAGTGACGTTACGCCACCGCCCAGTGGCTTCTCTAGCTTTCAAATTTTGGGGGGGCACACTGGGGGCCAGGACAAAAGTAGGGGGGGGGCAGCTATAGCAATGATACATTTACGCTTAGAAATGCTGCAATACTTTACCCAATACCTAAAACCACAACAGGAAAGAAAGGTCCTACTGTCTGTGGTTTAAAAAAATAAATAAAAAATCACTCAGATTTCAACATGTCCTAGTTGCCTGTGGATGACACTTTTATAGGGAGCGAGATCTGTGGATGACACTGCTATGGGGGGATCTGTGCATGACACATACCGTATATAGCATCTTATGCTATATGTGTCATCCACAGATACACCCCATGACAGTGTCATCCCCATTTTCCCCTCCATAACAGTGTCATCCATAGATCTCCCTCCCTATAACAGTGTCATCCACAGATCCCCCTCCCCTCACAGGAGTGTACATTTGACATTTCTAAACTGTAATCCATATCCTGCAGTAACTTAAACTTGAAATCAGGATTAAGCGGCCGCTCATCTCTACTAGTACCTTAACCTTACACCACTCGGCTAGCTTCGGTAACAGGGCCAGGCTACAGTCTATAGGTACTGCCTGTTAGAGTGCCGATTTCTGCAGGTCAGAGCATACGGATTACAGTATAGAAGAAATGTACACTCCTGTGAGCGGTCCAGACCAGTGGCGGATCCAGAGCCTGGTCTCGGGAGGGGCACTTCCAGATTATTTTCTGTCCACCGCCACAGAACAAAGGTGCTTATAGAACTATGAAAACTTACAATTACTTGGCTTGGCCCATGGGGATCTTGGACACCATTTCCACACTTTGGCCGGGGGCTCGGCGGAGCTGATGTTGTGCTTCATCCTAATGAGAAAGATTTCATAATAAGGATTTGGAGAAGGGGCAGAGGGATAGCAGAGCAAGGAGAGGGGGTCCTACCATGGGGAGTAATAAAGCCCATCATAATGCCCCCCCCCCCCCGGAGAAATAATTCTCCTTACAATGTGACAGTGCAAAAAATACCCCCTTGTAATTCCCCTAGTTGAGCTAATGTCCCCCATAATGTGCCAGTATAAAATACCCCTATATAGTTCCCCCAGTAAATGCCCTTATAGTGCTCCTCTCCCCCCTTCCTCCTAGTGCCCCCCATAATGTACCAGTATAAAATGCCCCATATATCATGCCCCAGTAGATGCCCTCAGTGTTCCCCATAATTTGCAAGTATAAAATACCCCTTCTTAGTGCTCCCGGAGATGATCCTATAGTACTCCCACCTTCCCCATAGTACCCACCATGTGTCCCAGTATAAAATTCTACTGTACAGAGTCCCCCATATAAAATACCCCTTCTTTGTGGCCTCAGTAGATGCCCCTATAGTGCCCACCAATAATGTGTCAGTAATAAGTGCCCCAAATAACGTGCCAGTAATAAGTGCCCCATCATGTGCCAGTAATACGAGCCCCCCAATGTGCCAGTAATAAGAGCCCAGCCCCCATCAATTGCCATTAACAAGAGCCCCCCCAATGTTCCAGTAATAAGCCCTCCATCACTGTCATGGTCTTACCCTCTTGCTGTTCTCCTTCGTTTGACATGTGCTGGTGGCCATCTTGGTTTCTGGGTTTCTTGTAGCCTCCCACCCTGCGGCTTCTCCTTCCCACTGGGAGGAGCTGGATGCCTAGCTCATATATATAGGAGGTCTGTGGCTTCAGTTCCTTGCTTGGTCCTCCTGTGTTCACATGCTTCTAAGACTGCTGCTGCTTCTGGTTCCTGATCCTGGCTTCGTCTGACTACCCTGCTGGTTCCTGATCCAAGCTTCGTCTGACTACCCTGCTGGTTCCTGATCCAGGCTTCGTCTGACTACCCTTCTGGTTCCTGACCTCTGGCTTCGCAAGACTCTGCTTCGGTTTAGCCATCCGTTTGGACTTTTGCCTTACAGCTTGATTTTCAATAAAGCCTTCTTATTTCCGCTTATCTCTTGTTGTACGTCTGGTTCATGGTTCCATGACAATCACGTGCCAGTAATAAGCCCCCATCACGTGCAAGTAATAAGCCCCCATCACGTGCCAGTAATAAGCCTCCCCATCATGTGCCAGTAATAAACCCCCCATCATGTGCCAGTAATAAGCCCCCCATCATGTGCCAGTATTAAGCCCCCCAATGTGCCAGTAATAAGCCCCCCAATGTGCCAGTAATAAGCCGCCCCAATGTGCCAGTAATAAGCCCCCCCAATGTGCCAGTAATAAGCCGCTCAATGTGCCAGTAATAAGCCGCTCAATGTGCCAGTAATAAGCCCCCCATCACGTGCCAGTAATAAGCCCCATCACGTGCCAGTAAGAAGCCCCATCACATGCCAGTAATAAGCCCCCCCATCATGTGCCAGTAATAAACCCCCATCATGTGCCAGTAATAAGCCCCCCATCATGTGCCAGTAATATGCCCCCCATCATGTGCCAGTAATATGCCCCCCATCATGTGCCAGTAATAAGCCCCCCATCATGTGCCAGTAATAATCCCCCCATCATGTGCCAGTAATAATCCCCCCATCATGTGCCAGTAATAATCCCCCCATCATGTGCCAGTAATAATCCCCCCATCATGTGCCAGTAATAATCCCCCCATCATGTGCCAGTAATAATCCCCCCATCATGTGCCAGTAATAATCCCCCCATCATGTGCCAGTAATAAGCCCCCCCAATGTGCCAGTAATAAGCCCCCCCAATGTGCCAGTAATAAGCCCCCCCAATGTGCCAGTAATAAGCCCCCCCAATGTGCCAGTAATAAGCCCCCCAATGTGCCAGTAATAAGCCCCCCATCACGTGCCAGTAACAAGAGCCCCCCTAATGTGCCTGTAAAACTATTGTAAAAAAAAACAAAAAACACTTATACTTACCTCCATGTCGGTGATGCAATGCAGGCCTCTTCCGGCCCTCAGTGTGAACTGTTCTAGTGACTCACTGTTCTTTTAACTCAAAGAATCGAATGAGTCTCTAACTAAGTCGGATCTTTAGTTGACTCATTCGATTCTTAGACTCCCTCCTGTACAGTGTGTGACTCAAAGCTGCTTGCCTGAGCTCTGATTGGTTGCAAGCCGGGGTGGGCTGGGAGGGGAGGGGCTGGCTTCCTATCTAGGATCAGATTACGCTCCTCCCTGCTGCCAGCGTCTCTCTGCTCTGCTATCTGACTGAGCGGCTTCACCCGGATCAGCTCAGTCAGAGGAATCGACTCACGAACCGGACATCACTAATCTCCCTGTGCCCGACTGCGGCGGCTCACTTTGGGGGCCATTTTAGATGGGGGGGCACAGCATAATGTAGGGGGGGCCGTGGCCCCCTCTGACTTCCCACCGCCTGCTCTGCCTGTTACTGGAGCTTCATTGTATTTGTAAGGTAATAAAGATCATAGAGCTGATTTAAAGTTCAAGTAAAAGTTACTGCCAGTTAAGGAATTTAGTCTGAATACTGATGTGGCCGGTGTATTGGGAGATCTGTGGATGGCACTGTTATGGGGAGGGGGATTTGTGCACTGCTATGGGGAGGGGGATCTGTGGATGGCACTGTTATGAGGAGGGGGATCTGTGGATGGTACTGTTATGGGGAGGGGGGTCTGTGGATGGTACTGTTATGGGGAGGGGATCTGTGGATGGCACTGTTATGAGGGAGATCTGTGGATGACACATATAGCATACGTGCCCAAAGTTCCGTCATCGGCTAATGTAAACAGAGAGTCCTTTCTTCCGGTATTTTTTCCTGAACCCAGTGACGAGCAACAAAATCTCTTACATACACTGGATGTCAAAAGAGCAATCGAAATCTACATTCAAAGAACCTAAGAGTTCAGAATCGTGGAAAGTCTATTTGTGTTATTTGCCAGACCAATGAAAGAGCTACAACCATCCAAGGATACTCTTGCGAGATGGATAAAAGCCACAATTACGGAAACCTATTACTTAGAAAGAGTGCCTTCTCTTTTTCCTATCAAAGCGCATTCTACAAGAGCTACTGCAACCTCCTGGGCGGAGCAAGCACAAGTATCTATAGAAGACATCTGCAATGCATCCTCCTGGTCCTCATCTCTAACCTTCGTGAAACATTACCGGCTGGACATCAATGCTGAGAAATCAGCCTTTGATGCTGGGGTATTAAGCGCAGTACTTGATGTAGACCGCCCCCCTTCCCTTTGTGATCTATACAAATCCCATGATGTGCTGCCGTAGGACGAAAGGGGAAAGGAAAAAAATTTGTACCTGGGATTTGACTTTCCTTGTGTCCAAAGGCAGCACATGGATACCCTCCCTAAAAAAATAATCTTTTGTTATTTGCATCTAATTGTCTGAGTCTATCTTTTAAAAAACACGGAGATGCAGCTTTGGGGATGTCCCTATATAGTATTCACCTGATTAATTAATTCATTATCTATTTTATCTAGGTAGGCGGTCCTAGGAAAAGTATGAAGACAAGCATAACCATGATGTGGGGCCTTCGGACTCAAGGAAAGTAAAATCCCAGGTATGAATTTTTCCTATAACTACTCTGATTCATATCCTCTTCGTGTACTCTGAGTCTGGGTTCTATTATCTTAACTTCTTTTTGCCTTTCCAGACTTTTCATCTGTTGGCGCTGTGTCTCGATTTCAGCTTCCATTTGATGGCGTTTTGCATCTTTTTCAGCTTCTATCTGATAGCATTGTGCATCCTTTTCAGCGATCAGTTGGCGCTCTCATGACAGCAAGTTGTTTAGCTAATTCTTTTCTTTTGGCTGAAGTATTTGAGGACTCTGATATATATTTGGCACTTCTGCTAGCGAAGGAAGTCACACTTGAGATTGTGGTTCCCCCTAAGGACCTAGCATAGTCTTTCATAAAAAGCTTGTTCATTCTACTTCCTGCTTTAACTTCATCATAATTAGCTGCAGATGAAAGTCCTCTCATGAGCTTTACTAAATCTTTAGTGACTGCAGTACATGTGTCCATGTTCCTTACAATGTCCTGGGAAGGTGTCGTAAGCGACCGCAGGTTGACATATGCTGCCATAAGCTCTGATTCAGTTTCTTCTACCGTCTCTACCATATCACCATATATAAAGTTCCCTTTTATACTTTTTTGTTTTAACTTTCCACGAATGCCTTTAATGTACAAACCGGATTCCAAAAAAGTTGGGACACTATACAAATCGTGAATAAAAACTGAATGCAATGATGTGTAGGTGCCAACTTCTAATATTTTATTCAGAATAGAACATAAATCAAGGAACAAAAGTTTAAACTGAGAAAATGTACCATTTTAAGGGAAAAATATGTTGAATTAGAATTTCATGGTGTCAACAAATCCCCAAAAAGTTGGGACAAGGCCATTTTCACCACTGTGTGGCATCTCCCCTTCTTCTTACAACACTCAACAGACATCTGGGGACCGAGGAGACCAGTTTCTCAAGTTTAGAAATAGGAATGCTCTCCCATTCTTGTCTAATACAGGCCTCTAACTGTTCAATCGTCTTGGGCCTTCTTTGTTGCACCTTCCTCTTTATGATGCTCCAAATGTTCTCTATAGGTGAAAGATCTGGACTGCAGACTGGCCATTTCAGTACCCGGATCCTTCTCCTACGCAGCCATGATGTTGTGAGTGATGCAGAATGTGGTCTGGCATTATCTTGTTGAAAAATGCAGGGTCTTCCCTGAAAGAGATGACGTCTGGATGGGAGCATATGTTGTTCTCAAACCTGAATATATTTTTCTGCATTGATGGTGCCTTTCCAAACATGCAAGCTGCCCATGCCACACACACTCATGCAACCCCATACCATCAGAGATGCAGGCTTCTGAACTAAGCGTTGATAACAACTTGGGTTGTCCTTGTCCTCTTTGGTCCGGATGACATGGCGTCCCAGATTTCCAAAAAGAACTTCGAATCGTGACTCGTCTGACCACAGAACAGTCTTCCATTTTGCCACACTCCATTTTAAATGATCCCTGGCCCAGTGAAAACGCCTGAGCTTGTGGATCTTGCTTAGAAATGGCTTCTTCTTTGCACTGTAGAGTTTCAGCTGACAACGGCGGATATTGTGTTCACTGACAATGGTTTCTGGAAGTATTCCTGAGCCCATTCTGTGATTTCCTTTACAGTAGCATTCCTGTTTGTGGTGCAGTGTCGTTTAAGGGCCCGGAGATCACAGGCATCCAGTATGGTTTTACGGCCTTGACCCTTACGCACAGAGATTGTTCCAGATTCTCTGAATCTTCGGATGATGTTATGCACAGTTGATGATGATAGATGCAAAGTCTTTGCAATTTTTCACTGGGTAACACCTTTCTGATATTGCTCCACTATCTTTCTGCGCAACATTGTGGGAATTGGTGATCCTCTACCCATCTTGGCTTCTGAGAGACACTGCCACTCTGAGAAGCTCTTTTTATACCCAATCATGCTGCCAATTGACCTAATTAGTGTTAATTGGTCTTCCAGCTCTTTGTTATGCTCAAATTTACTTTTTCCAGCCTCTTATTGCTACTTGTCCCAACTTTTTGGGGATTTGTTGACACCGTGAAAATTTGAATCAACGTATTTTTCCTTTAAAATTATAAATTTACTCGGATTAAACGTTTGATCTGTCATCTATGTTCTATTACAAATAAAATATTGACATTTGCCATCTCCACATCTTTCCATTCAGTTTTTATTCACAATTTGTTTAGTGTTCCAACTTTTTTGGAATCCGGTTTGTATAATTTCCACTTCTCATACATTCTGGTGAACTTTTTTCCTTTCAATGCTGCTTCTTGCTCCAAATTTTCCAGTATCTTTGGGGTCGCTTTTCTGGCACATGATGAACGCCTTAGTTCATCTATTTGGGCTATATTTGTTTGAGGCAAGACTAATGCTGCATCAGACTCTTCTACCTCAGACAGGTTCCCTTGCTCTTCCCCCTCTACTCGATCTATCTTTGTATCCTCTAACAGTGGCATGGTAATACTAGGCTCAGACATTTTACTTTAAATGCTATAACAATCAATACAAATATTAAGAGTCCTTTCACTTTAAATGCAATATTGACAAATGCAGAAATAAATGGCTTTCACTTTAAATGTAATAGCAATAAATGCAGGCAATAAATTACTTTCACTTTAAATGCAATAGAGTCTGTGTAATACAAACTGTCCTTTGTTTTACTTTAAAGTCTTTATCTGAACACAAAAATGTCTCTTTATGCCAAAGCCTATATGCAATGATAAGAAATAAAAGGAAAGCTCTGACCTTATCCTGAAGAGCAGGATCTGAAGGTTGCTGGAACAAATGTCTTTCTTAAAGGAGACTTGTCTTTTCTTAATGTGATGCTCTGCGCTGACTTGCGGTGCTCTGTGCAGACTTGCGATGCTCTGCGCTGAGTTGCGATGCTCTGTGCAGACTTGCAATGCTTTGTGATGACTTGTGATGATCTGTGATGACTTGCAATTCACTGGCTTGGCTACGCCCTTAGCTCTTTCTCTGACTATCGTGCCTTTGCCGTTCTGCCACTTTAGGAGTCGGCTGCAGTTTAACTAATGCGCACGTTCTATGGCCTTTATGGTAGCTCCTCTGAGATGTCTTTGCTCAGCTCAACAGTTGCTGCGCGGTGGTATATGCTGACGCTCCACTGCTCTAATGCGCTCTTTACTGTGCAAGTTGAGGATCGCTATCGCTTCGCCCTCCGAGGGCAATAATTCCACTGCAGCAGACGCAGCACTATAAAGTGCCTTTTGCGCTGTGACATTAGAAGAATTTTGGTATCTCTGACTTTTAGTCTAACCAAACTGTCTATTACTCTGTAATACTTTTCTTCATATATAACACTGCCGCCTCCGCAGCAGATAGTCCAGGTACAAAACACGTGTTGAAAAGATATCACAAAATGGCGGTATGCATAAGATGTTCTTGTCATTCAACATAAAATGGTGGATATATTTATCTCTTCAGTATCTGTACTGTCACTTTAAGTGATTTAAGCACTTTATGATCTCTCTCAGATGTATATCTAATGTTTAACTAATAATTCTACTCGCAGTATACAGATAGCAGTGACCTTTTTGTAGATTGGTTGAGTATGACCTGGTATGGTTGTATGCAATTTGGATTGAAATATTGAATTAAACACATATAACCAGTTCAGTATACAGCTCTAATCACACTATTAACAATAGGAAAACATCATAACTGTATTAAATACCTATTTTGGCCTCTTTGCTTCCATAAAACTGAACTCTGGCTGGATCTGTGTGTGTTCAGCTCCTGTCTCTGGTGAATAATGATTCTAGCTAGTGATGAGTGAGTACTAAAGTGTTCATGTGTTTGGGAGTTCGGTCCAAACATATCGCAATATTCGTGTGCTCGGCTGAGCACCCGAGTATAATGGATGTCAATGGGAGGCGACCAGGCACCCCCTGCTCGAATGAGGGGAGGGTGTCTGATTCATAGGAAAAGGTCTGAAAGTGATGGAAACACCTCTGAAATCGAGGAACAGCACGGGGACCATGTCTGGATGCATCTTGGACACCAATGTCGCTGCTGGGAACCATGTTGTCCGAGTTGTACGCCACTTTTACAGACTGACAAAAAAATGACCAAAACCCCGCCCCCAGACAAAAAATTTTTTTTTACAGGAAACATTTTTAGGAAAAATTCTTTCCTGTACATTCAATTGTATATACAGTGTAAGTGCTGCCAAAAATTACAAGGAAAAAGAGATACAGCCTCTATATCACATTAAGAAGTGCCTCATTAACATGGTGCTACAATTGTTCAGGTAGTGGGGCTCCTACAATCATACAGCCTATGCACTAAGTAAAAGGCCTGCCAAAAATTACAAGGAACAGACACTCCAATGCACCTTTTATTAGACATAAAGGAGGGCATCATACAGACCCTTTAAAAATTATTAATAATAACCTGCTGCTGACCCTCAAAAACATTAGGAGCAAGGGCCTGATGGTTACACACTAAAACATTACGGGTGAGGGCCTGCTACTCAGCTGAACCTCTTAAACATTTTTGGTTGAGGGCCTGCTGGTGAGCTGACCATGGATAACATTGGAGGTGAGGGCCTGAAGGTGAGTGAACCCCATAAAACATTGTAGTGAGGGCCTTATGGCGAGCAAACCTCAGAAAACATTGTAGTGAGGGCCTACAGCTGAGCAGACCGTATGAAACATTGGAGGTGAGGGCCTACAGGTGAGCGAACCCCATAAAAAATTGTAGTGAGGGCCTTATGGTGAGCAAACCCCAGAAAACATTGTAGTGAGGGTCTACAGCTGAGCAGACCATATGAAACATTGGAGAAGAGAGCCTAGAGGTGAGCGAACGCCAGAAAACATTGTAGTGAGAGCATTATAGTTAGCAAACCCCAGAAAACATTGTAGTGAGGGCCTACAGCTGAGCAAACCGTATAAAACATTGTAGTGAGGGCCTACAAATGAGCAGACCGTATGAAACATTGGAGTTAATGGCCTAAATGTGAGCAAACCCCATAGAACATTGTAGTGAGGGCCTACAGCTGAACAGACCGTATAAAATATTGGAGGTGAGGGCCTACAGTTGAGCGAACCCCATAAAACATTGTAGTGAGAGCTTTTTGGTAAGCAAACCCCATAAAACATTGTCGTGAGGGCCTACAGCTGAGCAGACAGTATGAAACATTGGATGTAAGGGCCTACAGGTGAGTGAACCCCATAAAACATTGTAGTAAGGGGCGTTATGGTGAGCAAACTCCATAAAACAATGTAGTGATGGGGCGTGTGAGCACGCTTTTGTGAGTAGCTCCGCTAACCCTCGCCTATCCTTCACCATCCTGACAAACTGCCGACTCCAGGCACAGAGTGAACGGTGTGTAGACGGAGGAGGAGACCCTGCACACCGACCATGGGGCCCAGAAAAGCGCAAACGGCCGCCGATAAGCTTAAAGAGTTCGCCAGGTCAGAGGCCCATGGTGGCGCCGCGACCTCTACTGCTACACGCGCGGCTGTTACCCGCGGGCAGGCTGCCCACCAGGCGGAGGCTGAAGACGGCACTGAGCAGGAGTTCACACTCAAGGCAGCGTATGAGCAGCTGTTAGTGGCCATATCGTCATGCCACCCCTCGCTCACCGGGAAGCTGGAGGAGGTGAGAGTGGATGTCGGCCTACTCGGTGAGAGTGGATGTCGGCCTACTCCGCCATGACATGCAGCAGCTGAGAGACCGGGTCAAAAGCACAGAAGACTGCGTGTCTGCGCTGGAGGATCTGACCCGACCTCTGGCAGGGAGGATGCAAGACCTGGAGCAATCTGTGGGTCAGTGGCAACAGAAATGCGACGACTTGGAAAATAGATCGCGCCGCAATAATGTGAGGATCTTGGGCCTACCTGAGAAAGCTGAAGGCAGAGATCCTGCGGCCTTCCTAGAGGCCTGGTTCAAAGAACAATTTTCTGAGGCGTCCTTTTCTCCTACTTATGCCGTGGAGAGGGCACATTGTGTTCCAGCCAGGCAGCCCCCGCCGGGGGCTCCTCCTAGACCCCTTTTGGCGCGTCTGCTGAACTGGAGAGACCGGGACCTTATCCTCAGCCAGGCCAGAAGCAAGCAAGACATCAGGCATGAAAATGCAAGAGTCTCCCTTTTTCCGGATTTCTCTGCTGATCTTCAGAAGAGGAGAGCCACATTTGTTGCAGTTAAACGTCGTCTCCGTGATCTAAATCTTCAATACTCGTTGGCTTACCCAGCTCGCCTCAGAGTAGTTGATGGCGATAAAACCGTGTTTTTCAGTGATCCTCGTGAAGCTGAGGACTGGGCCTCAAGGAAATCTGCGCGTCCCGGACCACGATGAACTCTTCTCTGTCTTGTCCGCAGCAAGTATTATAGCATCCCTACATGCCTGACTGTAAGGGGGCTTGATCTTGATTCCCCTGAGCAAGATGTTATTTAATATGCGATATAGCTGCCTCTGGACGCGTTTTCATGTTATCGTTCGCATTTGATAGCCTTATGTGAGATCTCCTTTAAGCAGGGGGTCTCCCTGTATGTAGCACTGACACTTTGCCAATATGTCCCACTGTCATGTAATAATGCTAGCAGTACATCTTCATAGATGCTCATATTAACTGTGTTCCCTATGTGATTGTCAACTTGCACAATTCCCCTCCTGCGTCTCTATCCCTTCTACAAGCAGTCACAGGTTTTGTGGCTAATTATCCCAATACCCGTTTCTTATGTGTGGGGGACTTTAATCAAGTGGTTAGTGAGGCATTAGACAGATTTAGTTATAGTACTGACAGAGGGGGGTTGGGAGGGAATGGCACGGTCCTCGCCAGAATATCGCAGGAGATGGGCTGGATAGACATGTGGAGAGCCAGGAATCCACAAACAAGAAAATACTACTGCTTCACCCCCGCCAGGGGAGCCCTATCCAGAATTGATTATATGTTTGGTAATGCCATAGTGCAGGGATGGCCAACCTGAGGCTCTCCAGCTGTTGCAAAACTACAACTCCCATCATGCCCAGACTGCCAACAGCTATCAGCTTACAGCAGGGCATTTTGGGAGTTGTAGTTTTACAACAGCTGGAGAGCCGCAGGTTGGCCAGCCCTGCCATAGTGTATACTGACCTGGTGAATATTCGACACGGACCGCAGGGTCCTTCTGATCATGCCCCAGTGCTGGCAGAGTTGGCCCTGTCTGATTATGTTGGCGCCGGCGGAAAGATGCGTATACATCCTTTCTGGCTGTCCCTGTTCGGTCTAAATGACAGAATCCCTGATCAATTGAGGATGTTTTTTGAGGTACAGGGCGACTCCACAGACGCTCTGTTGCTGTGGGAGACATTGAAGGCGTAGCTTAGAGGATGCATCAAATCCTCCATTTCATACGTTAAGAGGGATTCACAGCGCAAGGAAAATGATTTACATGTCAGCTGTAGGGAGGCCGAGAAAGCGTTTACTGAGCCCCCTTCTGAGGAGCGCAGAGTAGAGTGGTTATCCAGAGGGAGAATGTACATGCTGCATCTGTCAAGAACCACGCCTGACTCCGTTATACCCGGGGTCAGGAAGTCGCAGCGGTTGGCTGCGCGCTCTATGTAGAAAGATAGGGCTGTTTCTTTATGGTAGCTTTCTGGGTTTGCTTTGCAACCCTTTTTTGGCTCACTCAGGGATCCGTAGCTCCTTCTCCTCAGCTGTTCCTTGTCCAGCACTCCCAACCTCCTTATATTCCCCTCTCCCACTTCTCTGGTTGCCAGATATAGAGCTTCCTGCCTGGACTACTATACTGACCCACTGGAGCTGTGTTGCTGCTTTCCCTGGTTGTTGTTCCAGAACGTTACCCTCCGGATCCCTGTTGGGCCTTTGTGGTCTGCTGTTGTCGCCCACCTGGGATTATATGTTTGTCTGTATTGTCTGTCCTCTCCTTGGTGTTTTCCTCTTAGTGTCAGTGGTGCGGACTAGTGATCCCACTACCTAGGGCTCATCTTAGGGAAAGCCAGGTGTGAGGCAGGGACATGCCTCATGGTTGTTAGGGGAGATATATGGCAGGATTTGCTGTGTCTTCCCTCAGAATCGCCAGGTCTGAAGAAAGACCAGGTGCAGTAATCACCTGGGGATAAAGGAATCCTCAGAGTGAGAGGGGGTGGGGACCCGCACACAGAAGGCTGGAGTGGCTCTGTGTGGTCTGAGCCGAGAGGGCTGAGAGACCTCTATCCCCAAGAAGACATTGTTGTGGGAGCAGCCAGGAGGCTGTGGGACATTGGCTGACAAAGCCGCATGGGTTCACAGGGTGTGGACTGTGACTTAGGTGAGTCAGGAACATCATGTTTAGTTAGAGCCCAGCCGGGCAGGTGTTTATTTTGTATTTATGTTTGGTTTGCTGAGGCGCAATAAATGCACTGTTTGGACCTGAAACCTGGTGTCCTGAAGCCGTATCTGTGAGAATGACCCCGAAGAAGAGCTAAACCCCCACAATTGGTGGAGGATGCGGGCAGGTGTCCCTGCTGATAAGTAAAAGTGCTGGAAGCCTGCTAGTTTGCAGAGCAGAGACTGCTGGTGTTAAACTGGACGTTTTTTTTCAGTGGTGCAAACAGTGCAGAACTTAAAGGGCCAGTAGTCGAGTAAAAGAGACTGATCAGTGGAAATGGCTGCAAAATGGTATAGCCCGTGGGAGAAATCCTGCAAGTTAGTGATCGGCGGAATCCCGCTGGGGGTCATTCTAGACTCCCGCCAGCAAGTGTCTCGGGTCCTGCCTGTAATTCTGGACTTTGTAACAAGGGGGCCAGAGACAAAAACTACGGTGTCACTGACCTTTGTGACGGACTATGGCTTTGTGCAATGGGAGCTGTTAAAATGTGAGACACTGGAAGTGGAATTTGTACTGGGCAAGGACTTTCTATTGTTTGGGCAGTTGTGGAGCGGAGTTCCTGATAAAAGGCAAGGATATGCCGTTGCCAAGGGCAACCGTCGGGAAGAAAAGGAGGTGAAGAGCGGTGCGGTTCTCGGGAGTGCATATCTTCCCTGCGACTGTGCCCGGAGTCCTAGAGAGGAAGTGCGGAGGTGCAGTAAAGCTGTTGCTAGCAGCAACCACAACCTTGATGAGTCCGCGGGAGAGAATGTCACTGCTTTACCAGAATGGTTGATTACAAAGGGTAAGACTGTTCCTGTTATTAACTATGTGGCAGAGCCAGTGACAGTGAGCCAGCGGCAGGGGATATCTGCTGGGCCGGTAGGTCACACAGAGCAAAAACTGTGTCTGAACAGGCGGATAAGCCTGCTGTGATTGCTCCCTCGCAGAAACCTGCAGGGGAGAAGGTTTCTGTGTTTCCTCAGTTGCCCATGACCAAAGCTAGTTTTGGGATGACAAGGATCCGGGATCCCATGCTAGCCCGGGTAAGAGGTAGCACAATATTGAAACCTGAGACTGGTAAAATAATAAAGGTGCTGGACAGTCGTGCGGAGAAGGACTATCCACTGATTTTCACTGAGCGTGAGACTCCAATGAGAACAGAGACTGATGAACTTGATGTTACAGATAAGCTTATGCATGAGGGAGTGTTGGGGTGTACTTTTCCCTTATGCTGAGAGTTGTGGAGTAATGGAGACACTTCTGCAGAGAGTGCAAAAACTCCTGCAGAACTTGTACCTGTACCTTTAAGTGAGGATCTAAGGGAGCTGCACTTTGACCTGCACGGGAAAAGCATATTGCCCATTGGAAACAATGGTGCTGGTCAAATACAAAGTGATGGTGACAAAAGTGCGGAAATGCATAAGGAAAATGTGATGTCATATGAAATATGTGATAATAATGACATGCCTTTTCCTTTGCAGGCTGTGATTGGGGAAAAAGCTCCCCCTGTGGGTAAACATGTGTCTGATATAAAAGTGTTGATAAATGTTGAAGAAACACCGCTAGGAGACCCCATTGTAGACAACGTGGCGGGGCTAGAGGGTGTACCACACGGACCAGAGGTGGATGTGCAGTCTCCACAGGTTTCTATGTATGATTAATAAAATGTCCCAGGTGGGGATTGACTCAGGGGTGCCCCTAGAGGCCAGGGTTAATAATGACACGAGCCGTATAAGTGGCCTATGTGCCGTGACAGTTAGCAACTCCGAGAGTGAGGCTACCATGTCAAGACCCAGCAAAACTAAAGTCGTTAATAGTAGCAACCAGGTGACAGTTATATCTGACGAGACGAGAGTCCAGTCGGGTGACAGCCTAGTGTCTGAAGCTCATATCCTGACAGTTGTAGATGACCTGACAGGACAGTACAGCTACAAACTTGATGTTTTCGCTCGCTCTGCACAGTCCCTAGATACACTAGAGATGGGGCTAGCGGTTCTCGCAGAGCAACTGCAGGAATCTCCAGAGGAGTCACAGAAAGAGATGAATGAACTGAAGGAACTAGAGTCACTAAAAGAAGCGGAAATTCTCCAACTTCAAGAGGAACTTGCAGTTTCTGAGCAATCCAGACTTCATGCAGAGCAGGAAAGAGATGGGCTGGCTGATGAGGTTCTAAACAACGCCTCAGAAAAATCTGCTCTCTTGGAGGAGAAAAGACATTTGGAAGCCAGGATGGCTCAACTTGATCAAGAGTTATGTGATCGCATGGTGGACCTGGACCACCAGAGACAAACTGTGTCTAGATTGGAGAAGAAACAAAAGAAGTTTGACCAGCTCTTGATTGAAGAGAAATACATATATGCTCGATATGCCGAAGAACGCGACCGAGAGGAGGCTGATGCTTGGGAGAAAGAGTCCAAGAACCTCTCCTTGGCTAGAGCCCTTGAAAAAGTGCTTGAGGAGCGAAATGAATTAGAGAGGCTGAACAAGCAACTCAGAGCAAAGATGGAAGCTCTCATGAGCTCAAAAGAGGCCATCTATGAGGTGGAGAAGCCTAAGTGTGCTCCTGCACAGCAGGTGGAAGAAAGTGAGAAACCAAAAGAGGAAGATCCTCTGGAAGGTGCCAAGAAGTCAGAGCCTGGTAAGAGTGGGTCTGGAGATGGTGGTGCCAGGGTACTGGCCAAGGCAGAGAAGGTGGAAAAGGTATCAGCTGAACCAGTTGATGGGGCTGATGTCGATGCAGAGGCCAAGAGTCTCATGGCAGTGTGTAACCAGGACCAGGTCGCAAAAGACATCCCCTCCGCCTACAAGGCCTTCCAAGTAGCCAGCTATCCGGGCTATTGCGATGGGCTGTCTCTCCTGACTCCTCCCCAAAAGGAGACCAGTGTCCTGGGGAAAACGCCAGAAGACAAGAAGTATGCTGAAGACCCCAGTGCCTCAAACCTTGATGCGAAAGGGAAGGAGGAATTAAGAAACCAAGTATATGATGCCATGTCCCTGAATGGGGAGAAGGCTAATAAAGTAAATGCCAAAGAGACAGAGGCCAAGGAAGCTAAGGCCGAGCTCTTGAAATGGGAGAAAACTTTGGATGTCCCAGAGACCAAGGTTAGGGCGGAAAGAGCGACTGCTGAAATGGGAAAAGCCACTGAAGACGCAGAAGACTCTGAAGCTGGCTCCAAAACACCTGCTGAGAATAATAGTAAAGGGGTCCAGAGGCGTGGAAAAAGAGCGAGACATAAGAAACCTGCTCTGCTGAAGGAGCCCTGCAAGGCAAACGAGAAAGGGTTGGGACACGACCATGACTGGGACCAGTTCAGCCAAGAGTTGCCGCAGTCCAAGAAAGGATGTGAGGGGCCTGTGCAGAAGCCAGGAAATATAAAAAGACAGTACCTGCTCATGAGATGGACAAGAAATACCCAGAGGCCTGGTCAGCTCTGTAATAAACTCATGAGGGTGACAAACCAAGCGCTGTTGTCCTGGGTCTGGCAGAATAAGGGGGAAGACTGTAGGTCAGATTAATGCCCGTTCACGTGCATCTGGATTTGATGCTAGTGTTCACCCCTACAGGCTTGAACAAAGGGGGGAGGTATGTGTCACAACCAGACAGCTGAGAAGCTCTGACAGAAGCCTTTCAGAACCTCCTCCTTGAGTTTTCCTTGTTGTGGTGTTCAGTTCCTCATCTCGTTAGCCTCTCTCAGCTGTCATGTAGTTGGACTGATTGCATCCCTTTAAATTCCGCCCCATAATGCATTACTGGGCGGCTTATACTACTTCCTGGAGTGTGTGTGCATGCTGATCCTGTTTCCCAGTCTGCTACAAAGTTAAGTGCTGTACATTTATCTGTTATTTTCTGTTTGCTGGATCCCAGGTGACCCTGACTCCCTCCGTGTCTGGTGTAGGGAGCCGGTGGTCGTGTCCCCTCACTATTGTAGGGTGTTCAGGGGTTATATAGTCGAGGTACGTGGATATGCAACCATCCACCTTTGGGATCTTTGCATAGGCTGAGCAGCCAGGGAAAGTGCCAGGTTTTGTGCAGGGGTCTCCCTTTTGGTTCCTTAGCTTTGGATCCAGTGAGTCATATATTCATGTTGCATTGTCATTGTTTCCTGTACACCGTCCGTGACAGTATGTGAGGCAGGGACATGCCTCATGGTTGTTAGGGGAGATATATGGCAGGATTTGCTGTGTCTTCCCTCAGAATCGCCAGGTCTGAAGAAAGACCAGGTGCAGTAATCACCTGGGGATAAAGGAATCCTCAGAGAGAGAGGGGGTGGGGACCCGCACACAGAAGGCTGGAGTGGCTCTGTGTGGTCTGAGCCAAGAGGGCTGAGAGACCTCTATCCCCAAAAAGACATTGTTGTGGGAGCAGCCAGGAGGCTGTGAGACATTGGCTGACAAAGCTGCATGGGTTCACAGGGTGTGGACTGTGACTTAGGTGAGTCAGGAACGTCATGTTTAGTTATAGAGCCCAGCCGGGCAGGTGTTTATTTTGTATTTATGTTTGGTTAGCTGAGGCGCAATAAATGCACTGTTTGGACCTGAAACCTGGTGTCCTGAAGCCGTATCTGTGACAATGACCCCGAAGAAGAGCTAAACCCCCACACAGGATTTAGGCACGTGATCGGCGTACGGGTGAGGAACCCGTCTAGGGATGTCAGGGCAGTCAGGTGCCAGCCGCAAGGTGAGCCAGGGGTCACCACCTTTCCCTCTCCCTTGGGCAGGGCCCTCCCTTTTCCCTCCCTTTGCGTGACGCCGGTCATTACAGCATCTGGAGGAAAAGAGCAAAAGGAAGCTCTTCTTTCTTAAGCAGCAGGCGTTTGAGACGGGCAATCAGACAGGGAAGCTACTTGCGCATATAGCACGTACCAATACTATGTCTCCCCCGGTACTCCGAATACAGGAGGCTGATGGTGTCACAACCAGACAGCTGAGAAGCTCTGACAGAAGCCTTTCAGAACCTCCTCCTTGAGTTTTCTTTGTTCTGGTTTCCAGTTCCTCATCTTGTTAGCCTCTCTCAGCTGTCATGTAGTTGGACTGATTGCATCCCTTTAAATTCCTCCCCATAATGCATTAGTGTGCGGCTTATACAACTTCCTGGAGAGTGTGTGCGCGCATGCTGATCCTATTTTCCAGTCAGGGTGAGTGCCAGGTCTTATGCAGGGGTCTCCCTTTTGTTCCTTAGTTTTGGATCCAGTGAGTCATATATTCATTTTGCACTGTCTTGTTTCCTGTACACCTTCCGTGACAGATGGCCGCATAGTGGAATCGGTGCAAGACATATTGAAAAGCTTCCATAACTTTTACAGAGACCTATATAAATCAGCAGTTACTTACTCAGGGCAAGATCTAGACTCCTACCTCGCTGAAGTGTCTCATCGTCGGCTAGGGGACCTAGATAAGGGTCTTATGGAGGAGGATATCACACTAGAGGAAGTGGAGCGGGCTATTAAGGATTTACCGATAGGGAAAGCTCCTGGCCCAGATGGCATTTCGGTAGAGGTATATTCTAGGTATGGGAAAAATCGGAACCCTCAGTTGTTGAAGTTGTATCGGGCGGCGCACTCCCGTGGCTCCTTGTCATATTCCATGTATGATGCTTCCATTGTTGTGATCTTGAAGCCTGGCAAGGACCCATTGGAGTGTGGATCTTATCGTCCAATTTCACTCTTGAACTTGGATTATAAAATCCTGACCAGAATTCTGGCCAATAGATTGAATAAGGTTATCACGTCAATAATTCATTCTGATCAATCGGGCTTTATGCCTGGAAGGTCCACATCGGACAACATCAGGAGGGCTCAGGTGATTGCACAGCTAGGGGCCGCTAAGAAAGAGAGATGGGCTCTGGCCTCACTGGACACGGCCAAGGCCTTCGATTCGCTGGAATGGCACTTTTTGACAGCCGTATTAGGATGTTTTGGTTTCGGTCCTATCTTCATTAAATGGATAAAAATTTTATATAAAAACCCCACTGCTAGTATTCAACTGTATGGTTCTCACTCTGACAGGCTCCCTTTACTCAGAGGCACGAGGCAGGGATGTCTGCTCTCGCCCTTGCTGTTTGCGATAGCCATTGAGCATCTGGCCATCAGATTTAGACAGGATCAGGTTTATGCGGGTGTCTGTGAAAGAGAAAGGGAGGATAGGATTGGATTATATGCTGATGACTTGATCCTCTTTATGTTGGACCCGGAAGTATCTCTACTAAGAGCAATTGAAATCATAGAGCGCTTTGGGCATTACTCCGGGTTACACATAAATTGGGGCAAGTTTGCCATTATGCCCCTCTGGTTGCATGACTGGCCTATATGTCGATATAACCTGCCTGTGGTCGATAGGTTTAAGTATTTAGGGGTAATGATCACTAAGGAGCCTCAGCTCTCCTATGTCTTGAATATTGAACCCTTAGAGTCCATATTCCAGGATAAGGTAAAAACATGGGAGGCCCTCCCACTGTCAGTTATGGGTAGACTGAATCTGGTAAAGATGGTACTGCTGCCCAAAGGTCTATATATGTTGTCCCACGCCTGCACGCCAGTTCCAAAGGGATTTTTTAAACGCATCCATGCTATGATAACCTCCTTTGTATGGGGTAAATCTAGGAGGAAGCTTTCGCTGTCAGTTTTGCAAAGATCGAGGTTACAGGGAGGTGCTTCCCTTCCAGACTTCTTTCTTTATTATATAGCAAGCCAATTCAGATTTCTGAGATTCTGGGTCACTGATGCTTCCGCCTTCCAGGCCAAACGCAGAATACTATCTACACTACTATCTGCAGGTTCCCATGCTATGGCCTGTTCTGGAAGGCTCTCGTCATATTCAAAAGGGTCTTCTCCCAATCCATAAACTAGCAAATCAGGTATGGCAGGCATCTAAGTTAAACTCTTATAAGGATTTGGCTGATGAAGTTCCCGTGTGGGATAACTGTATGTTCCCTCATCTGGCAAAGTTAGAGGGTGTGTCTGACTGGAAGAGGCATGGAGTATTGACGCTGGGAGACCTATATGAGAGCGGGCAGCTAAGATCGTTTTCCCAGATCCAGGATAAGTTCCAGGTGCCACGCACTCTTTTCTTCAGGTATCTTCAATTGAGACACGCATAGCAGGCCCAATTCAGAAGTGATGACAGGAGTATTTCTAAGGCCCTAGAGGCATAGTCTCCGCGTTGTATACACATTTGCTAAACTACCGCAACTACCGTTGGCTGTTGAGGATAGATGGAAGCTGCTAATACCCTTATCTTCTGAGGACTGGGAGGAGGCATTGATAGCTCGGACCAAGGTATCACCCTCTATAAACAATAGGATGATTCAGCTTTTTATCCTTCATTGCAGTTATCTTACGCCCACTAGACTCCAGAAGATGGGCAGGATAAATCACTCCAGGTGCCATAGATGCGATGCTGAGGGAGCCAATTTTTGGCACATGATATGGGATTGTGAGATCATTCGTCAGTTCTGGGTTTCAGTGTTGGAAGTCCTCGCAACTATGGTTCCTGTGGAACTGCCGTTATGTCCCAAGATGTGCATCTTGGGAGTCATCGATGAAGAGTCGTGGTCTCATTACCACAGAATCTTCTTAGCGGAAACACTATTCCTTGCCAGAAAGGCAATAGCCATAAGATGTATGGGCGATCCCCCCCCCCCCCCCTCGAAGGGACAATGGCTCACTCTTGTAAATCACACGATCTCCATGGAGAACATTGTGTATAAGCACAGAGGGTGCCCACAAAAATTTGATAGGGTCTGGGGTGATTGGTGTGCTTCTCCTCTTGCCTTGCATGCTTCACGCCTGCACTCGACAGCTGATGATCCATACTGATCTTCCAACCTATATGCATGAGCTATGTGGTGTTGTTTTAGTTGATGCTGAGGTTAAAGCATTTATGTGTGTGATATGTTTACCTTATGCATACTGTATACCATCAGAGTCGGTATCATCTATCCCCTCATGCGGGATTCCCGACGAATATTAATGTCCTTATGTATCTCTGATTTCTTTGTATTCCTGAAGCGCCCCTGCGTGGGCTATCATGTTGCCATGTGTATGACATACTTGTGTCATTCTCTTTTAATAAAACTAGTTAAAAAAAAATTATAGTGAGGGATGACAGCTGAGCAGACCGTATGATACATTGGGGGTAAGGGCCCACAAGTGAGCGAACCCCATAAAACATTGTAGTGAGGGCCTACAGCTGATCAGACCGTATGAAACATTGGAGGTGAGGGCCTACATATGAGCGAACCTCATAAAACATCGTAGAAAGGGCCTTATGGTGAGCAAACCCCATAAAACATTGTAGTGAGGGCATACAGCTGAGCAGACCGTATGAAACATTGGAGGTGAGGGCCTACGGGTAAAGGAACCCTCCCAAAAAATGTAGTGAGGGCCTTATGGTGAGCAAACCCCATAAAACAATGTAGTGAGGGCCTACAGCTGAGGAGACAGTATGAAACATTGGAGGTGAGGGCCTACAGGCGAGCAAACCCCAGAAAACATTGTAGTGAGGGCCTACAGCTGAGCAGACCATATGAAACATTGGAGGTGAGGGCCTGAAGGTGAGCAAACCCCATAAAACATTGTAGAGAGGGGCTACAGCTGAGCAGACCGTATAAAACATTGGAGATGAGGGTCTACAGGTGAACAAACCCCATAAAACATTGTAGTGAGAGCATTATGGTGAGCAAACCCCAGAAAACATTGTAGTGAGGGCCTAGAGCTGAGCAAACCATATGAAACATCGTAGTGAGGGCCTACAAATGAGCAGACTGTATGAAACATTGGAGTTTATGGCCTAAAGATGAGCGAACCCCATAGAACATTGTAGTAAGGGCGTACAGCTGAGCAGACCGTATGAAACATTGTAGTGAGGGCCTACAGCTGAGCAGACCATATGAAACATTGGATGTGAGGGCCTAAAGGTGAGCGAACACCATAAAATATTGTAGTGAGGGCCTTATGGTAGTAAACCCCATAAAACATTGCAGTGAGGGCCTACAGCTGAGCAGACCGTATGAAACATTGGAGGTGAGAGCCTACAAGTGAGCGAACCTCATAAAACATTGTAGTGAGGGCATAATGGTGAGTAAACCCCATAAAACATTGTAGTGAGGGCCTACAGCTGAGCAGACAGTATGAAACATTGGAGGTGAGGGCCTTCAGGCGAATGAACCAAATAAAACATTATAGTGAGTGCCTACAGCTGAGCAGAGCATATGAAACATTGGAGGTGAGGGCCTGAAGGTAAGCAAACCACATAAAATAACAGTGAGCGAACCCCCCCAAAAAATGGAGTGAGGGCCTTAAGGTGAGTAAACCCCATAAAACAATGTAGTGAGGGCCTATAGCTGAGCAGACAATATAAAACATTGGAGGTGAGGGCCTACAGGCAAGTGAACCCCATAAAACATTCTAGTGAGGGTGTTATGGTGAGAAAACCCCATACAACATTGTAGTGAGGGCTCACAGCTGAGCAGACCGTATGAAACATTGGGGGTGAGGGCCTACAAGTGAGCGTACCCTATAAAACATTGCAGTGAGGGCCTTATGGTAAGCAAACCCCAGAAAACATTGTAGTGAGGGCCTACAGCTGAGCAGACCGTATGAAACATTGGAGGTGAGGGCCTACAGGTGAGCGAACCCCCCAAAAAAATGTAGTGAGGGCCTTATGGTGAGCAAACCTCATAAAACAATGTAGTGAGGGCCTACAGCTGAGCAGACAGTATGAAACATTGGAGGTGAGGGCCTACAGGTGATCGATCCCCATAAAACAATGTAGTGAGGGCGTTATGGTGAGCAAACCCCATAAAACATTCTAGTGGGGGCATTATGGTGAGCAAACCCCATAAAACATTGTAGTGAGGGCTCACAGCTGAGTAGACCGTATGAAACATTGGGGGTGAGGGCCTACAAGTGAGCGAACCCCATAAAGCATTGTAGTGAGGGCCTTATGGTAAGCAAACTCCAGAAAACATTATAGTGAGGACCTACAGGTGAGCACACCGTATGAAACATTGGAGGTGAGGGCCTGAAGGTAAGCAAACCCCATAAAACATTGTAGTGAGGGCCTACAGCTGAGCAGACCATATGAAATATTGAAGGTGAGGACCTGAAGGTAAGCAAACCCCATAAAACATTGTAGTGAGGGCCTACAGCTGAGCAGACCGTATGAAATATTGAATATGAGGGCCTACAGGTAAGCGAACCCCAAAAAACATTGTATTGAGGGCCTTATGGTAAGAAAACCCAAGAAAACATTGTAGTAAGGGCCTACAGCTGAGCAGACCATCTGAAACATTGGAGGTGAGGGACTGAAGGTGAGCAAATCCCATAAAACATTGTAGTGAGGGCCTACAGCTGAGCATACCGTATGACATTTTGGAGGTCAGGGCCTACAGGTGAGTGAACCCTTTAAAACATTGTTGTGAGGGCCTTATGGTGAGCAAACCCCAGAAAACATTGTAGTGAGGGCCTACAGCTGAGCAGACCGTATGAAACATTGGAGGTGAGGGCCTACAGGTGAGAGAACCCCATAAAACTTTGTAATGAGGGCCTTATTGTGAGCAAACCCCAGAAAACATTAGAGGTGAGGGCCTACAGGTGAGCGAACTCTATAAAACATTGTAGTGAGGGCCTAAAGCTGAGCAGACCGTATGAAACATTGTAGTGAGGGCCTACAGCTGAGCAGACCGTGTAAAACATTGGAGGTGAGGGCCTACAGGTGAGCGAACCCCATAAAACATTGTAGTGAGGGCCTTATGGAGAGCAAACCCCATAAAACATTGTAGTGAGGGCCTACAGCTGAGAAGACCGTATGAAACATTGGAGGTGAGGGCATACAGGTGAGCGAACCCCCCAAAAAATGTACTGAGGGCCTTATGGTGAGCAAACCCCATAAAACAATGTAGTGAGGTGCTACAGCTGAGCAGACAGTATGAAACATTGGAGGTGAGGGCCTACAGGCGAGCAAACCCCGTAAAACATTGCAGTGAGGGCATTATGGTGAGCAAACCCCATAAAACATTGTAGTGAGGGCTCACAGCTGAGCAGACCATATGAAACATTGGGGGTGAGGGCCTGAAGGTGAGCGAACCTCATAAAACATTGTAGTGAAAGCCTTATGGCAAGCAAACCCCAGAAAACATTATAGTGAGGGCCTATAGCTGAGCAGACCATGTGAAACATTGGAGGTGAGGGCCTGAAGGTAAGCAAACCCCATAAAACATTTTAGTGAGGGCCTAAAGCTGAGCAGACCGTATGAAACATTGGAGGTGAGGGCCTACAGGTAAGCTAACCCCATAAAACATTGTTGTGAGGGCCTTATGGTGAGCAAACCCCAGAAAACATTGTAGTGAGGGCCTACAGCTGAGCAGACCGTATGAAACATTGGAGGTAAGGGCCTACAGGTGAGCGAACCCCATAAAACATTGTAGTGAGGGCCTTATGGTAAGCAAACCCCATAAAACATTGTAGTGAGGGCTCACAGCTGAGCACAGTGTATGAAATTGTCACGAGGGTGTCAAGAGCCACGCCTGACTCTGTTGTACCCGGGGTCAGGAGGTCGCAGCGGTTGGCTGCACGCTCTATGTGAGATAGGGAAGTTTCCTTATTGTAGCTTTCTGGGTTTGCTTTACAAACCCTTTTGGCTCACTCAGGGATCCGTAGCTCCTTCTCTCAGCTGTTCCTTGTCCAGCACTCCCAATCCTCCTTATATTCCCCTCTCACACTTCTCTGGTTGCCAGCTATAGAGCTTCCTGCCTGGACATCTATTCTGACCCACTGGAGCTGTGTTGCTGCGTTCTCTGAGTGTTGCCTTAGAACGCTACCCTCCGGATCCCTGTTGGACCTTTGTGGACAATTGTTGCCGTCCACCTGGGTGTTTGTGTTTGTCTGTGTTTGTCTGTCCTCTCCCTGGTGTTTCCCTCTTAGTGCAGTGGTGAGGACTAGCGATCCCACCGGCCCGTTCATTATCTAGGGCTCATTTCAGGGAAAGCCAGGGTTTAGGCACGTGATCGCCGCACGGGTGAGGAACCCGTCTAGGGACGTCAGGGCAGGCAGGTGCCAGCTGCAAGGTGAGTTAGGGGTCACCACCTTTCCCTCTCCCTTGGGCAGGGCTTTCCCTGTTTTCCTCCCTTTGCGTGTTGCCGGTCATTACATTATATCTGGCCCTTATTTTTGTGTAGGTAAAAATTTTTTTTTTACCTACTTAGAATCCAGTATGGAACCAATTGCTGCTCTGTCCGAACAATTTCATGGCCTGTCTTTGGAGGTGGCAGGATTGAAGGCGTCGGTCCTCCAGCAACAGCAGCAATTACAACAGACCGCAAGCCCAGCGGTTGCTACTGGTAACCAGGTTGTTGCGGAACCCAAGGTCCCTCTCCCTGACAGATTTTCTGGGGGAAGGGACAAGTTTTTGACGTTCCGTGAGGCCTGTAAACTATACTTCAAACTGCGTCCTTACTCCTCTGGTAATGAAGAACAGCGGGTGGGTGTTGTTATTTCCCTGCTGCAGGGGGACCCGCAGTCCTGGGCGTTCTCTTTACCTACTGATTCCCAGGCTCTTCGGTCAGTGGATGAGTTTTTCGGGGCCTTGGGTCTCATATATGACGACCCTGACCGAGTATCACTGGCTGAATCAAGATTACAGAGACTCCTACAGGGAGAGCGGCCGGTAGAGGAGTATTGCTTTGACTTCCGTAGGTGGGCTACGGATACCCAATGGAACGACCCGGCTCTCAGGAGTCAGTTCTGCTCTGGGTTATCCGAAAGGGTTAAGGATGCGCTTGCATTGTATGAGACCCCCTTTTCCCTTGATGCAGTTATGTCCCTTTCTATCCGTATAGATAGACGCCTTAGGGACAGGTTGAAAAAACCAGAGTCATTGGTAACCCCTCCCAAGCAGCAGTTAGTCTGTACGGACATAGACGAGCCTATGCAGCTAGGAGGAACTACTCGTCAGGTCCGTCCTCCTGAGGTTTGCCGTAGGCGTGGGGGTTGTTTTTTTTGTGGGGAGAGGGGTCATTTCATTAACGTCTGTCCTTCTTTCCTCAGAAACAAAAAAAACGTCGGAAAACTACTAACCCCAGGCTGTGTGGAGGATGTCAGCCGGGGGGTATACGTTTCCTCCATACGTACATCGCAATTTGTGTTGCCAGCGGTTATTGTTTTTGGTGATAAGACAGAGACTGTTTCTTTCTTTCTAGACAGTGGAGCAGGGGTAAATTTGATAGATGCCCATTTTGCCCGCACTATGGGTTTGTCTCTCTGTACGTTACAGAGACCTATTCCCATATTTGCTATAGATTCTGCTCCTCTGTCTCAGAGAAACCTCACCCACATCGTTCATAATTTACACCTTCGGGTAGGGGACCACCATAACGAGATGCTCTCATGTTATGTTCTTTAGGGGCTTCCCACTCCGGTGGTGCTGGGCCTTCCCTGGTTGGTAGCGCACAATCCAGTGGTGGATTGGCAGGCCAGGGAGATATTGGAGTGGAGTGAGCCGTGCAGAGAAAATTGCTTAAATAGCAATTGCTTAGTCGCCTCCATAACTACCCTACCTACATTTGTTTCGGACTTTGAGGACTTTTTTCCTGAAAAGGGTTGTCAGAAGTTACCACCTCATCGTCCTTATGATTGCCCGGTTAACCTTATCCCCGGCGCAAAATTACCCAAGACCAGGTTATATAATCTTTCAGGCCCAGAGAGACAAGCCATGAAGGATTATATCTCCGAGAGTTTGGCTAAGGGACACATCAGACCCTCTTCTTCACCCGTGGCTGCAGGGTTTTTCTTTGTTAAAAAGAAAGATGGGGGCCTGCGTCCTTGCCTAGATTTTCATGAATTAAATCGGATAACCATCCGAGACCCATACCCTCTTCCTCTCATTCCTGACCTGTTTAACCAGATTGCGGGTGCTAGGTGGTTCTCCAAACTCGATCTTAGGGGGGCCTACAATCTGATTCGTATTAAAGAGGGGGATGAGTGGAAAACAGCTTTTAACACCCCTGAGGGGCATTATGAAAATCTAGTTATGCCTTTCGGCCTGACCAATGCTCCTGCCGTCTTTCAACATTTCGTTAATGACATTTTTAGTCATCTAATCGGCAGGTTTGTGGTAATATACCTAGATGATATCTTAATTTATTCGTCTGATCTGAAAACACATGAGGAGCATGTCAGACAAGTACTACAGGTCCTACGGACGAATGAATTATATGCTAAAATAGAAAAATGTGTTTTTGCCGTTCAGGAGATACAATTCCTAGGTTATTATTTATCTGCGTCAGGTTTCCGTATGGATCCTAGGAAGGTCCAGGCAATTTTGGATTGGGATCTTCCTGAGAACCTCAAAGCACTACAACGGTTCTTGGGATTCGCGAATTTCTATAGGAAATTCATTAAAAATTATTCGGTGATCGTAAAACCCCTTACTGACATGACTAGGAAGGGGACTGATTTTTCTAAATGGTCTGACGCCGCTAAAGTTGCTTTTTCCTCTCTAAAAGAGAGGTTTACCTCAGCACCTGTACTAGTCCAACCTGATGTCTCTCAGCCTTTTATTGTTGAAGTCGATGCATCAGAGGTGGGAGTGGGGGCTGTACTGTCTCAGGGTCCGTCTCCTGGCAAATGGCGTCCTTGTGCTTTCTTTTCTAAAAAACTATCTGCAGCAGAACAGAACTACGATATTGGCAATAGGGAACTGTTAGCTATTAAACTTGCGTTTGAGGAGTGGCGTCACTTTTTAGAGGGGGCAGTCCACCCCGTCACTGTGTTTACGGACCACAAAAATCTGCTGTACCTCGAATCAGCTAAGCGTCTCACCCCTAGACAGGCTAGGTGGTCACTATTTTTTACCAGGTTTAACTTTGTGATTACCTATCGTCCTGGGGTAAAGAATACCAAGGCTGATGCACTATCTCGTTGTTTCCCTGGAGGGGGTAATGTGAGTGATCCGGTACCCATTCTACAAAGAGGAGTAGTTGTCTCTGCGGTACACTCTGCTTTGGAGGGGAAGGTGTTAGAGGCCCAGGGGGACGCCCCGGTCTCTTGCCCCTCAGAGAAATTGTTTGTACCGTTGAACCTACGTCTCGAATTATTAAAGGAATGTCAGGAAGCAGGGGGTGTTACCCCTACTCTGGGACCACGGGCACGGCGCAGGGCACGGGTTCCCCTTCGGCTCGGTAGAACACCTGGTGCCCGAGGTGCGGGTGCACGGCGTGTGCGCAGTACACAGGCTGCTCGCACATTTCCGGGTGCATAGAGTTCCTGCATTATCCGGCTGTCAGGTGTGAGCCTTGCTGAGGGAGATTCCCAGTACACACCTTCCACCTTCCTCGCCTGCCATTGGTTCCTGGGGAGGGTGGTTCCTACCTTCCCTGGCTATAAAGACCTGGCCTGAGCTCTGGTTCATTGCTGAGTTATTCCACCTTATGGTGAACACCTAGCCTCCCTGCAGATCCTTCTATTGCCTGTTGTTTCTTTGTATCCTTCCCGGCTACTGACCCCTGGACTGTCTTCCGCCTTGAACCTTCGCTGCCTGCCTCGACCCGGATTGGACATTGACTACCCCTCTTGGATTATCCCTAAACTTGTACCGCATTCTGGGCTGTCAGCTGCTTACTGCCAGTGGGTTCCTCATCCCACTACTGGCTCCCTGGGAGGTTCTGACATAATAACTCAGCCTTCACCATGGAACCCGCAAAAGCAGTGGATCCCATGACGGCCATGACCCAGCAACTTAACCTCATGACGCAGGCCTTTCAGGAGATGCAAGCGAGTCATGAGCACCTGCTGCAGAGGGTTGCCACACAGGAGCAGCGCATCGCAGAGCGCACCGCGCTACCACCCTCGCCTCCCCCTACGCCGGCACGCACCCTGGAAGTGGTCTCTAGCGAGCCGTCAGTCAGCCTCCCTGAGCGGTTTTCAGGAGATCGGAGGAAGTACCGCTCCTTCATCATCTCCTGCGAGCTGTTGTTTTCCCTGAAGCCACGTACATATGCCACGGACTTCGTCAAGGTACGCACGGCAATTTCCTTGCTCTCAGGGCCTCCCCAGACCTGGGCGCACCAACTCCTACTAGCCGATGACCCAGTGCTGGCATCTTGGAAGTCCTTTGCCGCAGCTATGCAAAGACTTTATGATGACCCCCTGCGTTCTTCAACCGCCAGGGGTACCTTGCGCACCCTCCGCCAGGGCAGACGTCCAGTGGAGGATTACATCATGGAATTCCGTGAGGTAGCCCCGGATACGGGCTTGAACGAGGTGGCCTTGATTGACCAATTCCGCATCGGTTTGTCCGAGCAGCTCAAGGATGAGCTCGCCCGCATTGGGGTGCCGGGCTCCTTGGGGGGCCTGATGGACTCAGTAACCCACCTGGATCGCCGCTTCCGGGAAAGACGACAGGAGCGACAACAGACCCCGCCTCTAACGGAGCGCCGGTCGGAACCCTTAAGGCTTCCTGTTCCTGTGGCAGCAGACGGTAACCAGGAGGAGCCGATGCAGATCGGGGCTGTTCGGGGTCCCCTGTCCACGGTGGAGAGAACCAGGAGAAGAACCTTGCATCTGTGTTTATATTGCGCAAAACCGGGCCATTTCCTGAAGGACTGTCCCATCAAACCTCCCGAAGGTAGGCCGGAGACACCCACGGTATGCATTAACCTACCTATGTATAACAACTCGTCTCATCTCACCATCCCTGTTTCCCTGCAGCTGGGCAACAACAATATTGATCTCTCTGCCATCATTGATTCGGGCGCAAGCAGCTGTTTTATGGACAAGGATCTGGCTTCCCAACTAGGCATCCCGTTGCGCCCTAAGAAGAACCCATCCCAGCTGCATCTGGTGGATGGCAGCACCCTAAAGACGGGACCTATCGCCATGGAATCACATCCCTTGTTCCTCCGCATCGGCCTTTACCATTCCGAGAAGATCGTGTGGGACATCGTGCCTTCCCCCTTGTTTCCAGTCATTTTAGGCATCCCCTGGCTTAGGAGACACAACCCCACGATTAACTGGACCTCTGGCTCCATCACCTTCACGCCCCCCTCCGGTTCTCCTGTTCACGCGTCTCCGGCTCCAAGCCCTCCTGTGGTTCTGGGCACCGTTGAACACAGACTACCTGACAAATACCGGGACTATGCAGACGTTTTTGAAAAAAAAAGGAGCAGACGCCTTGCCGCCACACAGGCCTTATGATTGCCCCATTGACCTGCTCCCTGGAGCCCCACTGCCGTACGGGCGCTTGTACAATCTGTCCGAACCCGAGACCAGGGCCCTGAAGGACTACATAGAGGAGAGCCTAGCGAAGGGGTTCATCCGTCCCTCGACCTCTCCAGTTGGGGCCGGCATCTTCTTTGTGGGGAAAAAAGATGGGGGTCTCCGGCCCTGTGTCGATTACCGGGCCCTGAACGACATCACCAAGAAAAACCGGTACCCACTCCCTCTCATTCCCGACTTGCTGGACAGAGTCAAGGATGCCCGTTTCTTCACCAAGATCGACCTCCGTGGGGCCTACAATCTGATTCGTGTCAGGGAGGGGGATGAGTGGAAGACAGCATTCCGCTCACGGTTTGGGCACTACGAGTACCTTGTCATGCCCTTCGGGCTCTGTAACGCCCCTGCCACATTTCAGTGCTTCATCAATGACGTCTTCCGTGACCTGTTGGATACCCATGTTGTGGTATATCTGGACGATATCCTTGTCTTCTCCAGATCACTGCCACAACACGAACGGCATGTCAAATCGGTGCCCCAGCGTCTGCGGACCCACAGTCTCTATGGCAAGCTTGAAAAAAGCACCTTCGAGGTCTCGTCCATTGAGTTCCTGGGCTACATCCTATCCCCAGGTCGAGTGGAGATGGACCCCAGGAAGATCCAGGCCGTCCAGAATTGGCCTGTCCCCCGCAATCGGCGGATGGTGCAGCAGTTCATTGGTTTTGCCAATTTTTACCGCCGATTCATTCGGAACTTTTCAGCGATCTGCGCTCCCATCACTGCTCTGACCAGGAGCAACACCCTGTTTGAATGGACCCCGAAGGTCCAACAGGCATTCCAGCACCTTAAGAGGCTGTTCACACAGGCACCTATACTAGTACAACCGGACGCCTCTTGCCCGTTTTTTCTGGAGACCGATGCCTCCGAGGGGGCTATCGGGGCTGTTCTCTCCCAGGTCCAAGGGGAGAAGCAGCTTCTCCATCCCGTTGCCTTTTATTCCCGCAAACTCACCGGGGCCGAACGCAACTATGATGTGGGTGAGAGGGAGCTGCTCGCTATCAAGGACGCCCTGGAGGAATGGAGACATTTGCTGGAAGGAGCCGAAAACCCTGTGGTGGTGTACACCGACCATCGCAACCTCGAATATCTCCGCAGTGCCAAGCGACTGCGTCCTCGACAAGCCAGATGGGCTCTCTTTTTCGCCTCCAGATTACCTATCGACCGGGATCCAAGAACGGCAAGGCTGATGCCTTGTCCCGTATGTGCTCCTCCGAGGCCGATCCTGCACCTCCGGAACCGATCCTGCCAGCCGCATACTTTCTAGCCACCCAACACTCCTTAATCGAGAGGATCCGACGGGCCAGCATGCCAGCTCCAGAGGAGGCAGCCCATCTGCCAATGAAGCAGGGGCTTTGTTACCACCAACAGTGGATCTACGTCCCAGTCTCCCAGCGACTGCCTGTACTACAGCATCACCATGACCATCCCACAGCAGGCCACCGAGGTAGGCGCAACACCATGGAATGCATCCTACGTCAGTTTTGGTGGCCCTCTTTGGCAGCAGACGTACGCTCCTTCATAGAGTCTTGTTCCGTGTGTGCACTCTACAAACGTCCCACCTCAAAACCTGTTGGGTTATTACAGCCTCTGCCAGTGCCAACCCTTCCATGGCGCAACATAGCCATGGATTTCATTGTGGACTTACCGCCTTCACAAGCCTGTACCACCATCATGGTGGTGGTGGACAGATGTACCAAGATGTCCCACTTCATTCCGACCTCCGGTCTCCCGACGGCCCAAAAAACCTCAGAGTTGTTCCTCCAACACGTGTTCCGGTTGCACGGGCTCCCTGATTCCATCGTCTCAGACCGGGGCTCACAATTCACCTCCCGCTTTTGGACCCAGTTTTGCCGTAGCCTTCATATCACTCGCAGCCTGTCTTCTGCCTATCACCCCCAGTCCAATGGGCAGACCGAAAGGACCAACCAAACTCTCGAACAGTTCCTTCGCTGTTACACATCCCATCTACAAGACGACTGGGTGAGCCATCTCCCCTTCGCGGAATTTTCCTTCAACAATCAGCTTCATTCCTCCACCGGGCTCTCACCATTCTATGCCAACTATGGCTATCATCCCGCAACTCTCCCGGATCTCCCCCTTGATGTCCCAGTGCCTGAAGTGGCTCAACGGCTCCGGCTCCTACGAGAACTGAGGCGGACCCTAACGCAACAACTCCAGGCCGCTCAGCAGCGGCACAAGATGCAGGCAGACCGTAGACGCACAGAATTCCCCAGGTACAAAGACGGGGACAAGGTGTGGCTTTCCACACAGCACCTCAAGCTGTCCTGTCCCTCCCGAAAACTGGGACCCCGTTACATTGGTCCCTTTGAGATCGTGAGTATGGTCAACAACGTTGCAGCCAAGCTCCAGTTGCCTACTTCCCTGGGAATCCACCCGGTATTCCACGTGTCCTTGTTGAAACCACACCGTGCCAACCCATTCCCGGACCGGGCACCTGCTCCACCACCTCCCATCCAGGTTAATAACGATGATGAGTATGAAGTCCAGGAGATCCTGGACTCCCGCCGCCGGCGTGGGGTCCTGGAGTATCTCATCCACTGGAAGGGGTACGGTCCCGAGGAGCGTTCCTGGGAGCCCTTGGGGAATGTCCATGCGGCCGCCAAAGTGCGGGCGTTCCATCGGGCTCACCCCGAGAGGCCTTCCCAGGGTCGCGTCCGGAGGCCGCTCCTTGGTGGGGGGCTCTGTCAGGAAGCAGGGGGTGTTACCCCTACTCTGGGACCACGGGCACGGCGCAGGGCACGGGTTCCCCTTCGGCTCGGTAGAACACCTGGTGCCCGAGGTGCGGGTGCACGGCGTGTGCGCAGTACACAGACTGCTCGCACATTTCCGGGTGCATAGAGTTCCTGCATTATCCGGCTGTCAGGTGTGAGCCTTGCTGAGGGAGATTCCCAGTACACACCTTCCACCTTCCTCGCCTGCCATTGGTTCCTGGGGAGGGTGGTTCCTACCTTCCCTGGCTATAAAGACCTGGCCTGAGCTCTGGTTCATTGCTGAGTTATTCCACCTTATGGTGAACACCTAGCCTCCCTGCAGATCCTTCTATTGCCTGTTGTTTCTTTGTATCCTTCCCGGCTACTGACCCCTGGACTGTCTTCCGCCTTGAACCTTCGCTGCCTGCCTCGACCCGGATTGGACATTGACTACCCCTCTTGGATTATCCCTAAACTTGTACCGCATTCTGGGCTGTCAGCTGCTTACTGCCAGTGGGTTCCTCATCCCACTACTGGCTCCCTGGGAGGTTCTGACAAGGAACATCATAATTCGGCACTTGCTGGGCACCCGGGTAGTAAAGCAACCTTAGAGCTATTGTCTCATCGTTTTTGGTGGCCAAGGTTGCGTCAGGATGTATTGGATTTTGTGTCTTCTTGTTCTACCTGTGCGCGCGCAAAAGTTTCACATACACGTCCTGCAGGGTCTCTATTACCACTCGTCATTCCCAATAGACCATGGACACATCTGTCTATGGATTTTATCACTGACTTACCTTTGTCTGCAGGTAAAACAGTGATTTTGGTAGTAGTGGACAGGTTTAGCAAAATGGCACACTTTATTGCGCTACCCGCACTACCTAATGCTAAAACTCTTGCTCAGGTATTCGTCAGTGAGATCGTGAAGCTTCACGGGGTCCCCTCCGATGTTGTTTTGGATCGGGGAACCCAGTTTATTTCTAAATTTTGGAAAGCTTTTTGTTCCCGTTTGGGGGTTCACTTGTCCTTTTCCTAAGCTTTCCATCCTCAGTCGAATGGACAGACTGAGCGTACCAACCAAAACCTGGAGACATATCTAAGATGTTTTGTGTCTGAAAACCAAGAGTTGTGGTCGTCATATTTACCGTTAGCTGAGTTTGCCATAAATAATCGCCGTCAGGAATCCACTGGCAAGTCACCTTTTCTTGGTGCATATGGTTTTCATCCCCAATTCTGTACTTTCAAAGAGGGGGGGTCTTCTGGGGTTCCCGAAGAGGAACGGTTTTCGTCATCTCTTTCATCAGTATGGCAGAAGGTGCAAGCTAACTTGAAAAATATGGGAGGTAAATACAAATGCATGGCTGATAAGAGACGGTCGCCAGGTCCGGACCTAGGAGTGAATGACTATGTGTGGTTGTCTACTAGGAATATCAAGTTGAAGGTTCCCTCTTGGAAACTGGGTCCTAGGTTTATTGGTCCTTACAAGATTGTAGCCATCATCAACCCCGTGGCTTTTCGCCTGGAGTTACCTCAGACTTTTAAAATCCATAATGTCTTTCATAAGTCGTTACTCAAAAAATATGTTCCACCTCTAGAACCGTCACCGCTGCCACCCCCTCCTGTTGTCGTGGATGGTAGTTTGGAATTTCAGATATCCAAAATTGTTAATTCTCGTCGGGTCCGCCGCTCTCTCCAATATCTGGTGCACTGGAGAGGTTACGGTTCCGAGGAAAGAATGTGGGTTCCTTCGTCTGAGGTAAACGCCGACAAGCTAGTCCGGATTTTTCATGCCTCTAATCCTGAGAGACCTGGTCCTGAGTGTCCGGAGGCCCCTCGTAGAGAGGGGGGTACTGTCACGAGGGTGTCAAGAGCCACGCCTGACTCCGTTGTACCCGGGGTCAGGAGGTCGCAGCGGTTGGCTGCACGCTCTATGTGAGATAGGGAAGTTTCCTTATTGTAGCTTTCTGGGTTTGCTTTACAAACCCTTTTGGCTCACTCAGGGATCCGTAGCTCCTTCTCTCAGCTGTTCCTTGTCCAGCACTCCCAATCCTCCTTATATTCCCCTCTCACACTTCTCTGGTTGCCAGATATAGAGCTTCCTGCCTGGACATCTATTCTGACCCACTGGAGCTGTGTTGCTGCGTTCTCTGAGTGTTGCCTTAGAACGCTACCCTCCGGATCCCTGTTGGACCTTTGTGGACAATTGTTGCCGTCCACCTGGGTGTTTGTGTTTGTCTGTGTTTGTCTGTCCTCTCCCTGGTGTTTCCCTCTTAGTGCAGTGGTGAGGACTAGCGATCCCACCGGCCCGTTCATTATCTAGGGCTCATTTCAGGGAAAGCCAGGGTTTAGGCACGTGATCGCCGCACGGGTGAGGAACCCGTCTAGGGACGTCAGGGCAGGCAGGTGCCAGCTGCAAGGTGAGTTAGGGGTCACCACCTTTCCCTCTCCCTTGGGCAGGGCTTTCCCTGTTTTCCTCCCTGTGCGTGTTGCCGGTCATTACAGAAATATTGGAGGTGAGGGGCCTGAAGGTAAGCAAACCCCATAAAACATTGTAGTGAGGGCCTACAGCTGATCAGACTGTATGAAACATTAGAGGTGAGGGCCTACAGGTGAGCGAACCTCATAAAACATTGTAGTGAGGGCCTTATGGTGAGCAAACCCCATAAAACATTGTAGTGAGGGCCTACAGCTGAGCAGACCGTATGAAACATTGGAGGTGAGGGCCCTGAAGGTGAGCAAACCCCATAAAACATTGTAGTGAGGCCTACAGCTGATCAGACCGTAGTAAACATTGTTGGTGAGGGCCTACAGGGGATCGAACCTCATAAAACATTATAGTGAGGGCCATATGGTGAGCAAACCCCATAAAACATTGTAGTGAGGGCCTACAGCTGAGCAGACCGTATGAAACATTGGAGGTGAGGGCCTACAGGTGATCGATCCCCATAAAACATTGTAGTGAGGGCTTTATGGTGAGCAAACCCCATAAAACATTCTAGTGGGGGCATTATGGTGAGCAAACCCCATAAAACATTGTAGTGAGGGCTCACAGCTGAGTAGACCGTATGAAACATTGGGGGTGAGGGCCTACAAGTGAGCGAACCCCATAAAACATTGTAGTAAGGGTCTTATGGTAAGCAAACTCCAGAAAACATTATAGTGATGACCTACAGGTGAGCACACCGTATGAAACATTGGAGGTGAGGGCCTGAAGGTAAGCAAACCCCATAAAACATTGTAGTGAGGGCCTACAGCTGAGCAGACCATATGAAATATTGAAGGTGAGGGCCTGAAGGTAAGCAAACCCCATAAAACATTGTAGTGAGGGCCTACAGCTGAGCAGACCGTATGAAATATTGAATATGAGGGCCTACAGGTAAGCGAACCCCAAAAAACATTGTATTGAGGGTCTTATGGTAAGCAAACTCCAGAAAACATTATAGTGATGACCTACAGGTGAGCACACCGTATGAAACATTGGAGGTGAGGGCCTGAAGGTGAGCATATCCCATAAAACATTGTAGTGAGGGCCTACAGCTGAGCATACCGTATAAAATTTCGGAGGTCAGGGCCTACAGGTGAGTGAACCCTTTAAAACATTGTTGTGAGGGCCTTATGGTGAGCAAACCCCAGAAAACATTGTAGTGAGGGCCTACAGCTGAGCAAACCGTATGAAACATTGGAGGTGAGGGCCTACAGGTGAGAGAACCCCATAAAACTTTGTAATGAGGGCCTTATTGTGAGCAAACCCCAGAAAACATTAGAGGTGAGGGCCTACCGGTGAGCGAACCCTATAAAACATTGTAGTAAAGGCCTACAGCTGAGCAGACCGTATGAAACATTGGAGGTAAGGGCCTACAGGTGAGCGAACCCCATAAAACATTGTAGTGAGGGCCTACAGCTGAGCAGATCATATGAAACATTGTAGATGAGGGCCTACAGGTGAGCGAACCTCATAAGACATTGTAGTGAGGGCCTTATGGTGAGCGAACCCCAGAAAACTTTTTAGTGAGGGCCTACAGCTGAGCAGACTGTATGAAACATTGGAGGTGATGGACTACAGGTGAGCGAACCCCATAAAACATTGTAGTGAGGGCTTTATGGTGAGCAAACCCCAGAAAACATTGTAGTGAGGGCCTACAGTTGAGCAAACTATATGAAACATTGGAGGTGAGGGCCTACAGGTGAGCGAACCCCATAAAACATTGTAGTGAGGGCCTTATGGTGAGCAAACCCCAGTAAACATTGTAGTGAGTGCTCACAGCTGAGCAGACCGTATGAACCACTGGAGGTAAGGGCCTACTGGTGAGCGAACCCCATAAAACATTGTAGTGATGGCCTTATGTTGGTCAAACCCCCAAAAACATTGTAGTGAGGGCCTACAGCTTAGCAGACCGTATGAAACATTGGAGGTGAGGACCTGAAGGTGAGCAAACCCCATAAAACATTGTAGTGAGGGCTTATATATTGTGTGGAACAGGAGGAGGAGGAGGGTGAGTAAACAAGATTCAAACATATACCATTTTTTGGAGGTGAAAAGGGTGCATCTGAATCTTGTGGATTGAGTACATTGTAAAGCATACATTTAAATTGCATGTTTGTTCCTCATTAGATCAGTGTTCCTCTGGTGGAGTGGAGTAGTCATGGGCAATCCAGGCCTTGTTCATTTTTATCTGAGTCAATCTGTCAGCATTGCCAGTGGACAAGCGGATACGCTTATCTGTTATGATGCCACCAGCAGCACTAAATACACGATAAGACAAAACGCTCGTGGCAGGGCAGGCCAACACCTCCAAGGTGTAGAGCGCAGGTTCGTGCCACTTGTTCAGCTTGGACACCCAGTACTTGTAAGGCACTGAGGTATCATTTAGGATGCTGACACGGTCTGCTATGTATTCCTTCACCATTTTCCAAAACTTTTCCCTCCTTGTACCACTAGGCTGTGCTTCAGGGTGAGGTTGCCGGCGGGATGTCATGAAAGTGTCCCATGCCTTGGAGAGTGTTGCCCTGCCTTTGTTGGAACTACTGTGTGTTCCCATTGTCTCCCTTCCCCGGTTGCCTAAGGAAGTACGGACTCTGCCACCAGCGTTGTCAGATGGAAAATTCCGGAGCAATCTCTCAACAAGTACCTTCTGGTATTGCACCATTTTACTCGTCCTCTCCACCACAGGAATGACAGATGAGAAGTTTTCTTTTTTTAGCGGGGGTCGATAAGGGTAAGGCAGCCTAACATGAATTCAGTTATGTGTGCCAGAGTACCAACAGGCAAGATGTCGACATCATGTTGACTCTCCATCTCCTCTTCCTCCTCCTCCTCCTCCTCCTCCTCGGCCCATCCACGTTGAACAGATGGAATTAAAGTTCCATGGGTACTAGTCTAAGTAGCAGAGGCAACAGTCTCCTCCTCCTCTTCACGATCCAATTCATGCTGAGAAGACGAACTGTGGGTGGTCTGGGTATCACCCTGTGAGATGTCCTCCCCCAGTTACTCGTCTTCTACATTCAGAGCGTCATCCTTAAATGTAAGCAGTGATCGTTTGAGTAGACACAGCAGTGGGATGGTTACGCTGATAATAGTGTTATCGCCACTAACCATCTGTGTGGATTCTTCAAAGTTTTTTAAAACCTCACACAGGTCTGACATCAATGCCCACTCCTCGCTTGTGAATAGTGGCAGTTGACTTGAAAGGCGACAACCATGTTGCAGCTGGTATTCCCCAACTGCCCTCTGCTGCTCACAAAGCCTTGCCAACATATAGAACATAGAGTTCCAGTGCGTGCTCACGTCGCAAAACAGTCGGTGAGCTGGAAGCCGCAAGCGCTGCTGCAGCATTGACAGGCCGGCTGAAGCTGTGGACGACTTGCGTAAATGGGCACACATGCGGCGCGCCTTCACTAGTAGCTCTGGCAAATTGGGGTATGTTTTGATAAACCGCTGAACCACTAAGTTTAAGACGTGTGCTAGGCATGCATGTGTGTCAGGTTGCCGAGCTCCAAAGCCGCCATCAAGTTTTGTCAGACACAACCATGCCTGGTTGTAGGTTGAGTGGAGAGAGCCACAGCTCCCTTATACCCTGCCAAAGCTCTGCAGCGGTATGCTGTTTGTCCCCTAAGCAGATCAGCCCTCAGCACGGCCTGTTGACGCTTACCCACAGCAGTGCTACACTGCTTCCAGCTAGTGACCGATGGCTGCTTGAGGTGGAAGTGGAGGATGAGGCAGAAGAGGAGAAGTGGGGGTTGGAGCCAGTAACATAGCTGCTGGCGGAGACCCTGATGGACTTAGGATCCGCAATCCTGGGCGTGGGTAGCACCTGTGCCATCCCAGGGTAGGACTCACTCCCGGCCTCCACCACATTCACTTAGTGTGCGGTCAGGGAAATGTAGCGCCCCTGGCCACCAGCACTTGTCCATGTGTCTGTGGTTAAGAGGACCTTCCCAGTGACTGCGTTGGTCAGGGCACGGGTGATGTTGTAGGACACATGCTGGTGTAAGGCGGACAAATGACTGTCGTGGGATCCAGTCTGTGTGTCTGTGGCAGGTAGGTGTGGAAGTGCTTTTCATCCTCCTGCCATATCCATAGGCTGTTTATGTTCTCTTCCGTTTGCAGCTTGGCTAGTGAGACTCCTGTTCCTCTGTGCCTAGGAGGAACAGGTCGTCTTACCCTGCTCCTTGTTCCAGGGCAATCCTGAGGGCTAGCAGGGACCCCAAGGTATCCGGTGTATGAGTCCTCCCACCTTCAGGGTTGACTCATGATTAGGAGTCAGGGTCAGTTTAGGGACGCGATAGGAGGTGACCTGCTCCCTAATACTGTCGTCCTGGCCAAGCAGCGCATAACATCTTCAGCCGTGACAGTATGACCACAACGGCTCCTCACGTGGTGCTCCCTCGAAAGAGGGTGAAGCATGCATCGCCATATGCTGACGGGGTGCATGCGCGTTCTCCGGAGGGAGAGCGTTGTGGGGGTTTCGCCGCTGACGGCGCGGTGAGTGGCTTTTCCCCGCCATCCCTTCACCGTGTTCTGTTTGGCGTCCCCTGATTTTTTATTGCACGTGTGTTTTTTGGTGTGCGGGAGCACACCTTCGAAAGAGGGTGCAGCATGCAGTGCCATCTGCTTGTGGCCTGCATGCGCGTTCTCCGGAGGGAGAGCGTTAAGGGGGATCACCGTTAATGGCACAGTGGGTGGCTTATTCCCCGCCACCTTACCTTCCGTGTCCGTGTTGGGGATCCCACGTCCCTCTCCATGTTCCCATCTCTGGTCGTTTGCTGGCAGCATTCCGTTAGTGGTCCGGATGCGTGCTGGTTAGGAGTGTCTGCTGGCAGCGACTGGAGTGGGGACGTGAGTGGAGAGTTAGGGACGCTTTAGGAGGTGACCTGCTCCCTAATCCTGTTGTCCTGGCCGAGCAGCCTAACATCTTCTGGCATTGCACGGCTGAGGGTTTTCCCCATCCTCAGCTGTGACAGTTGACTTTTGAAGTATAGTGGACTGTAAGACAGATGACAGATAAGACACTTGGTTTTGGTCTGATAAGTACATCTGTGTGACTGGAACTGACCTAGTCTATGGTAATTGTGTTTAGATGTGACCATACCAACTTTGGATATTGGAGAATAGCCCCTTAAGGACCAGGCTCATTTTCACCTTAAGGACCAGGCCATTTTTTTGCAAATCTGACCAGTGTCACTTTAAGTGCTCATAACTTTAAAACGCTTTGACTTACCCAGGCCGTTCTGAGATAGTTTTTTCGTCACATATTGTACTTCATGACACTGCTAAAATTGGGTCAAAAAAGTTAATTTTTTTGCATCAAAAAAAAAAATTATTACCAAAATTTTAAAAAAATTAGCAAATTTCAAAGTTTCAGTTTCTCTACTTCTGTAAAACATAGTAATACCCCCAAAAATTGTGATGACTTTACATTCCCCATATGTCTACTTCATGTTTGTAGCATTTTGGGAATGATATTTTATTTTTTGGGGATGTTACAAGGCTTAGAAGTTTAGAAGCAAATTTTGAAATTTTTGAGAAATCTTCAAAATCCCATGGATTATGGACCAGTTCAGGTTTGAAGTCATATTGTGAGGCTTAGATAATAGAAACCTCCCCATTCTAGAAACTACACCCCTCAAGGTATTCAAAACTGTTTTTCCAAACTTTATTAACCCTTTAGGTCTTCCACAAGAGTTAATGGCAGATGGAGAAACAATTTTGAAATTTCTATTTTTTTTGAAAATTTTCCAATATAATCAATTTTTTTCCAGGAGTAAATCAAGGGTTAACTGCCAAACAACACTCAAAATGGGTTGCCCTAATTCTGTAGTTTGCAAAAACACCCCATATGTGGTCGTAAACTACTGTTTGGCCGAACGGTAGCACATAGAAGGAGGGGAACACCATATGAGTTTTGGAAGGCAGATTTTGCAGGACTGGTTTTGTTTATACCATGTCCCATTTGAAGCCCCCTGTTGCCCCCCTAGAATAGAAATTTCAAAAAAGTGACTCCATCTAAGAAAGAACACCCCTCAAGGTATTCAAAACTGGGTTAACAAACTGTGTTAACCCTTTAGGTGTTCCACAAGAGTTAATGGCAGATGAAGAAACAATTTTGAAATTTCTATTTTTTGGAAAATTTTCCAATATAATCAATTTTTTCCAGGAGTAAAACGAGGGTTAACTGTCAAACAACATTCAAAATGGGTTGCCCTGATTCTGTAGTTTGCAAAAACACCCCATATGTGGTCGTAAACTACTGTTTGGCCGAACGGTAGCCCATAGAAGGAGGGGAACACCATATGGGTTTTGGAAGGCAGATTTTGCAGGACTGGTTTTGTTTATACCATGTCCCTTTTGAAGCCCCCTGTTGCACCCCTAGAATAGAAATTTCAAAAAAGTGACTCCATCTAAGAAAGTACACCCCTCAAGGTATTCAAAACTGGGTTTACAAACTTTGTTAACCCTTTAGGTGTTCCACAAGAGTTAATGGCAGATGAAGAAACAATTTTGAAATTTCTATTTTTGGGAAAATTTTCCAATATAATCAATTTTTTCCAGGAGTAAAACAAGGGTTAACTGCCAAACAACACTCAAAATGGGTTGCCCTGATTCTGTAGTTTGCAGAAACACCCCATATGTGGTCGTAAACTACTATTTGGCTAAACGGCAGGACATAGAAGAAGGGGGAACGCCATATGGTTTTTGGAAGGCAGATTTTCCTGGAGTGGTTTATTTACACCATGTACCCTTTCAAGCCCCCTGCTGAACCCCTAGAGTAGAAACTCCATAAAAGTGACCCCATCTAGGAAACTACGGGATAAGGTGGTTGTTGTTTTGGGACTATTTTGGGGGTAAATTTGATTTTTGGTTGCTCTATATTACTCTTTTTTGAGGCAATGTAACAAAAAAATTAAATTCTAAAATTGTTTCTACATTCGCTATTTAGTTTTGTGGAACACCTAAAGGGTTAACATAGTTTGTAAAGTAACTTTTGAATACCTTGAGGGGTGTAGTTTCTTAGATGGGGTCACTTTTTTGGAGTTTCTAGTCTAGGCTACATCAGGGGGGGCTTCTAATGGGACATGGTGCCCCAAAAAAAACTGTCCATCAAAATCTGCCTTCCAGAAACCGTATGGAGTTCCCTTCGTTCTATGTCCTGCCGTGCGGCTATATAGCCATTTACGACCACATATGGGGTGTTTCTGCAAACTACAGAATCGGGGCAATAAATATTTAGTTTTGTTTGGCTGTTAACCCTTGCTTTATTACCGGCAAAATGGATTCAAATGGAAATTTTGCCCAAAAATGGGTGTTTTGGCACTGTTTTTATGTTATATTTTTAACACCGTTCATCCGAGGCATTTGGTCAAAAGTTATTTTTATAGCGACGACTTTTACGCACGCGATGATGCCCAATATGTATGGCTCTCAGACTTTGGAGACACTAAGCATGCATCCTAAAACTGCGGCCCTCCAGATGTTGTAAAAACTACAATTCCCACCATGCCCTGATGATGGCTGTAGGTTGTCTGGGCATGCTGGGAGTTATAGTTTTACAACATCTGGAGGGCCGCAGTTTGAGGATGCCTGCACTAAAACGAATATTTTTGGGGGAAAGAAAAATTGTTTTCGTGTCTCCAAAGTCTGAGAGCCATAGTGTTAGGGTGGTAGTGTCAATTGAGGCTCACCTGAGTCAGAGGACACCCGAGCTGGAAGTATGGAGTCCAGTGGCAAAGGCCCGCAGAGGCAGGAGGCAGGTAGCGTGGTCGATCAGTCCGGGTCGGCAGCAGAGAGGGCAGCGAGGTAACAGCAGGAGTAGACGGAGGCGTGGTCGGTGGTAAGCAGTGAGTCAATGCAGGCGGCAAATCAGCGAGGTCAAAAAACGGTCCGGGTTGGCAACGAGGGTAAAACAGCAATAGTGGTGGAGGAGCAGAGAGGAAGCTTGCTACAGGCTTGGAGGCACAATAACCAGCAAAGGGCTGGGTTCAAGGGCTGGGTTTTATAGGGAAGTAGCAGGTGCAAGAGATTGGAATAATCAGCAGGTCAAGGCAAGGACAAGAGAGGTAGTTAGAAGTTAGAAGTTAGCAAGAGAATAGTCCAAGGAGAGACGGTAGCCTAGTGGGTAGAGCTACCGCCTGGGACATGACTGGCCACGGGTTCGAGTCCTGACAGTACTCCCCCCCTTCCAAGGTGACCTCTGGGCACCGCAGGGGAAGGTTTGTCTGGGTGACTCAGATGGAACTCCCTGACAAGTCTGGGGGCATGAATGTTCTCCTCCGGTTCCCAGGAGTTGTCTTCTGGAGGATAGCCTTTCCAGGAAATCAAGTATTGGATTTTGCCCCGGTGGAGTCTGGAGTCAAGGATCTTAGAGACAATGTACTCCTCTTGGCCTTGTACCCTTACTGGTGGTGGGGGGGGGAGGATGGCGGCCAGGGAAGGTGTTCTCTACAAACGGCTTGAGAAGAGAGCAATGGAAGACTGGGTGCACCCTGATGGAATGTGGGAGGTCCAGTCGGAAGGTGACTTCATTAATCCGACCAGAGATCCGGAAAGGCCCCAAGTATTTTTGGCCCAGTTTCTGAGCAGGTACCTTCAGTCTTAGGTTTCTTGTGGAGAGCCACACTTGATCTCCTATCTGAAAGTCCGGAGCGGGTCTACGATGTTTGTCTGTCACCCGCTTAAAGCGTCTCTGAGCCTCAAGGAGATTTTTGGAAATGTTCTCTTGTGCCTCTTGTAAATTTGCCAGGCGTTCGGCCACAGCTGGAAGCGTGGAGGTGATGGGCAGGCGTGGGATGAAAGCTGGATGCAGGCCAGTGTTGGCGTAGAAAGGACTGTAATGAGTGGAACTGTGTTCCACATTATTGTAGGAAAACTCGGCCGTAGGAAGGTGGTCCAACCAGTCATCCTGCAAATAAGTGATGAAACAACGTAGGTACTGCTCGAGGGTCTGGTTTGTTCTCTCTGTCTGCCCATTAGACTGGGGATGGAAGGCGGAGGACAGGTTTACCGTAATCCCAAGGGCCAGGCAGAAGTCTTTCCAGAATTTAGAGGTGAATTGCACTCCTCGGTCAGAGACCACATCATCCGGAACCCCGTGTAACCTAAAGATTTCACGCAATACCAGGTCAGCCGTCTGTTTGGCGGTGGGTAGGCCCTTGCAGGGGATGAAATGCGCCATCTTGGTAAGGCGGTCCACGACAACCAAGATGGTGTTCATCCCTTTTGAAGGGGGTAGGTCAACTACAAAGTCCATAGAAATCGAACCCCAAGGGCGGGAGGGGATGGGGAGTGGTCGCAGCAGCCCCACGGGTGAAGAGCGGGGAGTCTTGTTGCGGGCACAGACCGTGCATGAGGAGACAAACCTTTTAGTATCTTCCTTATATGACGGCCACCAGAAGGAGCGGGACAGGAGTTCCTGGGTCTTTCTTGTACCTGGATGGCCAGCCAACTTGGTATCGTGGTTATATTTTAGTACCTCGAGCCGTGCCATTTCTGGTACGTACAGTTGTCGATCCAGGTATACCCAGAAGCCACCCTTGAGGGTGAGGTTGACATCTTCTGCTGGGTGGGTGAGGAAGGGGTCCTTTTCATAAGCCTTCTTGATTGACCCCAGGAGTTCCTTTGGGTAGGTAGCTCCCAAGACCTTTTTCTCGGGTAGAATGCTGGCTTGGCCCTTGTTGTCCTGTGAAGGTTCAGAGAACATCCTGGAAAGGGCATCTGCTTTGCCATTCTTCGACCCCGGGCGATATGTGATAATGAAATTGAATCGAGAAAAAAAAAGGCTCCATCTGGCTTGTCTGGCGGAAAGCCTCTTGGCAGAACGGATGAATTCGAGGTTTCGGTGGTCAGTAAATACAGTTATGGGATTGATGGCCCCCTCCAATAGATGTCTCCACTCCGAGAAGGCATCTTTGATTGCCAGCAATTCCTTATTCCCGATGTCATAGTTCCTTTCTGCGGGGGACATTTGGCGAGAGAAGAAGGCGCAAGGGTGTAAAAGCATATTTTCTCCCGTACGTTGTGATAGGACAGCGCCTACTGCGGTGTCGGAAGCGTCCACTTCGACTGTGAATGGCAGTTCGGGATTAGGATGGATCAGAATTGGAGCAGACGTGAAGAGGGATTTGAGCTTGGTGAAGGCTTCCTGTGCTTCGGGTGTCCAGGAAAAGGGCACAGTCTTTTTGGTTAACTGGGTAATTGGAGTAACGATTTTTGAGAAGTTCCGAATGAATTTTCGGTAAAAGTTGGCGAAGCCGACAAACCTCTGTATTTCCTTTTCATTCTTAGGGGGAGGCCAATCTACTACAGCCTGAATTTTCCGAGGATCCATACTCAGCCCTTCCGGGGAGATGATGTAACCGAGAAACTGGGTGGTGGTCTGTTCGAACTCGCACTTCTCGAGCTTGATGTAAAGAGACTGCTCGCGGAGTCTTTGTAACACCATGCGGACATGTTCGCGATGTTGTTCGAGATTTTCCGAGAAAATTAAAATATCGTCCAGGTATACCACTACGAACATATCTAGCATGTCCCTAAGGACGTCATTAATGAAATGTTGGAAAGTGGCTGGGGCATTGCAAAGTCCGAAGGGCATAACTAGGTATTCAAAATGTCCGTATCGTGTGCGAAAGGCGGTCTTCCATTCATCCCCGGGGCGAATGCGAACCAGATTATAGGCCCCTCGAAGATCGAGCTTCGTAAACACCTTCGCTGCCCGGAGTCTCTCGAGAAGTTCCGAAATCAGGGGGAGAGGGTAACGGTTTTTTACCGTAACATCATTCAGCTTGCGGTAGTCAATGCAAGGGCGTAGAGAGGAGTCTTTTTTCTCCACGAAGAAGAAGGGTGCTCCCGCAGGGGAGGTGGAGGGTCGAATGAAGCCCTTCTTTAGGTCCTCGTCCAAGTAGTCCTTCAGGGCCTTGAGTTCAGGCTCCGAGAGGGAGTAGATGCTGCCGAAGGGTATTTCAGCCCCAGGTAATAATTCAATTGGGCAGTCGTATGGTCGATGCGGGGGCAGCTTGTCTGCGTTTTTTTTGTCGCAGACATCCTGAAACTCGCTATATTGTGGAGGCAACAGCTCCTTGACAGTTGGTTCCGAGATGAAAGATTCTTTGGGCATTGGGGAAGCAGGTTCATGCAGACAGTTCGAAGAGCAGAACTCGGATGTGAACTGTAGACAGCGGGTTTCCCAGTCCACCGACGGGTTGTGAGTGGCTAACCACGGGATGCCCAAGATTACCGGAAACTTGGGGGAGGCAATCAAAGAGAAGTGGATCGTCTCGTGGTGGTCGGTTTTAACGTGGAGCTGTAAATCTGCGGTCTGATGTGTAACTGGTCCCGAGGAGAGTGGAGACCCATCCACCGTTTCCAGATCGATGGGGGCTGTCTTGGTTACAAGCGGAATGTTGTTCTCGTGAGCAAAAGTTAGATCCATAAAATTGTCGCCAGCTCCGGAGTCGAGCATTGCAGAACAGAGAAGTCGTCGATCCCCGATGGTAATGACAATTGGAATGGTGAAGTGGGACCCGGTGGCTGCTAACTCAGTTGTCTCTGCCGTCACCGGTGGGGTTGTGGCCTGCCGCTGCTCTCGCAGTTTAGTGACTGCAATGGTTCTGCGGGATTTGTTGGGGCATTTGATGGCAATGTGCCCTGGCTCCCCACAGTAGAGGCAGAGGCCTTCGGCCAGTCGTCGTTCTTTTTCTGCTACGGACAGAGTCTTGCGCACTGCGTCAACCAGCATCGGCTCGATGGGAGGTTGGGCGACCTGCTGGGTAGTAGAGGAGAAAGAGTAAGTGGGTCTGTCGCCTTGGAACCAGAGCCTTTCTTTCCTTCTCTCGTGAGCCTCTGATCAATACGGACACACACCTGAATGAAGTCGTCCAAATCATCCGGGGCTTCAAGTCTGGCAAGTTCATCTTTGATCGCCTCCGATAGACCTCGCCGAAATTGGCTCCTTTGAGCAGCCTGGATTCCAGTTGGTGTCTGAGACCCAGCGGCGGAACTCGGCGGCGTACTCGGCGACATGAGCGTCTTCCCTGTCGAAGACTGTGTAGTCTTGCCTCAGCTGTCGCACAACGATTGGGGTCATCAAAGACCTGGCTCATAGCTGTGATGAAAACATCCAGATCGTGCAGCAGACGGCTATCGATTTCCACGTATGGAGACGCCCATGCCAGGGCCTCGTCCGTCAGGAGGTTAACAATGAACAATACTTTCTTCTCGTCAGTGGAAAAGGGGGCCGGATGCATCCGGAAGTAGATACGGCACTGATTGAGAAAGCCCCGGTACTGGCGACGATCTCCATTGAATTTCGAGGGTAGTGGCATGCGGGTGTCTGCAGCCGCGCCGCGTACGTCCAGGAGTTGCCGTTGGAGCTCAATGATCTCCCCCTGTTGACTCTGTACCTGGCCTTGGAGTAGTGCAAATTTCTCCTGGTAGGTGGTGCCGAACTCTTGCAGCTCAGACACCTGCTTGCGCAGGGTGGCCATTACGGACTCCATTTTTTTTTGGGCTGGTTATTCTGTTAGGGTGGTAGTGTCAATTGAGGCTCACCTGAGTCAGAGGACACCCGAGCTGGAAGTACGGAGTCCAGTGGCAAAGGCCCGCAGAGGCAGGAGGCAGGTAGCGTGGTCGATCAGTCCGGGTCGGCAGCAGAGAGGGCAGCGAGGTAACAGCAGGAGTAGACGGAGGCGTGGTCGGTGGTAAGCAGTGAGTCAATGCAGGCGGCAAATCAGCGAGGTCAAAAAACGGTCCGGGTTGGCAACGAGGGTAAAACAGCAATAGTGGTGGAGGAGCAGAGAGGAAGCTTGCTACAGGCTTGGAGGCACAATAACCAGCAAAGGGCTGGGTTCAAGGGCTGGGTTTTATAGGGAAGTAGCAGGTGCAAGAGATTGGAATAATCAGCAGGTCAAGGCAAGGACAAGAGAGGTAGTTAGAAGTTAGAAGTTAGCAAGAGAATAGTCCAAGGAGAGACGGTAGCCTAGTGGGTAGAGCTACCGCCTGGGACATGACTGGCCACGGGTTCGAGTCCTGACACATAGTGTTTTATGTTCTCTAGTGAACTGTTGGGGATTATAAAAATGTAGTACTCCATGGAAGTGTGATACTCCCTGAAGCAATCGATAATGCAGAGGCCCGGATGATCGGGGCACGTGTCACATTGAATAGTGGTGTCCTTGCGTATCCCTCTCTTGTGACACACTCTGCACTTTTTTTGGGTTCGTCCCTTCTTTCCAGTATGGGGGACCACACCTGGAAAATGTTGGCCAGGGACGATCCGGGCGCCTCCAGTTCCCGAGGTACTCCGGCCTGCTCTTTCCCAGTCCGAAAAGATCAGGTCCTTGAGGACTGCCTCATAGAATTGGAGGAATGTCCTTGTGCTGCCAGCGCTTCGGGATAGTACAAAAGAGTTGTACATGGCAACCTGCACCAAGTAGACCGCAACTTTTTTTGTACCATGCCCGGGTTTTGCGCATGGCGTTATATGGCTTGAGGACTTGATCAGAGAGATCAACTCCTCCCATATACCGATTGTAGTCGACGATACAATCGGGCTTGAGGACCGTTGCCGCGGTACCTCACACAGGGACTGGGGTGGTGCTGTTACCGTGGATTGTGGACAGCATAAGGACATCCCTCTTGTCCTTATACCTGACCAGCAACAGGTTTCCACTGGTAAGTGCACGGGTCTCACCCCTGGGGATAGGTACCTGGAGGGGGTAGGCAGGGAGGCCGCGTTGATTTTTCCGCACGGTCCCACAAGCGAACGTGGATCTGGCGGCAAGGGACCTGAACAAGGGAATGCTGGTATAAAAGTTATCCACGTTCAAGTGGTAACCACTATCCAGCAGTGGGTCCATAAGGTCCCACACGAGTTTCCCGCTAACACCTAGAGTGGGAGGACATTCTGGGGGTTGAATACGGGAATCTCGCCCCTCGTACACACAAAATTTGTAAGTGTACCCTGAGGTACTCTCACAAATTTTGTATAGCTGCACGCCATACCTCGCCCGCTTTGTGGGAATATATTGGCGGAAACTGAGTCTCCCCTTGAACGCAACGAGAGACTCATCAACTGCGACCTCCCTTCCAGGTACGTAGGCCTGCTGAAATGTGGCCCCAAAGTGATCGGTGACCGGCCGTATCTTATACAGCCGGTCATAGGCAGGATCACCTCAGGGTGGACATGCTGCATTATCGGAATAATGCAGACATTTCCGGATGGCCTCAAACCGGTGACGTGTCATGACCATACTGTACAGTGGGGTCTGGTACAGGACGTCCCCACTCCAGTATTGCCTGACACTGGGTTTTTGGACTAGACCCATATGCAGCACGAGGCCCCAAAATGTCCTTATTTCGGCTGCACTGACCGGCGTCCAGCCACCGGGTCTAGCCAAAACTGAGCCTGGGTTTTGAGCGACGAACTGTTGGGCGTACAGATTCGTCTGCTCCACCATCAAATTCACCAGTGGGTTACTGAAAAATAAAAAAATAAAAAATAGTCTATTTCAGTAAACCCCACTGAGGGAATCTGGATTCCAGGATTGCCAGCGAAATCCGGAATCTCAAGCTCAAAGTCCACTGGGGGACACCAGCTAAGTTCATCGGCAGGGGGCTCCGGTGGACTTATTTGGTGGGCCGGGAAACCAGTACGAACCCCAGGGCGGCTCGTACTAGGGTAGGCCACAGGATCCCTAGCATGTGGGGCCTCTGGCTCCGCCTGGCGGCGTCTCCGCCGCCTTGGTGGCTCATCATCCGATGATGATGATGAGGATGCGGATGATAAAAGGAATGTGGGGTCATCCTCATCCTCACTGGGGCTCTCAGAGTCGGAGGCAATCTGGGCATATGCCTCCTCGGCCGAGAACGTGTTCTCGGCGGGCCATGGGTGTGTGTGCGTGTAGGTGTGCGTGTGTGGAAAACTTTATTATATGTGCGTGTGTGTGGGGGCAACGGGTGTTCGCGTACTAAAAAAGGCAAAAAAAAGGGCAAGTGTTAGGAAAAAAAAAGTTAAAACTTGCTGATCAGCGGTACAACACTGATCAGCGGTGGGGCGGGCGATGCGCTAACAGTGGACGGACGCTAAAAAGTGCCGGCCAGTCAGCGCACGCAGAAAAAAAAAAGTGGTGGTGAGGGGGGGGGGGGGGGGGCTTGTTGTTGGGGGGGGCAAGTGGCAGGGGGGAGTCTGGGTTAGGGTTAGATGGATAGATGGAAGTTTGGAATAAAAGTACTTTTTTTTTTTTTTTTCCTAACTTACTTTTCCCTTCTTTCCCTGCCTAACGGTGCCTCTCCCTCACTGACCCTAACCTACCTGGGTGGCGATGGGTGCAGGAGGGTGATGGATGCCGATTAGGGGGACACAGGAGCTGGTGCTGGACGATGCTGCACGGTCAGGGTGCTGGACAAGAAGAGGAGGGGAGAGAGGAGCGCAGGAAGTTTGAATCTCGCGCCTCTCACCCCTGCACCAATCAGCACCCTGGACAGAAGTGTTCAGCACCAGGGCCAGCACCGCCTCCTCAAATCCTCGGACTGCGATTGGTGGTGTATAATTACGCCACTGATCGCAGTCTTTTTCTGGTTCATCGGGTCACAGGACATCCGAATGGACTGGAAACGCAGAAAACCGCAGGAATTGACCTGCGGTTTTCTGCGATCGCCGATACGGGGGGGGGTGAAAATGCCCCCCCCCCATGCGTTGTTACGGGATGCCGGCTGAATGATTTCAGCCGAAATCCCGTTCCGATTAACCCCCGCGGGGCCGGAATTACGATTTTAAGTCAGGACGTACCGGTACGTCCTCGGTCCTTAACCCTTTCATGACCAAGGGTCATTGATGCCCCAATGTCCAGGTCAAAATTTACAGTTCTGGTATGCACTGTTTTAAATTATAATATCTTTACAAGTGCTTTGCATATCATAACTGTTTTGACTTTATTTTTTCACAGACACATAGGGTAAATATTTTATTGACTGATTTAATAAATTACTGTTTTTTTTATTATTATGAGCAGAGAAATAGTGAAAAAAGTCATTTTTTTAACTTTTTTTTGTTAATTTGGCCACTACAATCCCTTGATTAGTAGTACAAATGCAAATATTGATACCAAAATATATTACCTTACTGATCAGGACATATAGAATATCTGAATTGTGTACGTCGGCCATTCCCAGGGCACTTTATGGCGCCCAGAAGTAAAGGCATACCTTTCAGCTTTAAAGTGCCATTTTTTCCATAGTCCATCAGATAGCAGCATGTTGTCTTTGCAGTGGCCCTATGCAGCCAAAACATAAAAAATCACCCAAAAAGGACACTACTGGGTAAAATAGACATCTTAAAGTATTCAACGAGGGGTATATTGTAAAAATGCCATTTTCCATTTTTTCCCACTTTTTGTTGGAAAATGGAACAAAAAAAAAAAAGGAATTTTTTCACTTTGCTGCTAATTTAGCCCAAATTACTGCAAACATGCTGCAAGCTATCAAGAAAAAGCACCCCAATATCAATGCAGGAAACTCTCCTGCACAAAATGACACCCCAATTGTGTACGTCGCCCATTCCCAGGGCACTTTATGGCGCCCAGAAGTAAAGGCATACCTTTCAGCTTTAAAGTGCCATTTTTTCCATAGTCCATCAGATAGCAGCATGTTGTCTTTGCAGTGGCCCTATGCAGCCAAAACATAAAAAATCACCCAAAAAGGACACTACTGGGTAAAATAGACATCTTAAAGTATTCAACGAGGGGTATATTGTAAAAATGCCATTTTCCATTTTTTCCCACTTTTTGTTGGAAAATGGAACAAAAAATAAAAAAATAGCATTTTTTCACTTTGCTGCTAATTTAGCCCAAATTACTGCAAACATGCTGCAAGCTATCAAGAAAAAGCACCCCAATATCAATGCAGGAAACTCTCCTGCACAAAATGACACCCCAATTGTGTACGTCACCCATTCCCAGGGCACTTTATGGCGCCCAGAAGTAAAGGCATACCTTTCAGCTTTAAAGTGCAATTTTTTCCATAGTCCATCAGATAGCAGCATGTTGTCTTTGCAGTGGCCCTATGCAGCCAAAACATAAAAAATCACCCAAAAAGGACACTACTGGGTAAAATAGACATCTTAAAGTATTCAACGAGGGGTATATTGTAAAAATGCCATTTTCCATTTTTTCCCACTTTTTGTTGGAAAATGGAACAAAAAATAAAAAAATAGCATTTTTTCACTTTGCTGCTAATTTAGCCCAAATTACTGCAAACATGCTGCAAGCTATCAAGAAAAAGCACCCCAATATCAATGCAGGAAACTCTCCTGCACAAAATGACACCCCAATTGTGTACGTCGCCCATTCCCAGGGCACTTTATGGCGCCCAGAAGTAAAGGCATATGTTTCAGCTTTAAAGTGCCACTTTTTCCATTGTCCATCAGATAGCAGCATGTTGTCTTTGCAGTGGCCCTATGCAGCCAAAACATAAAAAATCACCCAAAAAGGACACTACTGGGTAAAATAGACATCTTAAAGTATTCAACGAGGGGTATATTGTAAAAATGCCATTTTCCATTTTTTCCCACTTTTTGTTGGAAAATGGAACAAAAAATAAAAAAATAGTATTTTTTTACTTTGCTGCTAATTTAGCCCAATTTACTGCAAACATGCTGCAAGCTATCAAGAAAAAGCACCCCAATATCAATGCAGGAAACTCTCCTGCACAAAATGACACCCCAATTGTGTACGTCACCCATTCCCAGGGCACTTTATGGCGCCCAGAAGTAAAGGCATACCTTTCAGCTTTAAAGTGCCATTTTTTCCATAGTCCATCAGATAGCAGCATGTTGTCTTTGCAGTGGCCCTATGCAGCCAAAACATAAAAAATCACCCAAAAAGGACACTACTGGGTAAAATAGACATCTTAAAGTATTCAACGAGGGGTATATTGTAAAAATGCCATTTTCCATTTTTTCCCACTTTTTGTTGGAAAATGGAACAAAAAATAAAAGAAAATAGCATTTTTTCACTTTGCTGCTAATTTAGCCCAAATTACTGCAAACATGCTGCAAGCTATCAAGAAAAAGCACCCCAATATCAATGCAGGAAACTCTCCTGCACAAAATGACACCCCAATTGTGTACGTCACCCATTCCCAGGGCACTTTATGGGGCCCAGAAGTAAAGGCATACCTTTCAGCTTTAAAGTGCCATTTTTTCCATAGTCCATCAGATAGCAGCATGTTGTCTTTGCAGTGGCCCTATGCAGCCAAAACATAAAAAATCACCCAAAAAGGACACTACTGGGTAAAATAGACATCTTAAAGTATTCAACGAGGGGTATATTGTAAAAATGGCATTTTCCATTTTTTCCCACTTTTTGTTGGAAAATGGAACAAAAAATAAAAAAATAGCATTTTTTCACTTTGCTGCTAATTTAGCCCAAATTACTGCAAACATGCTGCAAGCTATCAAGAAAAAGCACCCCAATATCAATGCAGGAAACTCTCCTGCACAAAATGACACCCCAATTGTGTACGTCACCCATTCCCAGGGCACTTTATGGGGCCCAGAAGTAAAGGCATACCTTTCAGCTTTAAAGTGCCATTTTTTCCATAGTCCATCAGATAGCAGCATGTTGTCTTTGCAGTGGCCCTATGCAGCCAAAACATAAAAAATCACCCAAAAAGGACACTACTGGGTAAAATAGACAATACAAAGTATTCAACAAGAGGTTTATTGTAAAATAACTTTTTCAATTTTTTACACCTTTTGTTGGAACATGTAACAAAACTGCATTTTTTCACTATGCTGCTGATTTAGCAAACTACAAAAATAAATAAATACTAGTATAAGTACTTTATGTACCAAAAATACCAAAAGAGAACAGCATTATATATATTTTTTCTTCATCAAGAAAATTTAAAAGCGTGCCCGTGTATGATACACTTTAAAACAGTTTCCAATACACAGTGCTGGCCGAGAGGGGCAGTCAGGGCAAAAGTATCTTGTGTCTCGTCTGATGCCTCTTTTTGAGCAGACACGGCACCTCCTTTGTGGATGTGTTTGGTTTTGTGTTGGGGGTATAGCTGCAATAAAGTGCCTTTCAACTAATCTCCTGATTTCTTCTGCTTCCAGTGGTAGGGTGGGGCCTCTAATGGGGTACATTAATTTCTCAATAACTATTTCTTGATAGCAAAGAAATGTTTGTGTTCCCCCAGACTTTTTGTACAGCACATAGGAGTTGTACATTGCCATCTGTAGCAAATAGATGGATAACTTTTTATACCATACATAGGACTTGCGCATTACCTCGTATGGTTTAAGTACCTGATCAGACAGGTCAGTGCCCCCCATGTACTTATTGTACTCTAGTATGCAAGTCGGTTTTTGTTTATCGGTCGTTGACCCCTGTTGAGGAAGGGTGGCATGTGCATATATATATATATGTATTGGCGGTGCATCCCCTCAGGGCGATGTGCGCAGATGTGCCCAGCACCTGCGCCCATCCGCCTCTGATATTCCCCAGGGGCTCATCCATGCCCCTGTGGGAATTCATATAATCTGCCCCGTGAATACATATATATATATATTTGGGTATCTGCCCCTTTAAGGTGTATGCCCCCTTATAATATGTTATGTAGGGGCTTGTGACCCCTTATATGTGCCCCCTTATGCATAGTTAATGTATACATGGGTATGGATGTGCCCCAAGCATCCATACCCATGTATAATATATATATCTATATTGTATATATATATATAAACCCCCCCTACATGGACTCAGATGCATCAATGTGAATGTGCCCCAAACATTCACATTGATGTATTCTGAGTAAAGGCGCCAGGATGACCGGATAAGGTCCAGTCATTCTGGCGACCTCAAAAGGATTCAGATTCTAATGAATCTGAGTCCTTTTGTTCTAATTATCTGCAGCCCGGCTGGAGATAATTAGGCATAATAGAGCAAGAGGAGACACCTCCGCTCCCTCTATTATGCGCATTCCGGCATCGCAATTACCATTGCGATGTCCGGAATGCTGAGAGCTGCAGACGGGAGATCAAAGGATCTCCCGCCTGCCAGCAAGTAAGCGCGGCCCTGCGGCGCGCGTGCAGGGATGCGCGGGCAGGCGCGGTGACGTCATCTCACCGCGCCGGCCCACGTGTCCCTCACAGTGGTGCGTGCTCGCGCGCCGCTATGTGGGCGGTACGGAGTGCGGGCCGCTGGACATATAAGTCCAGCGGACCCGACACTAAGGTAGAAGAGACCCGGCCGCCCACCCTACCTGAGGATCATCCCCTGGACGACGAGCCCCCCTGGACAACGAGCAATAAACCCTAAGTATCACCCACCCCCCCTATACTACCAACGACACCCTCCTATACCCTCACCACCCCCCTATACCACTAACGACTACCCCCCTGCTGCTCTCCCCCCCTATCCCACCTCCCTGTACCCCATATCTGACCCTACATCCTAGTCCCTTCCCTGATCATCCCAGTCCCAGGTACCCTTGATCCCCCGCCCTGATCCTATCACCCCTGAACCCTGGTTAACCCTGTCATTTGCCCCTAAGTAACCCTGTCCCACTGATTTACCCTGTATTCTTACCCCTGTATCCCCTTAGTGTGTGGTTTGATTAACCCTTGTTGTGCCCCCCTAGGGATAGAATATTAGTCAGGTGGGTGGGTTGTTAACGTTACATGTATGTGTGAATTGTCTAGATAGTTTGTGGGTGGACATTGGGAACGTATAGTGTAGTTGAGTATTGTATATGTGTAGTGCTGTGTATTGTTAGTAAGTACTGTATTGCGTGCTTAGTGTGTAATAAATACCGTTATATTTGCACTCTGTGTGTAGTGTATATTTGTTAGCGGTAGTGAGTAAGGCGCTTGCAGTTAGTATAGTGATTAGTGTAAGGCATAGCGAAAGTTGTGTATTTATTATATAAAGGCATAAATAGGCGGAGTCATCACTAGACGGCTCTTCCTATTTAGGAATATTAATTATCGATATCCGCATAATATTGGTGATTAATATTCCCCCTTTACAACCCCCTTTCTCTAACTGGCACTGTGGCTTCTGTGTGAATCGTACTTAGCATAAGTACATCTTTTCTGTCCTTGTAGCGTAGTGCCAGCAGGTTGCCACTACGAAGGGCATCAGATTGTCCTCTTTGTAGTTTTTTTGCCAGCAGGGATTGTGGAAAACCTCTGCGATTTCTTCTGAATGTGCCACATGCTCCCGTATTTGCTTCTTGCAGGCTCTGGAAAAGGGGAATGCTTGTGTAATAATTGTCTATAAATAATTTGTATCCCTTTTGTAACAGAGGACCCATTAGTTCCCAGACAACTTTTCCATTTGCTCCTAAACCAGCTGGGCATCCTTGGGGGTTTAATTCGCTGTCCCTCCCTTGGTACACTCGAAATGCAGAAGTGTAACCTGTTGTGCTTTCACACAACTTGTAAAGTTTGATGCCATATCTGGCCCGCTTGGATGGAAGGAATTGCTTGAAATGTAACCTTCCTTTAAATTTTACAAGTGACTCATCAACTGAGACATTTTCAGAGGGGGTATAAACCGTTAAACATTTTTCTGACAGGTAATCAAGAAGCGGCCTAATTTTATATAACCGGTCGTAATCCGGAGAAGAATTTGAGGGGCACTGACTGTTGTCATTGAAGTGGAAGAACTTGAGGAGTATTTCATATCGCTGTCTGGACATAACAGTTGCAAAACTTGGGGTGCTATGAATGGGACTTGCCTCCCAATAAGACCGTATTGTAGGTTTTTTTACGATACCCATTGAAAATGTTAAGGCCAAAAATTTTTTCATTTCTTCCACATTTGTGGGTGTCCATTGTCCAGGCCGGGCATAGTAAGAGGAGGGGTTATTTGAAATATATTGAGCACCATATAAATTTGTCTCTTTTACAAAAAGCTCAAAAAGGTTGTCCGGGAAAAACAGCTGAAAAAACTGTAGTGGGTAAAATCCAGTTACATCCACTGTAATACCTGGTACAGCATTAAATTCTGGGACAAACGGGATGCCTGTACTTGGGGGTTGCCAATTCAGAGATGCAATTTGAGGGAGCATTTCAGGCACTTGTGCCTCTCTGCTGGAAGTTGGTGTATCTCTGCTGGTGCTAGGCGTGTCTGAACTTGGTGCACTTGTAGTTGGCACGTCTCTGCTGGTGGTAGGCGTGTCAGAATTTTGTGGTTTGGTGGTTCTGCACCTCTTTGATAATCGTCCAGCATGCACACTAGTGTCAGAGCTCTCTGTGTCGCTCTCCTCAAAACCACAGAAACTGACATCACTATCAGTGTTATCAGACAGCTCACTGTCTAAGCACAGCAGTTCGTAAGCCTCATCTGCACTGTACTGTTTCTGAGACATATTTCTGAAATAAAATTTAAAAAATAACTATCAGTGAACACTATTATTTATTCTCCATTTAACTATATTAGGATGGATTAAAACAGAAAGTGTTCCTTTTGTTTTTCGTTATACCAATTCTGTTATTTTTCATTATAACCATGTTATACGGAAATCAAAACGCTTATGTGAGTGACCCCCCCCCCCCCCCCTTGCAACCTAATTAGCCCTATGTGACTTTTGGTCAGTTATTTCCATCAGTTATTGTGAGCCAAAACTAGGTGCAAATCTTTCCATCATAGCTGATCTCTGAGTAGGAGTCACTACAAGTTTTGGCTCACAATAACTGATGGAAATCACTGATCAAATAACTGAAGTGTGAACTGGGCCTTACAGTTTTGGAATGTATTGTATACAGTAACACTGACAGCATTATGCAAGGGTTACACTGCATCATAAATCAATATAATGCTATGTAACCCCGTCAGTGCTGGAAGGTCAGGATGGGTGCTCTTGCTGACACGTGCTGAGAGACTAATGTGTGGAGCTCGCTTGTGTAAAAGGGATGCAACACAGGTGTCATGCAGTTATACATTTTATTGCGGATCCTTGTTTTGCGGACTGCAAAATTCATGCGGTCATGTGCATGAGCCGCAGCACATCCAACTTTATGGGTGAATAAAGGACACTACTCTTTTCACTGAAATTGGATATTGTGCGGCTTTTTTTTCTTCTCTAAAGCCTCATTCACACATCAGTGTTCCATGCAAGTGTGCAGAATGCCATCCGTGTTTCGTGGATTATTAGAACGAAAAAACTAAGACAGATCCTTTATGGATGCATCACTGACCACATTTTCACAGATTTGAGCACGGGCACGGACACGGATGTGTGAATGAGACTTAGGGCAGCACTCTCAGTGTAGGAATAAATCGTGTGCCTTACCAATTATCTGCTGTATAAAAAAGATAAAAAAATCGGTGTCACATTTTTCCCAGATAAAGTGAAAAAGTGGCGTCCTATATTCACCCAAGTAGCGATATTTCAGTTCTCTTACTGGTACTAAGCAGATTATATAAAAGAACTGAAACATCACTAAAGGACACCACTTAATTTACCTGGATGTGACACTGCTTTTTTTTTATATACTGTATAGATATCAAAAGGAAAATTAAAGGCAGCACAAAATTGTAACCAAAGTATGGATTGCCCGCAATAAGACGCAACCCACCGTCTTGAAATACAAAGAAGAAAAGACTGCAGCACTTCCAATCGGTGAAAAAAATGTGAGGTCCTTTATTCACCCATGCAACGTTTCAGTCTGCTTTCTGAAACTTGTATTTCAAGACGGTGGGTTGAATTTTCCTTTTGATATATATATGTACACTATATATATGAAGAAAGGCTGCGTCACATCAAGGTGAAGTGAAAAAAAAAAAAAAAGTGGTGTCTGTTATTCACCCAAGTGGTGATGTTTCAGTTCTCTTACTAGGGGTTAAGCGGATTATTTCCAGTAAAAGAACTGAAACATCACTAAAGGACACCACTTTTTTCAATTTACCTGGATGTGACGTGTACAATATATATATATATATATATAGAGAGAGAGAGAGAGAGAGAGAGAATGAGAGAGAGAGAGAGAGAGGGAGAGAGAGAGAGAGAGATACCCTTATGTTTCTTTCTTTTTTTTTTCCTACCTGACTAATCTGGTTGGGGCAAATGATAGATAATATGGTGATCTATATATCTATATACTATGTATAAAGATATAGAGAGAAGTGTCACACTGTGTCTTCAGTCCTCCTTCACTGGATCGCTGTGAAGGAGGAAGGGGGAGAAGGGGGGCTGAAATAAGGACAGGAGTGCTGTGTCATGTAAACATTTGACCACCACGATTGGACAATCGTGGTGGTCAACAGAATATATTCTGCCCAGAAACTTAGTTATCCCTGGGCAGAAGAAGATCGAGGCATGTCTTTTACTTTTTGATGTCCTGGAGGAGGAGGGGGGAGGAGGAGGGAGGAGGAGGGAGGAGGAGGGAGGAGGAGTGAGTCGGGGCCTGGCTGAAGCTGAAGGGGAGCGCCGGTTCATGTAAGCAATATGACCACCACGATTGGCCGAAAATCATGGTGGTCAAAAGAGACTATTCTGCCCAGAAACTCAGTTATCCCTGGGCAGAAGATCGAGGCATGTTTTAATTGTTCAGGAGGAGGAGGAGGGAGGAGGAGGGAGGAGGAGTGAGTCGGAAGCTGCAGGGGAGCGCCGATTCATGTAAGCTTTCTGACCACCACGATTGGACAATAATCATGGTAGTCCACAGAAAATATTCTGCCCAGAAACCGAAGCTAAAGGCTCGGTCATCTCTGGGCAGAAGCAGGAAGCCGATTTCATTGCGGGGAAGCGCTGCATAGATCAGTGAAGCAGCGCTTCCTCTAATTAAAGGTCCCGACGTCTATATACGTGATAACTGCACGGGGCATGTGTAGTTATCACGTATATAGACAGATTGCGGACGTGAAGGGGTTAAGGACTCGGGAAATAGGGCGTACCGGTACGTCCTATGTCCTTAAGGGGTTAACAGAATGGAGTAGTAGTCTGAAGTGTTGGGAATATAAAACTGTGGAAACTAACTGCCTCAAGAGTCAGTAAAGGTGATGTTTTGTTGCAAAGAATGACCTGAAGGGAACACCACCAAATAATTGTAAACATGAGTGTAATCCTCTGTTCCTGTCCATTAGAAAACCTATCCAACAGGATTCAGGGATATATGTTTTAGGAGCGTGTGTAAGTGACAAAGATCTAGGCAAATTTAGAATGTTGGTAAGGGAAAAACCTCAAAGTTCAGTTGCATCTGTGGCTCCTACATCCTTACCTATAATTGGCATTAAATATTTGGCCAATTTAAAAATATGACAAACTGCCCTTAGAGACAGGATTTATACAGGAAAGCCCTTTGTTGTTTTCCCTCCAGGAAATCTTACATAATTCAGCTGAAAAAAGACAAGTAGTGACTCTTACGTTTAAAATGATAAAAACGCAGATATCTGGTGATTGTGTGGAGTTTTGAAACTCCGACCCAGGATGCAGGTGGAATAAAGTGGTTAATGTACCCTGATCAAGTCCTGATCGGGTACTAATGCCATTTGTTCTATTCTCACCTGCTGAATGAGATCAAATTAGTAGGCAAAAACAATGTCCGGCCACAACTAAGGAGGTCGCTCCCTACATCCTTTGACTCACGTGTATACATGGATGCCATACGAATCTGTAGAAGAGTTTCTGACAAATTTAACCCCTTTAGGACACATCCTTATTTCACCTTAAGGACCAGGCTATTTTTTGCAAATCTGACCAGTGTCACTTTAAGTGGTGATAACTTTAAAACGCTTTGACTTATCCAGGCCATTCTGAGATTGTTTTTTCGTCACATATTGTACTTAATGACACTGGTAAAATGAAGTTAAAAAAAAAATCATTTTTATCTATAAAAAAAATACCAAATTTACAATTTATATTTTTTTATGCAAATTTACAAGTTTCAATTTCTCTACTTCTATAATATATAGCGTGAGACAGTAACAGGTCTCACGCAGGTTGGAGGCAAGGAAGGGGTGGATAGTGCGGTCCACACCCCTATTCCACCACAGGTGAGACCAGCTGGAGATACTCAGCCTGGCATAAAGCACTTACCAGAGTGTCAACAAGGCCTGGAGACGCTGTCTGTGTGGTCTCAGCTAGGCTAGGCTGAGGGACCACGAGGCTAAGTGACAGCCTAGAATTTGGGGGACGCAGTGACGCCTGCGGTACAAGGGCCACAAGGTCAGAGTCGAGAGGACTGCTGGACCACAATCCCCCAAACGGACTTGCGTTTGCTACAGCCTGGAGGCTGCTGGACTAGCTGAGAAAGCCGCAGGTTATGACCGTGTCTGAACAGTACTCTATAGGTGAGTCAGGTATTCTAGAGTACTATGTTTAGTTAAATACCTGCCCGGCTGGGCTCTGTTTTGTGTTATTGTTTGTTGTTTCTGGTGTTGCACAATAAATGCAAAGTTTGGACAGTATATCCGTGTCTGGTGAAGTAACCTGTGAGAATGACCTCCGGAGAAGAGCTAACCCCCCCACAATTAATGTTGGATGTGGGCAGTTGTCCCTGCTGATAAGTAAAAGTCCTGGAAGCCTGCTAGTTTGCAGGAGCAGAGACTGCTGGTGTTAATCTGGACTTTTTTTTTTTCTGTGGTGCAAACAGTGCAGGATTTAAAGGGCCAGTAGCCGAGTAAAAGAGACTGACTTGTGGCATTTTTTTGTCAAAATGGCTGCGGCTTGGTATTATCCATGGGAGAAGGACTGCGAGCTAGTGATTGTGGGAATCCTGCTGGGGGTCACTCTAGATGCCCGCCAGCAGGTGTCTCAGGTCAGGCCTGAAGTGTTGGACTTGGACGGATGTCACTGTGTCTCTGACCTTTGTGACAGAGTATGGCTCTGTGCAATGGAAGCTATTAAAATGTGAGACACTGGAAGTGGAATTTGTACCGGGCAAGGACTTTCCATTGTTTGGGCAGTTGTGGAGCGGAGTTCCTGATAAATAGCAAAGATATACCGTTGCCAAGGGCAACCTTCGGGAAGACAAAGAGGTGGAGAGCGGTGCAGTTCTCATGAGTACATATCTTCTCTGCGACTGTGCACAAGATTCTAAAGGGTGCTGCTGGAATGACGATCCAGGAAAAGTCTTAACTGCAGGCCAAGTTGTTTCCGGTAGCAACTCCTGGAGTAAGGAGTCTGCAGGTGATCATGGTACCAGGAATCAAGGGCAGGTCTCCAGAGGCTGGATTTTGGAGGATTGTCTCGGTAGAGATGTCCATGGGATGTCCTCGTCTCCTGAGACTGCTGTACCCGTGACAACGAAGGGTAAGACTGTTCCTGTTATTAACTATGTGGCAGACATAGTGAGCAGGCGGCAATTGATACCTGCTGGGCCGCCTGTTCAGACACAGAAAAAAAACTGTGTCTGAACAGGCGGATAAGCCTGTTGGGATTGCTCCCTCGCAGAAATCTACAGAGGAGAAGGTTTCTGTGTTACCTCAGTTGCCCATACCAAAGCTAGTTTTGGGATGACAAGGATCCGGGATCCCATGTAGGGATGAGCGAACCCGAACTGTATAGGACCCGAACCCGAACATTTTCGCAAAAGTTCGGGTTCGGTGTTCGGCGCTTTCTTGGTGCTTTTTGAAAGGCTGCAAAGCAGCCAATCAACAAGCGTCATACTACTTGCCCCAAGAGGCCATCACAGTCATGCCTACTATTGGCATGGCTGTGATTGGCCAGTGCAGCATGTGACCCAGCCTCTATTTAAGCTGGAGTCACGTAGTGCCGCACGTCACTCTGCTCTAATCAGTGTAGGGATAGGATGCAGCTGCTGCTGTTAAGGCGAGATTAGGCAGGGATTTACTCTTCCAAAACACTTAATGAAGTGATCGATCTACAGCTGTGAATCATTCAACCTCTGCTATTTAAATGCTCACTGTTTTTAGGCTGCCCAGAGTGTTTTTCTGTCACTTTTTTCTGGGGTGATCGGCGGCCATTTTGTGCCTTGTGGTGCACCAGCACAAGCTGCCACCAAGTACATTTAACCAATAGTGTTGTTTTTTTGGGGCTATATCCTATATCAGGTGCTTGGCTGTGCTTACTATTTTATTGAGGGGTGAAATAAAATTGCCAAAATAGCAGTACCCTAAATCTGGTGTTTCAGCTGTGCCTAGCCAATTGTAATACAGTCTGCTGTCTGGCAAAGGATATATTTTTTTCTGGGTTGAAATACAATTCCCAAATTAGCAATTCCCTAAATCTGTAGTTTCCCGCTGTAGCAGGCCAAGTTTAAAACTATCTATAAAAGGGTATATTACATTGAAAGTGCTGATGGGGTCATCCTCAATAACTTCACACGCTACCGTGCATTTCCAAGTCTAATTCTGTCCGTAAACGTATACCTGTCATCCAGGGCCTAAATACTAGGCCTACAATTTATATTCAGCTAAATCTGTGGTTACTGCTGTGCCTGTATTAGTGTAATACGGTACATAAATAGATAGCCAGATAGTGTTAGGTGCCTGTAAAAAAAAGGCCTGAATTTGAATTCAATACATTGGGCCAAATAAGTTTTCTCTTATTGTTGTGAACGGTAACAATGAGGAAAACATCTAGTAAGGGACGCGGACATGGTCGTGGTGGTGTTGGTGGACCCTCTGGTTCTGGGAGAGGACATGGCCGTTCTGCCACAGCCACACGTCCTAGTGTACCAACTAACTCAGGTCCCAGTAGACGCCAGAATTTACAGCGATATTTGGTGGGGCCCAATGCCGTTCTAAGGATGGTAAGGCCTGAGCAGGTACAGGCATTAGTCAATTGGGTGGCCTACAGTGGATCCAGCACGTTCACATTATCTCCCACCCAGTCTTCTGCAGAAAGCTCACAGATGGCGCCTGAAAACCAAGCCCATCAGTCTGTTACATCACCCCCATGCATTATCAGGGAAACTGTCTGAGCCTCAAGTTATGCAGCAGTCTCTTATGCTGTTTGAAGACTCTGCTGGCAGGGTTTCCCAAGGGCATCCACCTAGCCCTTCCCCAGCGGTGGAAGACATAGAATGCACTGACGCACAACCACTTATGTTTCCTGATAATGAGGACATGGGAATACCACCTCAGCACGTCTCTGATGATGAAACACAGGTGCCAACTGCTGCGTCTTTCTGCAGTGTGCAGACTGAACAGGAGGTCAGGGAGGAAGACTGGGTGGAAGACGATGCAGAGGACGATGAGGTCCTAGACCCCACATGGAATGAAGGTCGTGCCACTGACTTTCAGAGTTCGGAGGAAGAGGCAGTGGTGAGACCGAGCCAACAGCGTAGCAAAAGAGGGAGCAGTGGGCAAAAGCAGAACACTCGCTGCCAAGAGACTCCACCTGCTACTGACCGCCGCCATCTGGGACCGAGCACCCCAAAAGCAGCTTCAAGGAGTTCCCTGGCGTGGCAGTTATTCAAAAAATGTGCTGATGACAAGACCCGAGTGGTTTGCACGCTGTGCCATCAGAGCCTGAAGCGAGGCATTAACGTTCTGAACCTTAGCACAACCTGCATGACCAGGCACCTGCATGCAAAGCATGAACTGCAGTGGAGTAAACACCTTAAAAACAAGGAACTCACTCAGACTCCCCCTGCTACCTCTTCTGCTGCTGCCGCCTTGGCCTCTTCCTCCGCCTCTGGAGGAACGTTGGCACCTGCCGCCCAGCAAACAGAGGATGTACCACCAACACCACCACCTCTGTCACCAAGCATCTCAACCATGTCACACAGCAGCATTCAGCTCTCCATCCCACAAACATTTGAGAGAAAGCGTAAATTCCCACCTAGCCACCCTCGATCCCTGGCCCTGAATGCCAGCATTTCTAAACTACTGGCCTATGAAATGCTGTCATTCAGGCTGGTGGACACAGACAGCTTCAAACAGCTCATGTCGCTTGCTGTCCCACAGTATGTTGCTCCCAGCCGCCATTACTTCTCCAAGAGAGCCGTGCCTTCCCTGCACAACCAAGTATCCGATAAAGTCAAGTGTGCACTGCGCAACGCCATCTGTGGCAAGGTCCACCTAACCACAGATACGTGGACCAGTAAGCACGGCCAGGGACGCTATATCTCCCTAACTGCACACTGGGTAAATGTAGTGGCGGCTGGGCCCCAGGCGGAGAGCTGTTTGGCGCACGTCCTTCCGCCGCCAAGGATCGCAGGGCAACATTTTTTGCCTCCTGTAGCCTCCTCCTCCTACTCAGCTTCCTCCTCCTCTTCTTCCACCTGCTCATCCAGTCAGCCACACACCTTCACCACCAACTTCAGCACAGCCCGGGGTAAACGTCAGCAGACCATTCTGAAACTCATATGTTTGGGGGACAGGTCCCACACCGCAAAGGAGTTGTGGCGGGGTATTGAACAACAGACCGACGAGTGGTTGCTGCCCGTGAGCCTCAACCCCGGCCTGGTGGTGTGCGATAGTGGGCGAAATCTCGTTGCAGCTCTGGGACTAGCCGGTTTGACGCACATCCCTTGCCTGGCGCATGTGCTGAATTTGGTGGTGCAGAAGTTCATTCACAACTACCCCGACATGTCAGAGCTGCTGCATAAAGTGCGGGCCGTCTGTGCACGCTTCCGGTGTTCACATCCTGCCGCTGCTCGCCTGTCTGCGCTACAGCGTAACTTCGGCCTTCCCGTAACTTTGGCCTTCCTGTGCGAGCAGCAGCAGGCCATAGTGGAGTTTCAGTTGCAGCACGCACAGGTCAGTCGCACTGCGGAACAGCACCACTTCACCACCAATGACTGGGCCTCCATGTGAGACCTGTGTGCCCTGTTGTGCTGTTTCAAGTACTCCACCAACATGGCCAAAGGCGATGACGCCGGTATCAGCGTTACAATACCACTTCTATGTCTCCTTGAGAAAACACTTAGGGTGATGATGGAAAAGGAGGTGGTCCAGGAGGAGGAGGAGGAAGAAGGGTCATTTTTAGCACTTTCAGGCCAGTCTCTTAGAAGTGACTCAGAGGGAGGTTTTTTGCAACAGCAGAGGCCAGGTACAAATGTGGCCAGCCAGGGCCCACTACTGGAGGACGAGGAGGAGGATGAAGCATGTTCACAGCGGGGTGGCACCCAACGCAGCTCGGGCACATCACTGGTGCGTGGCTGGGGGGCAACGCAGGACGATGACGATACGCCTCCCACAGAGGACAGCTTGTCCTTACCTCTGGGCAGCCTGGCACACATGAGCGACTACATGCTGCAGAGCCTGCGCAACGACAGCAGAGTTGCTCACATTTTAACGTGTGCGGACTACTGCGTTGCCACCCTGCTGGATCCCCGGTACAAAGACAATGTGTCCACCTTACTTCCTGCACTGGAGCGTGATAGGAAGATGCGCAAGTACAAGCGCACGTTGGTAGACGCGCTACTGAGAGCATTCCCAAATGTCACAGGGGAACAAGTGGAAGCCCAAGGCGAAGGCAGAGGAGGAGCAAGAGGTCGCCAATGCAGCTGTGTCACGGCCAGCTCCTCTGAGGGCAGGGTTAGCATGGCAGAGATGTGGAAAAGTTTTGTCAACACGCCACAGCTAAGTGCACCACCACCTGATAGAGAACGTGTTAGCAGGAGGCAACATTTCACTAACATGGTGGAATAGTACGTGTGCACACCCCTCCACGTACTGACTGATGGTTCGGCCCCATTCAACTTATGGGTCTCCAAATTGTCCACGTGGCCAGAGCTAGCCTTTTATGCATTGGTGGTGCTGGCCTGCCCGGCGGCCAGCGTTTTGTCTGAACTTGTATTCAGCACGGCAGGGGGTGTCATTACAGACAAACGCAGCCGCCTGTCTATAGCCAATGTGGACAAGCTGACGTTCATAAAACTGAACCAAGCATGGATCCCACAGGACCTGTCCATCCCTTGTGCAGATTAGACATTTATAACTACCTCCCCTTAACCATATATTATTGTACTCCAGGGCACTTCCTCATTCAATCCTTTTTTTTTATTTTCATTTTACCATTATATTGCGGGGCAACCCAAATTTGAATGAACCTCCCCTCTGTCTGGGTGCCGGGGCTTAAATATCTGACAATGGCCTGTTCCAGTGTTGGGTGACATGAAGCCTGATTCTCTGCTATGACATGAAGCCTGATTCTCTGCAATGGGACCTCTCTCCTCTGTCTGGGTGCTGGGGCTTAAAAATATCTGACAATGACCTGTTCCAGTGGTGGGTGACATGAAGCCTGATTCTCTGCTATGACATGAAGCCTGATTCTCTGCTATGGGACCTCTCTCCTCTGTCTGGGTGCTGGGGCCTAAATATCTGACAATGGCCTGTTCTAGTGGTGGGTGACGTGAAGCCTGATTCTCTGCTATGACATGAAGCCTGATTCTCTGCTATGACATGAAGCCTGATTCTCTGCAATGGGACCTCTCTCCTCTGTCTGGGTGCCGGGGCCTAAATATCTGACAATGGCCTGTTCTACTGGTGGGTGACGTGAAGCCTGATTCTCTGCTATGGGACCTCTCTCCTCTGTCTGGGTGCCGGGGCCTAAATATCTGACAATGGCCTGTTCCAGTGTTGGGTGACGTGAAGCCTGATTCTCTGCTATGACATGAAGCCTGATTCTCTGCTATGACATGAAGCCTGATTCTCTGCAATGGGACCTCTCTCCTCTGTCTGGGTGCCGGGGTCTAAATATCTGACAGTGGCCTGTTCCAGTGTTGGGTGACGTGAAGCCTGATTCTCTGCTATGACATCAAGCCTGAATCTCTGCAATGGGACCTCTTTCCTCTGTCTGGGTGCTGGGGCCTAAATATCTGACAGTGGCCTGTTCCAGTGGTGGGTGACATGAAGCCTGATTCTCTGCCATGAGACCTCTCTCCAATTGATATTGGTTAATTTTAATTTATTTTATCTTTATTTTAATTAATTTCCCTATCCACATTTTTTTGCAGGGGATGAACCTACATTTTGCTGCCTTTTGCAGCCCTCTAGCCCTTTCCTGGGCTATTTTACAGCCTTTTTTGTGCCAAAAAGTTTGGGTCCCCATTTACTTCAAAGGGGTTCGGGTTCGGGGCGAAGTTCGGGTCGAGTTCATGTCCCGAACCTGAACGTTTCCGGGAAGTTCGGCCGAACTTCTCGAACCCCAACATCCAGGTGTTCGCTCAACTCTAATCCCATGCTAGCCTGGGTAAGAGGTAGCAAAATATTGAAACCTGAGACTGGTAAAATAATAAAGGTGCTGGACAGTCGTGCGGATAAGGACTATCCGCTGATTTTCACTGAGCGTGATACTCCAATGAGAACATGGACTTATGAATTTGATGTTACAGGTACTCTCATGCATGAGGGAGTATTGGGCCGTGATATCTGTTTGTTGCTTTGGGGTAAGGTAGACACTTCTGCAGATAGTGACGAAACTCCTGCAGAACCTGTACCTGTCCTTTTAACCACCTCAGCTCCCCTAGCTTAAACCCCCTTAATGACCAGACCACTTTTTACAATTCTGCACTACACTACTTTCACGGTTTATTGCTCGGTCATACAACTTACCACCCAAATGAATTTTACCTCCTTTTCTTCTCACTAATAGAGCTTTCATTTGTTTTTTTTTTGTATTTTTTTATTGCTGCTGACATTTTTACTTTTTTTGGGGATAATCGAAATTTACAGATTTTTTTTATTTTTTTATTAATTTTTTGCAAAAAAATGACATTTTTCACCTTCAGTTGTAAATTTTTTTAAATAAAACTGCATTTTTATATAAATTTTTCTCTAAATTTATTGTTCTACATGTCTTTGATAAAAAAAATGCAATAAGTGTATATTTATTGGTTTGCGCAAAAGTTATAGTGTTTACAAACTATGCTACAAAAATGTGAGTTTCTGCATTTTGAAGCAGTTCTGACTTTCTGAGCACCTGTCATATTTCCTGAGGTTCTACAATGCCCAGACAGTAGAAACACCCCACAAATGACCCCATTTCAGAAAGTAGACACCCTAAGGTATTCGCTGATAGGCATAGTGAGTTCATAGAAGTTTTTATTTTTGTCACAAGTTAGCGGAAAATTATAATTTTTTTTTTTTTCTTACAAAGTCTCATATTCCACTAACTTGTGACAAAAAATAAAAATTCCATGAACTCACTATGCCCATCACAAAATACATTAGGGTGTCTTCTTTCCAAAATAGGGTCACTTGTGGGGTATTTATACTGCCCTGGCATTTTAGGGGCCCTAATGCGTGAGAAGTAGTTTGAAATCCAAATGTGTAAAAAATGCTCAGTGAAATCCTAAAGGTGCTCTTTAGAATTTGGGCCCCTTTGCCCACCTAGGCTGCAAAAAAGTGTCACACATGTGGTATCACCGTACTCAGATGTAGGGTAATGTGTTTTGGGGTGTATTTTTACATATACCCATGCTGGGTGAGAGAAATACCTCTCTAAAAGTCAACTTTTACCATTTTTTTTTATATAAAGTTGTCATTTTAGAGATATTTCTCCCACCCATCATGGGTATATGTAAAAAGACACCCCAAAACACATTGCCCAACTTCTCCTGAGTACGGTGATACCACATGTGTGACACTTTTTTGCAGCCTAGGTGCGCAAAGGGGCCCAAATTCCTTTTAGGAGGGCATTTTTAGACATTTGGATTCCAGAGTTCTCACGCTTTAGGGCCCTAAAATGCCAGGGCAGTATAAATACCCCACATGTGATCCCCTTTTTTGGAAAGATGATACCCCAAGGTATTTCGTGATGGGCATAGTGAGTTCATGGAAGTTTTTAATTTTTGTCACAAGTTAGTGGAATATGAGACTTTGTAAGAAAAAAACAAAAACAAAAGAAAACATCATTTTCCGCTAACTTGTGACAAAAAATAAAAACTTCGATGAACTCACTATGCCCATAAGCAAATACCTTAGGGTGTCTTCTTTCCAACATGGGGTCATTTGTGGGATGTTTGTACTGCCCTGGCATTTGAGGGTCTCTGCAATCATTACATGTATGGCCAGCATTAGGAGTTTCTGCTATTCTCCATATATTGAGCAAACGTGTAATGAGATATTTTTCCCGTTCAGCCTCTGGGCTGAAAGAAAAAATGAATGGCACAGATTTCTTCATTCACATCGATCAATGTGGATGAAAAAATCTCTACCCAAAAAAAAAAAGAGGGGAAAGGCGTCTGCCAGGACATAGGAGCTCTGCCCAACATCCAAAAACCACTCAGCCTGTATGCCCTGGCAAACCCGATTTCTCCATTCACATCAATCGATGTGGATGAATAAATCATTGCCGGGTTTTTATTTGTTTTTTGTTTTTTATATACAAAGTGTTTGCCAAAGCATATAAACACCACCCAGCTCATAAGCCTTGGCAAACGTATCTTTTTTTTACTGCAGAGGAGAAATCTCGTCTGACAGCAGCGCAATGCTTCTGTCAGAATGCACATCAGTGCTGCAGCTGGTTCATCGGTTGGTCCATCTAGAAGGTAAAAAAAGAAAAAACCAGGCCGCAACACAATAAATTTATTAACATGAACTTTATAATAACATTTGAACAGAACATTAACTTGTATAAACTTTATTGAACTTTTGGAACAGAACATTAACTTTTTTGCTTACCGGTGAGTTTTTGTTTTGTTTTGCTTTTTTTACCTTTTTCTAGGACAAACCTCTCCTTCCCCATGGGACAATGTGCATAGCGCAAATCATGTGCAAGTACATTATGCACTTTGTCCCAGGTGAAAGGAGAGGTTTGCAGCTGCTCTGTGTGAAAGGGCCCTAAGACCCCTGTGTGATGCAATCCCTATGCTAATAGTGTACCTGTGTGTGATACTTCCGGAAACACTCCCCTAAGCATAGGGCAGGGTGGTCAGGGCAGTCAGGACAGAAATAGCGGGTGTCACGCTTTATTCCACTCCTGCTACAGACACAACATCTTGTTGAGGTACCAGAAACGACAATGGGGAAATGTTGCTCGTGTAGATGGCTCACTACACTGGTGGATGGGGCCACGGAACCTCCTGGATACAGGAGGTTCTCGATGATCTCTTCCTGAAATTTGAGGAAGGATCCTGTTCTGCCAGCCTTACTGTAGAGAACAAAACTATTATACAGAGGCGATTGAATTAAATATACAGACACCTTCTTATACCAGCGTCTGGTGCGGCGGGAAACTAAATACGGAGCCAACATCTGGTCATTGAAGTCCACCCCTCCCATGAGCAAATTATAGAAGTGGACCGAGAGGGGCTTTTATTTTAATTTTATTAGTCTTTATTTCAATTTCATAAAAACATTCAAAGAAAACACATTAATCTGACAATAGACAGGATCAATATTCACAATTAATAGTTACAATTTATCTTTATTTTATACCCACCCACCACCCATACGGAGAGGGGGGGGGGACGTGAAAAAAATAAAAATAATAATAATAAAACCCACATCCAGCCCTAGAGTAACCATTTTTTCCATACTTCGTCAAGATTTTGTGATTTTTTTTTTTTTTTAAACTATAATACTATAACTCTCCATCACACGTTCTTCTTTAATTGAGTTATCTATTGCTTTTCTCCACTGTCCTAGTGTTGGAGAATCTGCCTTTATCCATTTCCTGAGTATAAGAAGTCTGGCTTGGAATAATACTTTATTCAAAACCAATCGTGTTTTTTTATTTAACTTCAAATGTTCAGTTGCCCCTAGTATACAGATTACTGGATCATTGGGCAATTGAACCTTCAAAAGTAAAGATACGGTTTCTGCTATTTCTGTCCAATATCTAAAGCGTTTGGGGCATCTCCAGAAACAGTGTATTAAGTCGGCTTTCTCCTCCCAACATTTTGGACACTTATCTGAGGCTCTCACACCCATTCTTTTCAACATCCATGGAGATCGATGCAATCTATGCACTATGAAAAATTGTGAGATCTTGTGTGAACCCCTATCCGAGACCCTCGCATAGTTTCTAAGGGCATCTCTCCATTTCTCTTCCGTAAAAGATTCTAGTTCTTTCTCCCATTTTTTCACGGCAAGCATTGTAATCCTTTTTTTCTTTCCCTCCATCAAGATCCCATATCTCCTTGCGGTTGTTCCTCCTACTTCCCTTTCACTAGTAAATTTATCCAGCATATCTGATTTTTCCCTTCTATACTTATGATCCTGCTCCACTGTCCGCAGCGCATTCCTAAGCTGAAAATATTTATACATATCTCTATGGGGAATCCCAAATTCCACTACCATTGTATTAAAGTCCTTCAGCTTGTCTTCCTCGAAGATCTGATCTAAATATTTCATTCCTTTTTTTTCCCAATCTATATAAGTCCTGATCATTTCCAGTTCCTTTAAATTAAGATTTTTCCAAATCGGTGTGTAATGCAAAAACCCTTTAATCCCTAATATTTTTTTTTAATTTCCCCCCATACATGTTCCACTAAGTTTAGTGTTCTATTGCCCATATTTTTTTCCCCCAAAATACCTGATTCCAACACCTCTGAGTGATTCCACTCCTCTTTCCATCCCCATCTATTTATTTCTTGTCTACCCACCAAACTATCTAAACTACCCTTTATATTCCCATATTGTGTTATTAGATAGTAAAAAACCCAATTGGGAACCGCTAATCCTCCCTCCCGCACTGGAAGCTGGAGAACTTCTTTCTTTATCCGAGGGATGGCTCCCTTCCAGATAAAATCCCTCATTAGACTATTGAGTAGCTTAAAAATGTCCTGCGATAGTCTCACTGGAGCATTTTGCAAAACATAGAGTATTTTTGGGAGAAAAAACATTTTTATTTAATTTACCCAACCTTGTATTGACATTGGTAGTCTTTTCCATATATGTATTTTGGTTCTAAGTTCTTTTCAATGACACTGGTTGCTCGTTCAATTTGTATTGTCGTGTCTGCGTGAATGGAGGAGAGCATGTAAACGTCACGCTTGTCTCTCCATTTCACCGCAAGCAGTTCTTCGTTACACAAGGCAGCCCTCTTCCCCCCTTGCAAGACGGGTGGTAACGAGCCGTTGGGGGAAGCCCCGGCGACTAGGTCGCGCGGTGCCACAGCAGCCAATCTGTTCTTAAAACAAATACCTGAAGAGGGGCACACTTGTGTAAAAATTGTTCACATAAAGATGGTACCCCTTGCCAAATAAGGGTGACACCAAGTCCCAGACTGTCTTCCCACTGCTCCCCAGGTAGTGAGGGCAACCGACCAGCTCCAGGGTCTGATCTTTACCCTCATAGACACAAAATTTGTGCGTATAGCCTGTGGCCCTTTCACAGAGCTTATACAATTTGACCCCATACCGGGCACGCTTGCTTGGGATGTATTGTTTGAAGCCAAGGCACCCGGTAAAATGTATAATGGACTCATCTATGCAGATGTTTTGCTCAGGGGTATACAAATCTGCAAATTTGGTGTTAATGTGGTCTATGAGGGGCCAAATTTTTGGGAGCCGGTTAAAAGCTGGGTGGCCTCTGGGATGAGAGGTGCTGTTGGCACTAAAGGGCAGGAAACGCAGGATGGTCTCAAATCGTGTCCTGGACATGGCAGCAGAGATCATGGGCATGTGATAAATTGGGTTCGTGGACCAATATAACCGCAATTCATGCATTTTTGTTAGGCCCATGTTGAGGAGAAGGCCCAGAAAAGTTTTAAATACGGAAACTTGGACGGGTTTCCACCGGAAAGACTGGGCATAAAAGCTTCCCAGGTTGGCGGCTATAAATTGATTGGCATACCGATTTGTTTCGGCCACGACTAAGTCCAAGAGCTCCGCAGTCAAGAACAGCTCAAAAAATCCCAGGGCTGAACCGATCTGAGCTGTCTCAACCTGAACTCCAGACTGGGCTGTGAAACCATGTTGTACGGCAGTGCTTGTACTAGGTCCAGGATGGGCTGCGCTGCTGGTGTATGCCTCACCACGTAATCCGACAGCGCCAGCCCCACTCTGCTGTCCTTGAAGCGGAACCTGTGGTCTAGCAACACGGGGCCGGGTACGCCTGGTGGTATCAGGGACCTCAACCTCATCATCCGAACTTTGGGTCAGACTGCCACTGCTTTCTACAGGTTCATATTCTGACCCGCTGGATTTGTCAGATGAGGGTTCTCATTCCTCATCCGACTGGGTCAGAAGCCTGTAGGCCTCTTCAGAAGAATACCCCTTATTTGCCATTTGGTCAACTAAATTTAGGGGGTACTCCCTGAGACTACCCAAGAAAAAAAGCAAGCCTGTCTTACAAATGGGAGGCTAACGAAGTACCGGAAGCCGCTGCGATTGATAAAAATATCAAAGTGATATTTGTAAAGTGATTGTGCAGTGATAAAAAAAATATATATTTTTGGGCACTGCGGCGGGGCGGGTGTGGGTGAACGCACGTGTGGGTGACCGATCAGGCGTTTTGGGTGGAGGGCGAGCTAAGGTGACACTAATACTATTATAGATCTGACTGTGATCAGTTCTGATCACTTACAGATACTATAAAAGTACCAATGCTGATTAGCGATACGCTAATCAGTGACTGCGGTGCTGTGGGCTGGGCGCTAACCGACGCTAACTACCTAACAACAAAGGGGCCTAAACTATCCTAAAACCTAACCGTTAATACTAGTGAAAAAAAGTGACCGTTTACACTGATCACTTTTTTCCCTTTCACTAGTGATTGATAGGGGTGATCAAGGGGTTAATTGGGGTAATGGGGGGTGATCTGGGGCTAAGTGTGTGGTGTCTTGTGTACTTACAGTGATCTGTGCTCCTCTGCTGGGACCAACCGACGAAAAGGACCAGCAGAGGAGCACAGAAGCCATTTACCACCTTATATTTATAAATATAAAGTGTTAAATGGCTTTTGATTCTTTTTTTTTTTGAAAATCACCAGCCTGCCAGCGATGATCACTGGCTGGCAGGCTGGTGACGAAATGCTCCTTGAACTTTTGCCGGCCCACAATGCGCATTCGCTGGCCGGTTGTGTGCGTAATCTCGCCTCTCGCGAGATGACGCACAGATGCGTCGACGAGGAATGAATCGACCACCTCCGGACCGCGATCCTGCGTTAGGCGGTCCGGAGGCGGTTAAGTAAGGATCTAAGGGAGCTGCACTTTGACCTGCATGGAAAGAGTATTGACCATTGGAAACAATGGTGCTGGTCAAGTGCAAAGTGATGGTGACAAAAGTGCGGAAATGCATAAGGAAAATGTGATGTCATATGAAATATGTGGTAACAGTGATATATCTTTTCCGTTGCAGGTTGTGGTCAGGGGAGAAGCGCCCCCTGGTGTTAAAAATGTAAATGATGATGAAACTTTATTTTCTGCATCTGCTATGTTCCATGAAGCGCTATATGACTTAATCAAAAGGTTTGAAGACATGCATATAAGTAGTGTGGAGCAAAGCCCAGCCCCAGCTCCAGCTCCAGTGTTTGAAGGTGCAGGAAAATATTATAGGGTTAGAGGGTGTACCACACGTACTAGAGGAGGAAATGCAGTCTCCACAATGTTGGTTGGTTACTAAGGAAGTGTCCCAGGTGGGGATTAGCTCATCGGTGCCCCTAGAGGTCAGAATTAATAATGACACGAGCGGTATAGGTGACGTATGTGCTGTGACCGATAGTAACTTCACTCTCTGGGTTTCTATGTCAAGGTCCTGCGAAACAAAGGTGGTTACTAGTAGTGACCAGACAGTCATATCTGACGAGATGAGAATTAAGTCGGGTGACGTCAGCCTAGGGTCTGAAGCCCATATCCAGACAGTTGTAGATGACCTGACACGACAGTACAGCAGCAAACAGAAGGATGATCTCTCTCTCTCTCTCTCTCCTCACGCTCCCTAGAAATGTTAGATATGGGACTAGCTATTTTCACAGAGCAACTGAAGAAGGTTTCAGAAAGGGCAAAGAAGGAGAGCCAGAAAGAGAATGGTTATACTCCTACATCTGCTTCAGCAGAGCCGAGCAAGGAGCAGCTGGAGCCGGAGGCCCAAAAGTGGCGCACTCCCCACAAGCTTGTGCAAAAAGCCGAAAAGAAACTGCTGAAAAACATGGAGTTGGTGGTTCAGCACCTGGAGAAACAGGGTGTGACATACAAAAAGGTGGCAAAACCAAAAACAAACTTCAGCAAGAATTGGATGATCTGATGGTGGACCTGGACCACCAGAAGCAAATTATGTCTAATCTAGCGAAGAAACAGGAGAAGTTTGACTGGCTCCTAACTGAAGAGAAATACATTTCGGCTTGATATGATGAAAAACGTGACCAAGCAGAGACTGTTGCTTGGGAAAAGTAGACCCAGGCCCTTTCCTTGGCTAGAGCCCTTGAAGAAGCGCTTGAGGAGTGTGCTGAATTGAAGAGGCTGAACACGCAACTCAGAACAGAGATGGAAAATCTTATGAGCTTAAAACATGAGTTGGAGAAATCTAAGTGTGCTCTCGAGCAGCAGGTGGAAGGTGAGAAACCTGAAGAGGAGAGTTCTCTGGAAGACGTCAAGAAGCCAAAGTCTGTTAAAAATGGGACTGGAAATGGTGGCACTGTGGTGCTGGCTGTGGCAGAGAAGATGGAAGATGCTTCTGCTGAACCAGTTGATGGGGCTGATGTGGATGCCGAAGACCACAGACCCGTGGTAGCGTGTAGCCCAGGCCTGGAAGACGTCCCCTCTGCATACAAGGTCTTCCAAATAGCCAGCAGCCTGCTGGGGAAAAAGTACGAGGAGGTGAACGATCAGTTTTTGGATCCGGGCTATTATGATGGACTGTATCTCCTGACTCCTCCACAAAAGGAGAACAGTGTCCTGGGTAAGCCTCTGGAGAAAATGACAGAATACGGGGAGTCTGCTGAAGACCCTGGTGCCTCCTGCCTCGATGAGAAAGAGGGGGAGGGGTTAACAGGGCAAGTGTATGGTGCCATGTCCGAGGAGGATGAGAAGGCGGTCAAAGAGACTGGAGACTTCGAGAAGACAAAGGCTGAAAAAGTTAAGGCTGATGTGTTGGTTGACGTGAAGTTCCCAGGTGCTACAGAGACCAAAGTTAAGCCAAAGGGAGCCGCGGCCAAAGTGGAAAAAGCCACTGTCATGGCTGAGGATGGGGGAAATCCTCAGCCGTGCGATGATGTAAGCTGTCCGGTTGCTACTAGGCCAGGACCACAGAATTAGGGAGCTGGTCACCTCCTAATGCGTCCCTAACGCTGACCCTGTCTCCTGTCTGCATGAGCCGACCTTGATGGTAGGAGGGCTCATACGCTGGAACCTTATAGTCCCTACAAGCCCTCAAGTCGGCCCTGAACTAGAGACAGAGTAAGACAACCCACTCCTCCTAGACACGGAGGAGCAGGAGTCTCACTGGCCAAGCAGCATGAAGAAAGGGAACATAAACAGGTCTATGGATAAGACAGGTGAACCCACACAGTTCCACACCTACCTGTCTCAGCCTAGCTGACTGGATCCCTGTGCTGGCATGCTGAAGATTACCACGCATCCACACACAGGGACCCAGATCCATAGCTGCACTAAAACACAAGGAAAGATGGGACATCAACAACACATCAAAGGAAATAAACTTTATGACCGGAAGGGTGGCCCTTACAAGAAGGATGGAATCCACAGGAGGCTGCTTCAGCCAAGCATGACTGAAAGCAACCTACTGAGCTGTGCTCCAGACACAGGCTTTATAGGGCAAAGTGACCACACCCACCGGTCAACCACACCCAGTGACACAACACACACACTGGGAAGGAAGTTAACCCTTCCAACACACAGAAGGGAAAATACACATACAGGGGAAGTGACCAACCTGATCACCCTGTGGCTGTTGCCGCTGGCAACGACATGGGTGGCAGCCGTCCTGGGAGACAGCCCGAAGGCCGAGACACTGCCACCACATGTACATAATACCAAACGTTGCCACGGGCAGCCACAGTGAAAGGACGATGTCCGTGCGCACCAAACAACAACAAGTGCACACCAGACATACAAACAAAGTGCATCCACACACGCACACAACTCCCCGGGAACCGCACACATAGCTGTTGTCCGCGGCAACCGCACTGAGGCCAACTACAATATGCCTCAGCTGCGGTTGAAACAACAACCACAGCCGCGGGCAACTGTATGCGGCTCCCAAGGAGTCACGACCATAACCGTGGCCGTGACAGCCACTAAAGAAGCAGAGGTCTCTGAAACTGTCACCTTAGCTGGCGTAACTACTGCTGGAAAGAAGGAAAAAGTGACCCAGATGCACGTAAAAGAAGCGAGCTGGGGCAAGCATGCTCTGCTGAAGGAACCCTTCAAAGCAAAGGAGAAAGTGTCGGGACATGACCATGACTGGGAACAGTTCAGTCAAGAGTTGCAGCAGTCCAAGAAAGGACGTGAGGCGTATGCACAGGAGCCAGAGGATCTAAAAGAGAGAGAGAGAACAAAATATACGACAGCGCATCATTATCATTCGGGAAAGAGTAGAAAATGATTATCTGGCCATGAGATGGGCACATTAGGTCTTTAGGCAGTTTCTGTTAGGCAAGATGTTGGTTTTGGTGATAAACGAAGCTCTGCTGGCGTGGGTCTGGCAGAGCAAGGGGAAGGTATGTGTCACCGAGGTTCCTGGCCTCGGTGAAATAAGAACCGGCAATTTTCTGTGTCAATGGCAGCTAGTGCTCACTGACACTAGTGACGCCTGCGGTACAAGGGCCACAAGGTCAGAGTTGGGGACTGCTGTTTGCTACAGCCTGGAGGCTGCTGGGCTAGCTGAGAAAGCCGCAGGTTATGACCATGTCTGAAAGGTGAGTCAGGGATTCTACCCTATGTTTAGTCAGAGCCCAGGCGGGCAGGTATTTGTTTTGTGTTATTGTTTGTTGTTGCTGGTGTTGCACAATAAATGCAAAGTTTGGACAGTATATCCGTGTCTGGTGAAGTAACCTGTGAGAATGACCCCCAGAGAAGAGCTAACCCCCCCCCCCCCCCCAATAGTAATACCTACAAAAATAGTTATTACTTTACATTCCCCATATGTCTACTTCATGTTTGGATCAATTTGGGAATTATATTTTATTTTTGGGGGATGTTACAAGGCTTAGAAGTTTAGAAGCAAATCTTGAAATTTTTCTGAAATTTTGAAAACCCCACTTTTTAGGGACCAGTTCAGGGCTGAAGTCTCTTTGTGAGGTTTACAGTGCTGCCCATAATTATTCATACCCCTGGTAAATTTTGACTTAAAGTTACTTTTATTCAACCAGCAAGTCATTTTTTGATGGGAAATTACATAGGTGTCTTCAAAAAGACAATAAGACGATGTACAAGAGGCATTATTGTAGAAAAAAAACCATTTCTCGGCTTTTATTTACATTTGAGCAAAAAGTGTCCAGTCCAAAATTATTCATACCCTTCTCAATAATTAATAGAAAAGCCTTTATTAGCTATTACAGAAATCAAACGCTTCCTATAATTGCAGACCAGCTTTTTGCATGTCTCCACAGGTATTTTTGCCCATTCATCTTTAGCAATGAGCTCCAAATCTTTCAGGTTGGAAGGTCTTCTTACCATCACCCTGATCTTTAGCTCCCTCCACAGATTCTCAATTGGATTCAAGTCTGAACTCTGTCTGGGCCACTCCAAAACGTTAACCACTTCAGCCCCGCTAGGTGAAACCCCCTTCATGACCAGGCCACTTTTTACACTTCGGCACTACACTACTTTCACCGTTTATCGCTCGGTCATGCAACTTACCACCCAAATGAATTTTACCTCCTTTTCTTCTCACTAATGGAGCTTTCATTTGGTGGTATTTTATTGCTGCTGACATTTTTACTTTTTTTGTTATTAATCAAAATGTAACGATTTTTTTGCAAAAAAATGACATTTTTCACTTTCAGCTGTGAAATTTTGCAAAAAAAAGACATCCATATATAAATTTTTCGCTAAATTTATAGTTCTACATGTCTTTGATAAAAAAAAAATGTTTGGGCAAAAAAAAAAAATGGTTTGGGTAAAAGTTATAGCATTTACAAACTATGGTACAAAAATGTGAATTTCCGCTTTTTGAAACGGCTCTGATTTTCTGAGCACCTGTCATGTTTCCTGAGGTTCTACAATGCCCAAACAGTAGAAAAACCCCACAAATGACCCCATTTCGGAAAGTAGACACCCTAAGGTATTCGCTGATAGTGAGTTCATAGAACTTTTTATTTTTTGTCACAAGTTAGCGGAAAATGATGATGATTTTTTATTTTTTATTTTTTCTTACAAAGTCTCATATTCCACTAACTTGCGACAAAAAATAAAAAATTCTAGGAACTCACCATGCCCCTCACAGAATACCTTGGGGTGTCTTCTTTCCAAAATGGGGTCACTTGTGGGGTAGTTATACTGCCCTGGCAATTTAGGGGCCCAAATGTGTGAGAAGAACTTTGCAATCAAAATGTGTAAGAAATGACCGGTGAAATCCGAAAGGTGCACTTTGGAATATGCGCCCCTTTGCCCACCTTGGCAGCACAAAAGTGTCACACATGTGGTATCTCCGTACCTAGGAGAAGTTGGGGAATGTGTTTTGGGGTGTCATTTTACATATACCCATGCAGGGTGAGAGAAATATCTTGGCAAAAGACAACTTTTCACATTTTTTTTTATACAAAGTTGGCATTTGACCAAGATATTTTTCTCACCCAGCATGGGTATATGTAAAATGACACCCCAAAACACATTCCCCAACTTCTCCTGAGTACGGCGATACCACATGTGTGACACTTTTTTGCAGCCTAGATGCGCAAAGGGTCCCAAATTCCTTTTAGGAGGGCATTTTTAGACATTTGGATCCCAGACTTCTTCTCACACTTTCGGGCCCCTAAAAAGCCAGGGCAGTATAAATACCCCACATGTGACCCCACTTTGGAAAGAAGACACCCCGAGGTATTCAATGAGGGGCATGGCGAGTTCCTAGAATTTTTATTTTTTTGCATAAGTTAGCGGATATTGATTTTTTTTTTTTTTTTCTCACAAAGTCTCACTTTCCACTAACTTAGGACAAAAATTTCAATCTTTCATGGACTCAATATGCCCCTCACGGAATACCTTGGGGTGTCTTCTTTCCGAAATGGGGTCACATGTGGGGTATTTATACTGCCCTGGCTTTTTAGGGGCCCTAAAGCGTGAGAAGAAGTCTGGAATATAAATGTCTAAAAATGTTTACGCATTTGGATTCCGTGAGGGGTATGGTGCGTCCATGTGAGATTTTATTTTTTGACACAAGTTAGTGGAATATGAGACTTTGTAAGAAAAAACAGAAACAAACAAAAAATGTCCACTAACTTGTGCCAAAAAAAATGGCTGAATGGAGCCTTACCAGGGGGGGAGTGATCAATGACAGGGGGGTGATCACCCATATAGACTCCCTGATCACCCCCCTGTCATTGATCACCCCCCCTGTAAGGCTCCATTCAGACATCCGCATGATTTTTTACGGATCCATGGATACATGGATCGGATCCACAGAACGCATGCGGACGTCTGAATGGAGCCTTACAGGGGGGTTATCAATGACAGGGGGTGATCAGGGTAATCAGGGTGATCACCCCCCTGTCACTGATCACCCCCCCTGTAAGGCTCCATTCAGACGTCCGTATGATTTTTAAGGATCCGTGGATACATGGATCGGATCCGTAAAAATCATGCGGACATCTGAATGGAGCCTGACAGGGGGGTGATCAATGACAGGGGGGTGATCAATGACAGGGGGGTGATCAGGGAGTGTATATGGTTGATCACCCGCCTGTCATTGATCACCCCCCTGTAAGGCTCCATTCAGACGTCCGCATGAATTTTACGGATCCATGGATACATGGATCGGATCCGTAAAAATCATGCGGACGTCTGAATGGAGCCTTACAGGGGGGTGATCAATGACAGGGGCTGATCAGGGAGTGTATATGGGTGATCACCCGCCTGTCATTGATCACCCCCCTGTAAGGCTCCATTCAGACGTCCGCATGATTTTTACGGATCCATGGATACATGGATCGGATCCGTAAAAATCATGCGGACGTCTGAATGGAGCCTGACAGGGCGGTGATCAATGACAGGGGGTGATCAGGGAGTGTATATGGGTGATCACCCGCCTGTCATTGATCACCCCCCTGTAAGGCTCCATTCAGACGTCCGCATGATTTTTACGGATCCATGAATACATGGATCGGATCCGTAAAAATCATGCGGACGTCTGAACGGAGCCTGACAGGGGGGTGATCAATGACAGGGGGGTGATCAGGGAGTTTATATGGGGTGATCAGGGGTTTATAAGGGGTTAATAAGTGACGGGGGGGGGGGGGGGGGTGTAGTGTAGTGTGGTGTTTGGTGGGACTGTACTGACCTACCTGAGTCCTCTGGTGGTCGATCCTAACAAAAGGGACCACCAGAGGACCAGGTAGGAGGTATATTAGACGCTGTTAGGGGTTAAAAAATTCGGATCTCCAGCCTGCCAGCGAGCGATCGCCGCTGGCAGGCTGGAGATCCACTCGCTTACCTTCTGTTCCTGTGAGCGCGCGCGCGCGTTCACAGGAAATCTCGCGTCTCGCGAGAAGACGCGTATATGCGTCCAGGAGGAGTAAAGCAACCACCTCCCGGACGCATATACGCGTACGGCGGTCGGGAGGTGGTTAATGTTGTTGTCTGCTAACCATTTCTTCACCACTTTTGCTGTGTGTTTTGGGTCGATGTCATGCTGAAATGTCCACTGGTGCCCAAGGCCAATTTTCTCTGCAGACTGCCTGATGTCGTTGAGAATCCTCATGTATTGCTCTTTTTTCATAGTGCCGTTTACTGTGATTAGGTTCCCTGGTCCATTGGCTGAAAAACACCTCTAAAGCATTAGGTTCCCACCACCATGTTTGACAGTGGGTATGGTGTTCTTTGGGTTGAAGGCTTCTCCTTTTTTACACCAAAGGAAAGGAAGGAAACATCATTGTGACCAAACAATTAAATTTTTGTTTCATCTGACCATAACACAGAAGACCAGAAGTCGTCTTCTTTTTCCAGATAAGCTTTTGCAAAGGCCAAGCGAGCTTTTGTGTGCCTTATCTGGAGAAGTGGCGTCCTCCTTAGTCTGCATTGTGCAGTGTCCGTTGGATTGTCTGCCTTGAGACATTGCCACCAGCAGAGCCCAGATTCACCAGGATGGCCTTGGTGGTGATCCTTGGATTCTTTTTCACCTCTCCACCTATCCTCCTGGCCAGCATAGGTGTCACTTTTGGCTCCCGACCACGACCTCTGAGATTTTCCACAGTGCGGAACATCTTGTATTTTTTGCTCAAATGTAAATAAAAGCTAAGAATTTTTTTTCTACAATAATGCCTCTTGTACATTGTCTTATTTATCTTTTGGGAGACACCTATGTAATTTCCCGTCAAAAAAGGACTTGCTGGTTGAATAAAAGTAACTTTAAGTCAAAATTTGGCGGTATGAATAATTATGGGCAGCACTGTACATAATAGAAACCACCCAAAAATGACCCCATTCTAGAAACTACACCTCTCAAGGTATTCAAAACTCATTTTACAAAAGTCGTCAACCCTTTAGGTGTTCCACAAGAGTTCATGGCAAATGGTGATAACATTTCAGAATTTATATTTTTTTTAAATAATTTTTTTCCAGTAACAAAGCAAGGGTTAACAGCCAAAACTGCCCCGATTCTGTAGTTTGCAGAAACACCCCATATGTGGCCGTAAACTACTGTATGGGCACACAGTAGGGCGTAGAGGGAAAGGTGCGCCGTATGGTTTTTGGAAGGCAGATTTTGCTGGACTGCTTTTTTTTCACACCATGTCCCATTTGAAGCCCCCCTGATGCACCCCTAGAGTAGAAACTCCATAAAAGTGACCCCATCTAAGAAACTACATCCCTCAAGGTATTCAAAACTGATTTTTACAAACTTTGTTAACCCTTTAGGTGTTCCACAAGATTTAATGGAAAATAGAGATACAATTTCAAAATTTCACTTTTTTTGGCAGATTTTCCATTTTAATAATTTTTTTCCAGTTATAAAGCAAGGGTTAACAGCCAAACAAAACTCAATATTTATTTCTCTGATTCTGTAGTTTACAGAAACACCCCATATGTGGTCGTAAACCGCTGTACGGGCACACTGCAGGGTGCAGAAGGAATGGAATGCCATACGGCTTTGGAAGGCAGATTTTGCTGGACCGTTTTTTTTAAACCATGTCCCATTTTGAGTAGAAACTCCAAAAAAGTGACCCCATTTTAGAAACTTTGGTATAGGGTGGCAGTATTGTTGGTACTAGTTTAGGGTACATATGATTTTTGGTTGCTCTATATTACACTTTTTGTGAGGCAAGGTAGCAAGAAATAGCTGTTTTGGCACCGTTTTTACTTTTTGTTATTTACAACATTCATCTGACAGGTTAGATCATGTAATATTTTTTATAGAGCAGGTTGTCATGAATGAGGTGATACCTAATATGTATACTATTATTTTATTTTTATTTTTTTTTATTTATGTAAGTTTTACACAAAGATTTCATTTTTGAAACAAAAAAAATCATGTTTTAGTCTCTCCATAGTCTGAGAGCCATATTTTTTTTCAGTTTTTGGGCAAATATCTTGGGTAGGGTAAGATTTTTGCGGGATGAGATGACGGTTTGATTGGCACTTTTTTTGGGGTGCATATGACCTTTTGATCGCTTGCTATTACACTTTTTGTGATGTAAGGTGACAAAAAAAATCGCTTTTTTTTAAACCTTTTTTTTAAACCTTTTTTTTAATGGTATTTACCTGAGGGGTTAGTTCATGTGATATTTTTATAGAGCAGGTTATTACGGACGTGGCGATACCTAATATGTTTACTTTTTTTTATTTATGTAAGTTTTACACAATTTTTTTATTTTTAAAACAAAAGAATAATCATGTTTTAGTATCTCCATATTCTGAAAGCCATAGTTTTTTCAGTTTTGGGGCGATTATCTGGAATGGTGGAACAACTGAGCTCTTTTTCGGTGTTGATGCTACAGAACCGACTGGTCCTTGGCAGCAGAAAAGGAGGGGTCTACAGGAACTGCTGCATCTACAGTCGTGGCCAAAAGTTTTGAGAATGACACAAATATTCGTTTTCACGAAGTTTGCTGCTAAACTGCTTTTAGATTTTTGTTTCAGTTGTTTCTGTGATGTAGTGAAATATAATTACACACACTTCATAAGTTTCAAAGGCTTTTAGCGACAATTACATGACATTTATGCAAAGAGTCAGTATTTGCAGTGTTGGCCCTTCTTTTTCAGGACCTTTGCAATTCGACTGGGCATGCTCTCAATCAACTTGTGGGCCAATTACTGACTGATAGCAACCCATTCTTTCATAATCACTTCTTGGAGTTTGTCAGAATTAGTGGGGTTTTGTTTGTCCACCCGCCTCTTGAGGATTGACCACAAGTTCTCAATGCGATTAATATCTGGGGAGTTTCCAGGTCATGGACCCAAAATGTCAATGTTTTGGTCCCCAAGCCACTTAGAGCACCGTGCCATAAGGCAAAAGTGATAACTATCGTGCTGGAAAATGCATTGTTCTTCACCAAACTGTTGTTGGATTGTTGGAAGAAGTTGCTGTTGGAGGGTGTTTTGGTACCATTCTTTATTCATGGCTGTGTTTTTGGGGAAAATTGTGAGTGAGCCCACTCCCTTGGATGAGAAGCAACCCCACACATGAATGGTCTCATGACGCTTTGCTGTTGGCATGACACAGGACTAATGGTAGCGCTCACCTTTTCTTCTCTGGACAAGCCTTTTTCCTGATGCCCCAAACAATCGGAAAGAGGCTTCATCGGAGAATATGACTTTGCCCCAGTCCTCAGCAGTCCATTCACCATATTTTCTGCAGAAGATCAATCTGTCCCTGATGTTTGTTTTGGAGAGAAGTGGCTTCTTTGCTGCCCTTCTTGACACCAGGCCATTTTCCAAAAGTCTTCGCCTCACTGTGCGTGCAGATGAGGGCTTGTTTTTTACGGGACAAGTTGTAGTTTTTAATGGCAACATATTGGGGTACACATAACTTTCTGATTAACTTTTATTAACTCTTTCTGTGAGGGAGATGGGGAAAAATAGCAATACTGCCACTGTGTTTTTACATTATAAATTTTACGGCGTTCATTTTTCGGTACAAATAACATAATATCTTTATTCTCTGGGTCAGTACGATTATAGTGATACTAAATACTTATAATATTTTTCCAATAAAACCCCTTTTAATAACCCAAAAAATGATTTTGCATTGCCACTTCACAAGACCCATAACTTTTTTTTTTTTCTTTTTCTATGGAGTTGTGTGAGGGCTTGATTTTTGAGGGACAACTTGTATTTTTCAATGGTATCATTTTGGAGTAAATGGTGCTTTTTGATAGCTTGTTATTAAGTTTTTCTTTTCGGTGGAAACTAAGAATAAATTAGAAATTCAGTCTTTTTTTTTTTTTTTTTTTTTACGGCGTTCACCATAGGGGATAATTTATGTAATACTTATGTCCGGGTCGTTACGGACGCGGCAATACTAAACATATGGGGGATATTTTCTTTTTGCAATTTTATTCATTGAAAAGCGTATTTTCAATGGAAAAAAAGCATATTGCTTTATTTTATGGAATTTTTTTCATTTAATAAATGTGTATTTTTTTTTTTCTATTTTTTTACTACTTAAAAGTCCCACAAGGGGACTATAATATACAGTATTTTGATTGCTTTTAGAATGTAATGCATTATCTTTATAAAGCATTACATTTCAATAGCAATGCATTTCAAACATTGACCAGCAGGCTGCGCCAGAGAGGCACAGCCTGCTGGAGAGAACTGAACACAGGCTCGGGGCCCTGAACGGAAGCAAGGTAAGCTTCCGAACACATCAGCACCCCGCGATTGCATTTTCGGGGTGCTGATGGGAGACAGAGGGAGTCCGCTCCCTCTGTCACCACCTTACATGCAGCGGGTGCCATTGCGCCCGGCATGTAAAGGGTTAAACAGCCCGGATCGGCACTCCTGCCGGTCAGGGCTGCTAGAGCAGGGCCCCGACTCTCATGCGGGGGAGCCGTGCAGTGCTTAGACCGGGCTGCCGTAAAAACGCGGCGGCCCAGCCTAAGGCCCCTTAGTGACCGCCGTAAAAACACGTATGGGTGGTCACTAGGGGGTTAAGCAGCAACTTTTCCAATTTCCAATATTTATGTAATTCTTAAAACTTTTGGCCACGACTGTACATTCTGGACAACATTGCCCCTGATGGAAGGATCACTAAGGATATAGGAAACTGATGGACTTTATCAAAGGAACCAACAGGAAAACTTCTGAAAAATAATCACATCATGGCCAGAATAATGTTTTGGAAACTGGTTCAGTGACTACAATGTTATATAGTTCTCCATTTTAGGAAAATTGTTTTAAAAAATGTTTAATACATCCATGCTCACACTATGTATATGTGCTGTGCCTCTGTCAAAGACAAAGATGATTCCATCCTGAAGTAAATGAAACCTTGTTGATGGTTGCGGCGTAAATAGGACAAAGGTGAAGGGAAACCCGAAAGGGAGTTGAGGGGACCTGGTGAATCAATAAGAAAAGTCCAGCTCTTCGCTTTTTAGGGCGTTGGGAGAGTACCTCACTTTGCCTGTTCACCTTTGGTCTATTTCCCGCAAAAGGAGGGATTTGTGAGAGCAAGGATTTATTCCTCTATACATATATATTGTGAACATTCTGTAGTACACATTTTTGTTCACTATATGGCCACAAACCAGATGTATGAGAAGGTCAATAAGGGAGGGGGAAGAGGGGATTACATAGAAGCTTTCAAATATACCTATGAACTCAGTTAAAGATGCTGAAACCACTCCTATCAGGTTAAGGAGCCAATAGTCTCTACTTAAGGAACACCACTTTTGTGATGTCATATCTGCTATTTAAGTCAATGTAATGTGAATAAAGTTCTCTTCTACCATGGCTCAAGGGGGGATGAGAAGATGCTTTCATGAAACCAACTGTGTGTCAAGTCTCATTATGAAAGCTGTATGGCGCGCACATACTAATACTTCTAATTGATTTGGCACCACACACAGAAGAAGGAAATCATATGAATTGCGATGACAGTAGCAACAGGCAAGATGACGACATCATGATGACTCTCCATCTCCTCTTCCTCCTCTTCGGCCCATCCATGTTGAACAGATGGAATTAAAGTTCCATGGGTACTAGCCTCAGTAGCAGAGGCAACAGTGTCCATCTCCTCCTCCTCTTCACGGTCCAATTCGTGCTTAGAAGACGAACCGTGGGTGGTCTGGGTATCACCCTGTGAGATGTCCTCCCCAAGTTCCTCATCTGCCACATTCAGAGCGTCGTCCTTAATTGTGAGCAGCGATCGTTTGAGTAGACACAGCAGTGGGATGGTTATGCTGATAATAGCGTTATCGCCACTAACCATCTGTGTAGATTCTTAAAAGTTTTCTAAAACCTCACACAGGTCTGACATCATTGCCCACTCCTCGCTTGTGAATAGTGGCAGTTGACTTGAAAGACGACGACCATGTTGCAGCTGGTATTCCACAACTGCCCTCTGCTGCTCACAAAGCCTTGCCAACATATAGAACGTAGAGTTCCAGCGCGGGCTCACGTCGTACAACAGTCGGTGAGCTTGAAGCCGCAAGCGCTGCTGCAGCGTTGACAGGCCGGCTAAAGCCTTAGACGACTTGCGGAAATGGACACACACGTGGCACGCCTTTACTAGTATCTCTGGCAAATTGGGATATGTTTTGATAAACCGTTGAACCACAAACTTTAAGACATGGGCTAGGCATGGGATATGTTTCGGTTTGCCGAGCTCCAAAGCCGCCACCAAGTTATGGACATTGTCAGACACAACCATGCCTGGTTGTAGGTTGAGTGGAGAGAGCCACAGCTCGGTCTGGTCCCTTATACCTGGCCAAAGCTCTGCGGCTGTGTGCTGTTGGTCCCCTAAGCAGATCAGCTTCAGCACGGCCTGTTGACGCTTACCCACAGCAGTGCTACACTGCTTGCAGCTAGCGACTGATGGCTCATGGCTGCTGGAGGTGGAAGTGGAGGAGGATGAGGCAGAAGAGGAGGAGAAGTGGGGGTTGGAGCCAGTAACAAAGCTGCTTGCGGAGACCCTGATGGATGTAGGGCCCGTAATCCTGGGCATGGGTAGCACCTGTGCCATCCCAGGGTAAGACTCACTCCCGGCCTCCACCACATTCAACCAGTGTGCAGTAAGGGAAATGTAGCATCCCTGGCCGCCACTAGCACTTATTCATATGTCTGTGGTTAAGTGGACTCCGTTGGTCAGGGCACGAGTGATGACACATGCTGGTGTAAGGTGGGCACGGCCCACCGTGAAAAATAGTGGGGCTGGGGAATGCATACCGAGGAACCGCCTGCCGACATCAGGCTGCAGAAGGCCTCAGTGTCCACAAGCCTATATGGCAACATTTCAAGGGCCAGTAATTTTGAAAGTTGACAAATAAATGCTATGGACTGTGGGTGGGTGGTTATTTGCGCTTGCGTTCAAATGACTGTGGTATGGACATTTGGACGCTGCACTGGGACAGGGAAGTTGAAGTTGTTATTGCTGGTTCATTCTAAGGTCCAGGTGCAGGGCGAGAGGCATCTGGCCTGCATCTTGGACAGCACGTAACACAGGGGAAAAGGAGGTAGTGGTGTGACCCGCAGACCCAGATAGTGGACCCAGGCGTTCAGCCCACTTAGTAGGGTGCTTGGATGCCATGTGGAGGATCATGCTGGTGGTGGTGAGGTTGCTAGTGTTTATGCCTCGGCTCATTTTGGTACCGCACAGGTTGCAAACTGCCACTCTTTTGTTCTCTGCACTTTCCTCAAAAAAGCAACATACTGCGGAAGACCTACCCCTTGCTAAGGTTGATTTATGCATGAGGGTGATCGGTTTAACGGTTGCAGGCCTGTTTGGTGTGGGCCGACTTGTCCCTTTTGCAACCCCACTGCCTCTTCCAGCCTGTTGAGGTGCTGCAGATCCCTCCCCCTCTGTACTACTGTCCTCGCTCGGCTTTTCACCTTCCAATGTTGGGTCAGTAACCTCATCGTCCAACACCTTCTCTTCCACTTCCTCTGATCATCCTCCTGTCTTGACCTAACCACAACCTCAGTGATTGACAACTGTGTCTCATCGTCATCCACCTCGTGAACTAATGATTGGCGTTCACCACCGTCATCTTCTTGAGACTTTGAAGGTTCAAGAGGTTGGGAATCGGGGCACAATATCTCAGGTCCCTCTTCAAGCATGCTGGCCGCAAGGGCCAAATCTAATAGCGGAGCTGAAAAGAGCTCCGGGGAATATCCGAGTGTGGGATCATTCGTTTGGCAGGCCTCTCCATGGTGGGAGGAAGGATGATCTGAGTGAGGAGTTGGCTGACCAGACTCTTGGCTACAGAGACTGGACTTGGTGGAAGAGAGGGCGGTGCTTAGCCGTCTGGAAGCATTATCGTCAGCAAGCCAACCGACTAACTGTTTGCACTGGTCTGACTTGGACAGAGTTGTGCTGCGCTGCCTAGCTAAGTTGGACATGAAGCTGGGTACGGTTTTATTTATTTCTTTTTTTTGGTGCACTGGCAGCAGGCACAGTTTTATTGCGCCCAGTGCCACAACCTCTGCCTGAACCATCAGCATAATGCCCACTTCCCCATCCCTTAGTGCTGGCCTTCTTCACATTTATGGATTTTTTACTGGTTGTGATGCAGTTTTTTTTTACTGTCCACAAAAGACAGTTTTCAGATACAGGGCAGTATATGACAGAACAGCATAGATTTTGGACAGTATTTTAGCCACAGATTATTGAAATCTGCAGTACAGACACTGTTTTACGATGTTGTTTATATTTATGACTATTTTATTCTCAATATATAGGCCTGAAGGGCACAGACGGTACATAAATGCAATGCACTGCGATTAACGTTTTCAACCACAGACAAGAAAACTGGGTGGTGATTTAGTGAAATGTGTATATATACTGATTTTTTATTTCTCCAAATATATGGGCCTGAAGCAATCAGACGGTATAGAAATGCAATGTGCTGCGATAAACGGTTTCTGCCGCAGACAAAAAAACTGTGCAGATTCAGTGAAAATTGTATATATATTGATTTTCACTTTTTCCCAATATATGGGATTGAAACAGTCAGATGGTATAGAAATGCAATCTGCTGCGATAAACGGTTTCTACCGCAGAGAATAAAACTGTGTGAAGATTCAGTGAAATTTGTATATATATTGATTTTCACTTTTTCCTAATATATGGTCCTGAAGTGCACAGCCTGTATTCTAATGCAGAGCACTGAGATTAATGGGTTAAACAGCAATAAACAAAAAAAAAGTACAAATCTGCACTTTAGCTAGCTGCCAACACACACAGTAGTCCTTTAAAAGGACTTTTGGGTCTTTGAAACGTCTCTAGATTGTGTTCTCAAATTACTCTATCTCCCTACACTGTCTGTCCCTTCCTAACAGCAGCTCTCCCTGACTCGCAATGAGCCGAACCCGTGTGACCGGGTGCTATATCGCACCCGATGAAGTTTTCTGGCCAGCCAATCACTGTTATGCCAGTAAAAAACATGGCTAATGGCATTACAGTGATGGCAATACTTGCCAGCATGTTTATTGGCTGCTTAGAAGGCACCAAACGGGCGGGGAGGAGACTCAAGCATAGCGCTTAAGCACATGTGGTACTTGGCCGAGCGCTCGGATCTGCTGAGCATAGCAAAGCTCGAGCCGAATCGGTACTCGGCCGAACATGGTCGCTCATCACTAGTCCTAAAACATTTTTAAACAAATTTTGTATTCTCAAAGCCATTGGGTGCTCCTTTTTGAAGACTGGAGAAATGGGGTGATACATTTTAGGGTGTGCTTTTTCATTTTCATGTTCTCTGTAGAAAAAAAACCTGTCTTTAAATTGACACTTCTGTGTGAAAAATGAAAATGTTAATTTTCTTAGCATTAATTTATTTTAAAAACTAGTGGGTCAAAAAACTGATTACACTCAGATTAATACGTTAAGGGGTCTATTTTTCAAAATGGGGTCACTTTTGGGGGGGTCATATTATTCTGACACTTACAGACGTGGACAAAATTGTTGGTACCCTTTGGTCAATGAAAGAAAAAGTCACAATGGTCACAGAAATAACTTTAATCTGACAAAAGTAATAATAAATTAAAATTCTATAAATGTTAACCAATGAAAGTCAGACATTGTTTTTCAACCATGCTTCAACAGAATTATGTAAAAAAATAAACTCATGAAACAGGCATGGACAAAAATGATGGTACCCCTAACTTAATATTTTGTTGCGCAACCTTTTGAGGCAATCACTGCAATCAAACGCTTCCTGTAACTGTCAATGAGACATCTGCACCTCTCAGCAGGTATTTTGGCCCACTCCTCATGAGCAAACTGCTCCAGTTGTGTCCGGTTTGAAGGGTGCCTTTTCCAGACTGCATGTTTCAGCTCCTTCCAAAGATGCTCAATAGGATTGAGGTCAGGGCTCATAGAAGGCCACTTTAGAATAGTCCAATTTTTTCCTCTTAGCCATTCTTGGGTGTTTTTAGCGGTGTGTTTTGGGTCATTGTCCTGTTGCAAGACCCATGACCTGCGACTGAGACCAAGCTTTCTGACACTGGCTAGTACATTTCTCTCTAGAATTCCTTGATAGTCTTGAGATTTCATTGTACCCTGCACAGATTCAAGACACCCTGTGCCAGACGCAGCAAAGCAGCCCCAGAACATAACAGAGCCTCCTCCATGTTTCACAGTAGGGACAGTGTTCTTTTCTTGATATGCTTCATTTTTTCGTCTGTGAACATACAGCTGATGTGCCTTGGCAAAAACTTCGATTTTTGTCTCATCTGTCCACAGGACATTCTCCCAGAAGCTTTGTGGCTTGTCAACATGTAGTTTGGCATATTCCAGTCTTGCTTTTTTATGATTCGTTTTCAACAATGGTGTCCTCCTTGGTCGTCTCCCATGTAGTCCACTTTGGCTCAAACAACGACGGATGGTGCGATCTGACACTGATGTTCCTTGAGCATGAAGTTCACCTTGAATCTCTTTAGAAGTCTTTCTAGGCTCTTTTGTTACCATTCGGATTATCCGTCTCTTAGATTTGTCATCAATTTTCCTCCTGCGGCCACGTCCAGGGAGGTTGGCTACAGTCCCATGGATCTTAAACTTATGAATAATATGTGCAACTGTACTCACAGGAACATCTAGTTGCTTGGAGATGGTCTTATAGCCTTTACCTTTAACATGCTTGTCTATAATTTTCTTTCTGATCTCTTGAGACAGCTCTTTCCTTTGCTTCCTCTGGTCCATGTCGAGTGTGGTACACACCATATCACCAAACAACACAGTGATTACCTGGAGCCATATATATAGGCCCAATGGCTGATTACAAGGTTGTAGACACCTGTGATGCTAATTAGTGGACACACCTTGAATTAACATGTCCCTTTGGTCACATTATGTTCTGTGTTTTCTAGGGGTACCATCATTTTTGTCCATGCCTGTTTCATGAGTTTATTTTTTTACATAATTCTGTTGAAGCATGGTTGAAAAACAATGTCTGACTTTCATTGGTTAACATTTATAGAATTTTAATTTATTATTACTTTTGTCAGATTAAAGTTATTTCTGTGACCATTGTGACTTTTTCTTTCATTGACCAAAGGGTACCAACAATTTTGTCCACGTCTGTATAAGCCTATGTGTAGTTAAAACAATTTAAAATTAATGTTAAGTCTTTAAAACAAGTGAAAGTATTTTGTAAGTGTAGCCAAAATAAAGTAAAGTTGTGAAAATATATTTCTGATAAAAATATTGAATAGTATGTATGTATGTATGTAAAATATTGCAGTCGAAAAATAGGAAAATATGCACATTTTTTTTAAAATTTTCATCGATTTTTTTAAGTATTTTATTATAATATGCATATTGTATCGGTAAAATTTTACCACCTAAGTAAAGTACAATATGTGACGAGAAAACAATGTCAGAATTACTTTGATGTGTAAAACCTTTACGAAGTTATTCTCTGCTAAAGTGACACATGCCAGATTTCCGAAATGTACCGCATATGCCCAGGCCCCTCATACTGAATATACTTAACTGGCTCCCCGCTCCGTGCGCTGCGCCTGGTGCCCGCACCACCGCTGCTTCTCCCTGTGCGCGAAGGATCAGGTGCGGGAGCCTGGTAAGTATATTCAGTGTGAGGGGTTCGGCCATATGCTGTAGATTTTTTCATCTTGGATAACCTCTTTAACTCTGTCAGACCACACATGGAGTACTGTGTACAGTTCTGGGCTCCAGTGAACAAAGCAGACATAGCAGAGCTGGAGAGGGTCCAGAGGAGGGCAACTAAAGTAATAACTGGAATGGGGCAACTACAGTACCCTGAAAGATTATCAAAATTAGGGTTATTCACTTTAGAAAAAAGACGACTGAGAGGAGATCTAATTAATATACATAAATATATCAGGGGTCAGTACAGAGATCTATCCCATCATCTATTCATTCTTTATAAGCCTTCTATGTGGGACAGTATCAAAAGCCTTACTAAAGTCCAGATAAGCGATGTCTACTGCACCTCCGCCATCTATTATTTTCGTCACCCAATCAAAAAAAATCAATAAGATTAGTTTGACATGATCTCCCTGAAGTAAACCCATGCTGTTTTTCATCTTTCAATCCATGGGATTTTAGATGTTCCATATTCCTCTCCTTAAGTATTGTTTCCATTAATTTCCCCACTATTGATGTCAGGCTTACTGGCCTATAGTTGCCCGATTCCTCCCTACTACCTTTCTCGTGAATGGGCACAACATTTGCCTTCCAAGAGGGAAGGGGAAAGGTACTGTGCCTGGAAACTAGGGAAGGGGGAAAGGTCACCTCCTAGTGAATGCCTAAACCGAGCCATGACTACTATCAGTATAAACGGACCACGATGGTAGGAATGTTCATACGCAGGAACCTAGAGCCCTATTTGACCCTAAAGGGCCCTGGAAATAGTGTCAGGACAAAAGATGACCTGTTCCTTCCCAGCTGAAAAAGATAGGGGAATACAAGAAACAAGAATTGGGGACGAGCAGGAACTTAGAGGAGAACCAAAGACCAGCACCTCCACAACAAGAAAGGAGCTATCAACTGCATAGCATGATGGGTGAGACCAGACTAAATAGAGGAGTTGGAATGACCATGTAAGCTACACCTGAGACAAGAGGTGTGGTAATAACCAGCAACAGCACAGAAACAAGTGAAACCAAAGGGCTGTCAGATCACACCATGTGCAGCCAGTCTCTTAGATCTTCTGAAACTGTGACAGTACCCCCCCTTCTACTGGTGGCCTCCTTTATCTGGATTAAGGACTTTATCCGGATTAAGCTCTGTGAAAGGCTTTCACCAGACGACTAGCATCAGGGGCGTAGCTAGAAATGACCGGACCCCATAGCAACATTTTTTATGGGCCCCCCATCTCCCACCCCCACATACTTCTCAGACCCCCATCCCTTCCAGAGCGCCCACCAAAACACCCTTCCAGGACCTCCCACCCCAACATCCCCACACCCGTCCTAGACCTCCCACCCTAAATCTTCCACTGCCAGTCCCCAGCTATAATGGTCCAGACATCAAGTGTCCTGCTCCCCCCTCCTGCCTATATAATGGTCCAGACCTCCAGGTTCATGCTTCCCCCTACTCCCCATATAATGGTCCAGACCTACAGGATCCTGCTTCCCCCTACTCCCCATATATAATGGTCTAGACCCCCAGGATCCTGCTTCCCCCTACTCCAAATATATAATGGTCCAGACCTCCAGGGTCTTGCTCCTCCCTATATAATGGTCCAGACCTCCAGGGTCATGCTTCCCCCTCCTCCCTAAATATAATGGTCCAGACCTCCAGGGTCCTGCTCCCCCCTATATAATGGTCTAGACCTCCAGGGTCCTGCTCCCCCCTTCTTAAATATAATGGTCCAGACCTCCAAGGTCCTGAACCCCCTCCTTCTCCTTAAATATAATGGTCCAGACCTCCAGGGTCCTGCTCCCCCCTAAATAGAATGGTCCAGATCTCCAGTGTCCTGTTCCCCCCTATATAATGGTCCAGACCTCCAGGGTCCTGCTCCCCCCTCCTCCCCAGATATAATGGTCCAGACCTTGGGGATCCCACTCCCCCCTCCTCCCCAGATATAATGGTCCAGACCTCCAGTGTCCTTTCCCACCTATATAATGGTCCAGAACAGACCTCCAGGGTCCTGTTCCCCCCTTCTCCTTAAATGTACTGGTCCAGACCACCAGGGTGCTGCTCCCCCCTCCTCCCCAGATATAATGGTCCAGGACTCCAGAGTAAGTTTTACCAGTCCCAGAGTTAGCCAGCCCTCACCTCACAGCCACTTGAACGTCTGCTCGTCCACACTCCAGCAGCGCTGCCAGGCCCAGCAGCACGCAACTTCGCTGTACGCTCTGCCTTCTCCACTTCCGGCCAGTTGGACTGCCGCCCAGACTGGGAGCGGGACCACTCCATCTCCTCATTGCAGGTATGTCTCTCTGCCTCTGGCTGCGCCCTATCGCACCGCCCACAGCCTGCAGGCCCTGCAGATAGCGCTTTCTCTGTCTTTCCTGGAGGGGCCTGCGACCCCTGTAGCTACACTACATGAATAAAAAAAATAATAATAATCCTTACCCATGGCCCGGGCCCCCAGTGGCTTTGGGCCCCATAGCCATTGCTATGGCTGCTATGGTGATCCCTACGCCCATGACTAGCATTAACGTTGGCCGCTGTAACCCACATCCTCTCCTCTGGTCCGTAATCCCTCCAGTGAACGAGATACCGGAGGGATCTACGGAGAATTTGGGAGTCAACTATCCTGGCGATCTGAGATTCCAGATTACAGTCCACCATGACAGGGGCAGGAGGCAAGGAGGCTGGTTCAACAGATCTCTTCAGCAACAACTTATGGAACACATTATGAATCTTCAAAACCTGAGGAAGTTCAAGACAAAAAGGCTACCAGGTTAATAATGGCAGTGATCTTATATGGACCAATAAACCTTGGACCCAACTTCCAAGAAGGTACTTTTAACTTAATGTTTCTTGTGGACAGCCACACAGAATCGCCTACTCTCAGGTCCGGACCATTCATATGTCACTTGTCAGCCATACGTTCATACTTGTTGTCCATTTATTTTTCAAATTATTTTGAATTTTCCACCAAATAGATGACAAAGAAGAGGAAAATCGTTCCTATTCATGCATACCAGAAGTCTCCGTACCAGAAAATGTGCAAAATTGCGGGTGGAACCCATATGCCCCAAAAAACGGCGACGTATTAGTGGACTCCTGTCTACGGTAATTTATGGCAAACTCGGCTAAAGTCAAAAATGAAGACCACTCCTCCAGGTTCTCCGAGACAAAACATCTCAAATAAGTCTCCAGATTCTGATTAGTGCGTTCAGTCTGTCCGTTTGACTGAGGATGAAAGGCCAAAGAGAAGGACAATTGTACCCCCAGACGAGTACAGAAGATGACAAGGATACAGACTTGACAAAGGGGTCCTGAGTACCCCGAAACGTGTCGTCTTTCCAATAAAAAACCTTGTATCCTAGCTCTGGTTGTGTTTTGCGCCTTGTGTCCATCGGCTACCCGCACGAACCCAGTGCAGACGAGATCCTCATTGTATATTTAAAAGGCCAAATCTGTGCAAAGATGTGGATTCATTGTCATTTTCTGTCAGGTATTTCAATGAGGATCAGCCGGCACTCCGTTTGAAGGCGTGGTGCACGAGTCCAGGGCCGAAGTCCTAGTACAAGCGAAAGAAAAGACCGGCACTCACTTTTTCTTCTGAAAATTTGCGCTCTTTATTCGCCACATATCAAATATTCAGTGACGCGCGTTTCGGCTCTGATGCGAGCCTTTCTCAAACCAATGGCATACCATTGGTTTGAGAAAGGCTCGCATCAGAGCCAAAACGCGCGTCACTGAATATTTGATATGTGGCGAATAAAGAGCGCAAATTTTCAGAAGAAAAAGTGAGTGCCGGTCTTTTCTTTCGATTTTATGTCAGGTAGTCACACGTTGTGATTGCAAAGGCAACAAAACTCTCCCTTTTTGAACGTGGTCTGGTTGTTGAACTGCATAAGCAGGGTCTCTCACAGCTCGCCATCGCTGCTGAGGTGGGACGGAGTAAGACAGACAGTCATTTGGAATTTCTTAAATGTTCCTGAGGGTTATGGAACATAAAAGTCAAGTGGAAGACCCAAACCAAAATAATTTCATCAGCACTGAGCCAGAGGATCCAATTGGCTGTCCGTCAAGACACTGGACAATCCTCAACCCAAATTAAGGCCCTTACTGCTGCTGACTGCAGCCCCATAACCATCAGACGGCTTCTGAGACAGAAGGGCTTCGAAAACAAAAAACTTCTTCAAAGACCTCGTCTCCTTGAACGTCACAGAACTGCTCATTTGGACTTTGTAAGAGAGCACCAAATATGGGACATCCAAAGGTCGAAGAAAGTTTTATTCTCTGATGAGAAAAAATGTAACCTTGATTGTCTTGATGGTTTCCAATGTTACTGGCATGACAAGCAGATCCCACCTGAGATGTTTTCTACGCGCCACAGTGGAGGAGGCGCCATAATGGTCTGGGGTGCTTTCTCCTTCAGTGGAACAACGGAGCTTCAGGAAGTGCAGGGGCGTGTCCAGATGTTGCAGAGAGCATTCCTCATGACTGAGGGCCCTCGTCTGTGTGGTAACGACTGGGTTTTTCAACAGGACAACGCTACAGTACACAATGCCCACAGGACAAGGGACTTCTTCCGGGAGAAAAACATCACTCTTTTGGCCCATCCTGCGTGTTTTCCTGATCGAAATCCAATTGAGAACCTTTGGGGATAGATGGCAAGGGAAGTTTACAAAAATGGACAACAGTTCCAGACAGTAGATGGCCTTCGTGCGGCCGTCTTCAACACTTGGAGAAATGTTCCCATTCACATTCCTCTTGAATTCCTTTATTGTACTCACCATCACCACCTCCTCAGGCAGAGAGTTCCATAGTCTCACTGCTCTTACCGTAAAGAATCCTTTTCTATGTTTGTGTACAAACCTTCTTTCCTCCAGACACAGAGGATGTCCCCTTGTCACAGTCCTGGGGATAAATAGATGATGGGATAGATCTCTGTACTGGCCCCTGATATATTTATACATATTAATTAGATCTCCCCTCTTTCAGGGTACTGTAGTTGCCCCATTCCAGTTATTACTTTAGTTGCCCTCCTCTGGACCTTCTCCAGCTCTGCTATGTCTGCCTTGTTTACAGGAGCCCAGAACTGTACAAGGTACTCCATGTGTGGTCTGACTAGCGATTTGTAAAGTGGTAGGACTATGTTCTTATCACGGCCATCTATGCCCCTTCTGATGCAACCCATTATCTTATTGGCCTTAGCAGCAGCTGCCCGACACTGGTTTTTGCAGCTTAGTTTGCTGTTTATTAAAATTCCTAGATTCTTTTCCATGTCAGTGTTACCGAGTGTTTTACTATTGTACGGGTGACTTTCATTATTCCTTCCCATGTGCATAACTTTACATTTGTCAGTGCCTCATCTGCCACTTATCTGCCCAAGCCTCCAATCTATCCAGATCCCTCTGTAGTAGTATACTGTCCTCATCAGTGTAAATTACTTTACACAGTTTAGTGTCATCCGTGAAAATTTATACTTTACTATGCAAGCCTTCTACAAGATCATTAATAAATATATTGAAGAGAATAGGGCCCAATACTGACCCCTGAGGTACTCCACTAGTGACAGTGACCCAATCTGAGTATGTACCGTTAATAACCACCCTGTTTTCTATCATTGAGCCAGTTACTTACCCACTTACAGACGTTTTCTCCCAGTCCTAGCATTCTCATTTTATATACTAACCTTTTATGTGGTACAGTGTCAAATGCTTTGGAGAAGTCCAGATACACGACATCCATTGATTCACTGCTGTCAAGTCTAGAACTTACCTCCTCATAGAAACTAATTAAATTAGTTTGGCATGACTGATCCCTCACAAAGCCATGCTGATATGGCGTTATTTGCTTATTTCCGTTGAGATGCTCTAACATAGCATCTCTCAGAAAACCTTCAAACAGTTTACCCACAACAGATGTTAAACTTACCGGCCTATAGTTTCCAGGCTCTGTTTTTGGACCCTTTTCGAATATCGGCACCACATTTGCCATGCGCCAATCCTGTGGGACATTCCCTGTCAGTATAGAGTCTGCAAATATCAGAAATAAGGGTCTGGCTATGACATTACTTAATTCCCTTAGGATACGGGGGTGTATGCCATCCGGTCCTGGCGATTTGTCTATTTTAATCTTTTTAAGTCGCTGATGTACTTCTTCCTGGGTCAGACAGGACACTTTTATTGGGGAATTTATTTTTACATTCTGCATGTCATCCTCAGTGAATACATTGGAGAAAAAAATATTTAACAGCTTTGCTTTCTCCTCGTCGATCTCTGCGACTCCCCCCTCATTACTCTTTAAAGGGCTGACACCTTCAGATTTATACTTTTTAACATTTATATAATTGAAGAACATTTTAGGGTTAGTTTTACTCTCTTTGGCAATTAATCTCTCAGTCTCTAGTTTGGCCGCTTTTATTTGTTTTTTACATGTTCTACATTTTTCAGTGCTTCCGTGCTACCCTCCTGTTTCAGTGAATTATTGTCATGGAACCATGAACCAGACGTACAACAAGAGATAAGTGGAAAATAAGAAGGTTTTATTGAAGAGCAAGCCGTAAGCAAAGTCCGAACGGATGGCTAAACCGAAGCAGGGTCTTGCGGAGACAGAGGTCAGGAACCAGAAGGGTAGTCAGACGAAGCCAGGAACAGGAACCAACGGGGTAGTCAGACGAAGCCGGAATCAGGAACCAACGGGGTAGTCAGACGAAGCCGGAATCAGGAACCAACGGGGTAGTCAGACGAGGCCAGGATCAGGAACCAGAAGCAGCAGCAGTCTTGGAAGCATGTGAACACAGGAGGACCAAGCAGGGAACTGAAGCCACAGACCTCCTATATATATGAGCTGGGCATCCAGCTCCTCCCAGTGGGAAGGAGGAGCCGCAGGGTGGGAGGCTACAAGAAAACCCAGAAACCAAGATGGCCGCCAGCACATGTCAAACGAAGGGAACAGCAAGGAGGTAAGACCATGACAGTACCTCCCCCTCAAGGGCCCCTCCTCCGCGGAGTAAGGAACGGTTTCTGAGGGAAGCGTGCGTGGAAGGCTCGGAGCAAGACAGGAGCATGGACATCTGCGGAGGGAACCCAGGAACGCTCCTCTGGACCATAACCACGCCAATGGACCAAAAACTGCACCCGGCCGCGGACCAGGCGTGAGTCCAGGATATTGCTCACCTCATACTCCTCACGATTGCCCACTTGGACCGGACGAGGCCGAGGAATCGAGGAAGTGAAACGATTACACACCAGTGGCTTCAACAGGGAGACATGAAACACGTTGGAGATCCGCATGCCAGGAGGAAGCGCAAGGGCATAGGCTACCGGGTTTACCCTGCGAAGCACTCGGAAGGGACCAACAAAGCGAGGCGCCAGCTTGGGAGTGGGCACTCGAAGGTTGAGGTTGCGGGTGGACAACCATACGCGGTCTCCGACCTGGTAGGAAGGAGCGGGCGCTCGTCTGCGATCAGCCTGGAGTTTCTGGCGCTGCGCAGAGACCTCAAGGGACCTCTGGATCTGTACCCAAGAAGCACGTAGGACGGAAAGGTGATCCTCCACAGCCGGAATATCCTGGGGAGAGAATACCTCCGGTAACACGGCAGGTTGGAACCCATAATTGGCCATGAAGGGAGACGTCCCAGAGGAAGAGTTCACCGCCGTGTTCCTGGCAAACTCAGCCCAAGGCAGGAGGTCAACCCAATTGTCTTGGTGATCGGAGACATAGCAACGAAGGAATTGCTCCAAGGCCTGATTGGATCGTTCTGCGGCCCCATTGGACTGAGGGTGGTAGGCCGAGGAGAAAGAGAGATGAATCCCCAACTGGGAGCAAAAGGCGCGCCAGAACCTGGACACAAACTGACTCCCCCGATCCGACACAATCTCCTTGGGCAAACCGTGCAACCGGAAGACCTCCCTGGCAAAAATCGAGGCCAACTCTTGTGCAGAGGGTAACTTCTTGAGAGGAACACAGTGGCACATTTTGGAAAACCGATCCACAATCATGAGAATGACCGTATGGCCTCGGGATGCAGGGAGGTCCACAATGAAATCCATCCCCAGGTGTGACCATGGACGCTCCCCGGTGGCTATGGGTTGCAAAAGGCCCAACGGAAGGTGCCGAGGGGACTTACTCTGGGCACAAACGGAGCATGCCGCTACATATGCGGCGATGTCGGAACGTAGAGAAGGCCACCAGAACAGACGTGAAACCGCCCAGGACAGCTGATTCTTTCCAGGGTGCCCCGCGGCCTTGGAGTTATGGTAGGTTCGCAACAACCGAGTGCGCAACTCCTCAGGCACAAAACATCTGCCGTTGGGTCTCCCAGAGGGAGCACCAGATTGAGCCGCCAAAATCTGCTCACCCAGAGGAGAAGTCAGGCTGGTGCGAATAGCGGCCAGGATCTGGTTCGGGGGTATGACCGTAGTCGGAATCGACTCCTCCCCGGACAGCTCGGAGTACTGCCGTGATAAGGCATCCGCTCTGATGTTCTTGGAGCCGGGTAGGTAGGAGACCACGTAATTAAAACGTGACAAGAACAGAGCCCATCTGGCCTGACGTGGTGTCAATCTCTTGGCCTCAGAGAGGTAGGTCAGATTCTTGTGGTCCGTCAGGATGAGAACCGGAACCACCGAGCCCTCGAGCAAGTGCCTCCATTCTTTAAGGGCCTGCACGATGGCCAATAACTCCCTGTCACCAATCTGATAGTTGCACTCCGCGGAAGACAGTTTCCGGGAGTAAAACCCACAAGGAAGCAGAGGACCCTCTGGTGTTCTACGCTGAGACAGGAGGGCGCCTACTCCCGTCTCAGACGCGTCCACCTCGAGGACAAAAGGCAACCCAGGGTTGGGATGCGACAGAATCGGAGCCGACACAAAGGCGGACTTTAGAGCCTCAAAAGCTCGGATGGCCTCGAGCGGCCAGACCTGAGGATTACTGCCCTTCCTAGTCAGATCCGTGAGAGGCTTGGCTAGCATGGAAAAGTCCCTGATGAACTTCCGATAATAATTGGCGAAGCCCAAAAAGCGCTGCAGGGCACGAAGCCCACTGGGCTGGGGCCACTGTAAGACAGCCGAAACCTTCTCAGGATCCATGGAGAACCCCTCAGCGGAAATGATGTAACCTAAGAAGGTTACCTGGGATCGGTGAAATTCGCATTTCTCAAGCTTACCGAACAGCTTGTTCTCTCGTAAGCGTTGCAACACTCGTCTGACATCCAGAATGTGGGCCTCCATGGATGCAGAATATACCAAGATGTCATCCAAATAGACCACCACACACTGCTGCAACAGGTCACGGAAAACATCGTTGATGAATTCCTGGAAGACTGCGGGCGCATTGCACAACCCAAAGGGCATAACCAAGGATTCATAATGACCGGTCCTGGTGTTAAACGCAGTCTTCCACTCATCGCCCGCCTTGATCCTTACCAGGTTATATGCCGCCCTCAGGTCGAGTTTGGTAAAGACCGTGGCCCCTTTGAGGCGATCGAACAGCTCGGAAATCAAGGGTATCGGGTAAGCGTTCTTGATCGTGATGCGATTGAGACCCCTGTAATCGATGCAAGGCCTCAACTCGCCGCCCTTCTTTTTCACAAAGAAAAATCCAGCCCCTGCCGGGGATGAGGATTTGCGAATGTGTCCGCGTGAAAGCGCCTCCCTCACGTACTCCTCCATGGCCTCATTCTCCGCTACCGACAGTGGATAGACTTTGCCACGAGGAGGAACGGCACCGGATTGTAACTCTATGGCACAATCGTATGGGCGGTGCGGAGGTAGGGCAACCGCGCGCACCTTATCGAATACATCCCGGTACTCTTCGTATTCAGGAGGCAACAGAGAGTCCGAGGAAGTACACAGCAACTTGACAGGCCCATGGATGCAACTAGCCCCACACTGCGGTGACCACGAGAGGATCTCGACCGATCTCCAATCGAAAGTCGGATTATGCTTCTGGAGCCAGGGGTACCCCAAGACCACCGAGTAGTGTGGAGACGAAATAACCTGGAGACAGACCGACTCTCTGTGAACGGCACCAATGGCTATCCCCACTGGAAGGGTCTCATGAGTCACGTGTGGCGGCAGAAGGGGTCTGCCGTCTATCGCCTCAAGAGCCAGTGGGGAACCTCGAGGCTGCAGAGGAATGGAATTGGCGGCAACGAACACTCTATCAATGAACAAACCACCAGCACCAGAGTCCACCAACGCCTGGGTCGTCACCGAGCCCCCGACCCAGGAGAGGACAACCGTGATCAGTGGTTTGTCAACACGGGAAACCGGGGACGAGGAGACTCCACCCAAGATCTGCCCCCGACAGGACCTCAGGTGCGAGCGTTCTCCCGGACGGTTCGGACATGCCAACCGAAAATGCCCACCGAGACCACAGTACATACATCGGCCCTCGCGTCTCCGGAGTACCCTCTCCCCCTCAGACAGGCGAGCAAACCCCCGCTGCATGGGTTCACCCCCAGACAAGTCATCCCCAGGAGGCGTGGGAGGAGAGGGAGGCACGGGTGGGACAGCAAACGTAGGCGCCAATCTGTTAGGAGACCTCCGCAGGCTCTCCTTAAAGGAAGGTCTCTCCCTGAGTCTGGTGTCAATCAAAATCAGGAAAGAAATAAGAGACTCGAGCTCCACTGGTAGGTCCTTAGCTGCAACCTCATCCTTCAAGGCATCCGAGAGACCATGAGAGAAAGCAGCGACCAGAGCCTCATTATTCCAGCCCACCTCTGCTGCCAGGGTACGAAACTCAATGGCGTATTCAGCTACGGATCGTGAACCCTGTCTGATGGACATAAGGAGCTTCGCAGCAGAGGCAGCACGAGCCGGCACATCGAATACCTTCCGAAGAGAAGCAACAAAACCGGAAAACTCGGCAACCACCGGATTGTTGTTCTCCCATAAAGGGCTGGCCCAGGCCAAGGCCTTGTCCGAGAGCAGCGAGATCAAGAAGCCCACCCTTGATCTCTCAGTAGGAAAGGCATGTGGCAGCAACTCGAAGTAAATGCCCACCTGGTTAAGGAAACCTCGGCACTGAGTTGGCTCTCCCCCAAAGCGCTGTGGAAGGGGGGCAGAACCGGTCATACCCTGAAACACCACAGGCGCAGCAACAGGTGTCAGGGTAGACTCTGGCGCAACAACCGGAGCGGCAGTAGGAGCGGGCCCAGGAGCGACAACCGACCCATCGGCAACGGAAGCTAAATGAGCCGTGCGTTCAAGCAGGGTTTGCAACGCCACAGCGAACCGACCCAACAGGTAGCGAGGGTGGCCCTGTACCGTCAGAATTCATGGCTTGGTCCTAATGTCATGGAACCATGAACCAGACGTACAACAAGAGATAAGTGGAAAATAAGAAGGTTTTATTGAAGAGCAAGCCGTAAGCAAAGTCCGAACGGATGGCTAAACCGAAGCAGGGTCTTGCGGAGACAGAGGTCAGGAACCAGAAGGGTAGTCAGACGAAGCCAGGAACAGGAACCAACGGGGTAGTCAGACGAAGCCGGAATCAGGAACCAACGGGGTAGTCAGACGAAGCCGGAATCAGGAACCAACGGGGTAGTCAGACGAGGCCAGGATCAGGAACCAGAAGCAGCAGCAGTCTTGGAAGCATGTGAACACAGGAGGACCAAGCAGGGAACTGAAGCCACAGACCTCCTATATATATGAGCTGGGCATCCAGCTCCTCCCAGTGGGAAGGAGGAGCCGCAGGGTGGGAGGCTACAAGAAAACCCAGAAACCAAGATGGCCGCCAGCACATGTCAAACGAAGGGAACAGCAAGGAGGTAAGACCATGACAATTATATGCTATCTTTTTGACATTTATTGCTTTCTTTACAGTTCTATTTATCCACATTGGTTTCTTTTTGTTCCTTTACCTTTTATTCCCATATGGTATGTACCTCTCACAATGAGATTTTCGGATGTTTTTAAAGATATCCCATTTTGTGGCTGTATTTTTATTTTTGAGGACTTTGTCCCAGTTAGTTTGGCCTATGGCCTCTCTTAGTTGGCTAAATTTAGCTTTTTTGAAGTTTGGTATTTTTGTTCCTATCTGTAGAAACGCTCTTTTGAATGATAATTGGAAGGTTATTACTTTATGGTCACTATTTCCCAGGTTTCCCCCAACCTGCACGTCTGTTGTTCTGTCAGGCCTATTGGTTAATACTGAGTCCAGTATGGCCGTCCCTCTAGTCGGGTCCTGAACCAGTTGGGAGAGGTAATTGTCTTTGGTTATTGCCAAGAACCTGTTTCCCTTATGAGATATACAAGTTTCAGTTTCTGTCACAACCAGACAGCTGAGAAGCTCTGACAGAGGCCTTTCAGATCCTCCTCCTTGAGTTCACTTTGTTGTGCTGTTCAGTTCCTCATCTCGTTAGCCTCTCTCAGCTGTCATGGAGTTGGACTGATTGCATCCCTTTAAATTCCGCCCCATAATGCATTACTGGGCGGCTTATACTACTTCCTGGAGTGTGTGTGCATGCTGATCTTGTTTTCCAGTCTGCTACAAAGTTAAGTGCTGAACATTTATCTGTTATTTTCTGTTTGCTGGATCCCAGGTGACCCTGACTCCCTCCGTGTCTGGTGTAGGGAGCCGGTGGTCGTGTCCCCTCACTATTGTAGGGTGTTCAGGGGTTATATAGTCGAGGTACATGGCTATGCAACCTTCCACCTCTGGGATCTTTGCATAGGCTGAGCAGCCAGGGAAAGTCTCAGGTCTTGTGCAGGGGTCTCCCTTTTAGTTCCTTAGCATTGGATCCACTCAGTCATATATGCATGTTGCTTTGTCTTGTTTCCTGTACACAGTCCGTGACATTATAAGCCGCCAAAACCGTCTTAAGCATGGATCCGGTTTCACTTTTGGCTGAACGCTTCCAGGGTCTTTCATTGGAGGTAGCTGATCTCCGTAAGACTTTTTCAGCTTCTCAGCTTCAAGTGACCGGTTCAGCTTGCGTTCATGGAGTTTGTTCTGAGCCTAAGATCTCGCTCCCGGATACGTTCTCCGGGGGTAGTGAGAATTTTGTGCGTTTTAGAGAGGCTTGCGAACTCCATTTTCGCCTTCTTCCCCATTCCTCTGGTGATGAGGAATGGAGGGTGGGGATCATTATATCGCTGCTCAGGGGTAACGCTCAGTCCTGGGCCTTTTCGCTGCCGGAGGGGACACAGCCTCTCCGTTCAGTGGATGAATTCTTTTTAGCCCTGGGTCAGATATATGATGATCCGGATCGTATTGCTCTGGCTGAGTCTAGACTACGTCTATTATGCCAGGGTAAACAATCCGCAGAAATATACTGCTCAGAATTTCAGGGATGGGCAGTTGATACTGGTTGGAATGATGCTGCACTCCAAAGTCAATTTTGCCATGGTCTTTCAGAGGGATTGAAAGATGCATTTGCCTTTCATGAGAGGCCTATTTCTTTGGACTCTGCTATGTCTCAGGCTGTTCGTATTGACAGGCGTCTTAGAGAGAGAGAGGAGAGATGTCCCCTTCCTGTCATACTCAGGCCCAGGACAGTGCAGCGGTCCCATTCTGTGCACAGGGGTCTCAGTCGCTGTCAGCCCCTTCTGAGAAGGAGCCCATGCAGCTGGGGTTGATTGCTTCTGACAATAGAAGATTCAGCTCGCATGGGAGGGTTTGTTTTTGTTGTGGAGGTATAAATCATTTGGCAAATATTTGTCCCTCTAGGAGATTCAGGCAGTTTTCTGGGAGTAATAAAGAAACAAACAGGAAAAAATCTCTTAAAAATGTTCCGTCTGTTACTATTGGCAGGGTTGAGGCGGAAATTGAAGGTTTTCCGTTTGCTTGTAGTTCCCGTTTTGTCCTGCCGGCTAGGGTGGCGCTAGAGAGCAATAACATTTTTTGTGAGATTTTTGTGGATAGTGGAGCAGCTGTCAATCTCATTGATAATCAATTTGCGATAACTCATGGTTTCCAGGTGCGCACTTTGGGAAAGGATATCCCGGTTTTTGCTATTGATTCCGCTCCACTTTCTCAGAAATCATTAAAGGGCATAGTTCACAATATCCGTTTTTAATTGTGAGTGATGCTCATGTTGAGGATGTGTCATGTTTTGTCCTTAGCGGTTTGCCTACTCCTCTAGTGTTGGGGCTACCCTGGCTCACTAAACATAACCCCACCATTGATTGGCAAGCGAGGCAAATAAATGGTTGGAGTGACTTTTGCAGAGAGAATTGCCTCACGACATCTGTTTCTGAGTTTGCTACTAAGACTGTACCATCTTTTCTCTCTGAATTTTCGGATGTCTTCTCTGAGAGTGGAGTTCAGGATTTGCCCCACGCACAGGGAGTACGATTGCCCTATTAATCTCATCCCAGGCGCCAAACTGCCTAAATCTCGTTTATACAATCTTTCCCAACCTGAGAGGATCGCTATGCGTGCTTATATCTCTGAGAGTCTGAGAAAAGGACACATACGACCCTCGAAGTCACCTGTTGCCGCTGTTTTTTTCTTTGTTAAGAAAAAAGATGGTTCTTTAAGACCTTGTCTGGATTTCAGGGAGCTGAACAGTATCACTATTCGTGACCCTTATCCGCTTCCTCTGATCCCAGACCTGTTTAACCAGGTTGTTGGGGCTAAAGTCTTTTCCAAATTAGATCTAAGAGGGGCATACAACCTGGTCAGGGTCAGAGAAGGAGACGAATGGAAGACGGCCTTCAATACCCCTGAGGGCCATTTTGAAAATTTGGTTATGCCTTTTGGTTTGATGAATGCCCCAGCCGTTTTTCAGCATTTCGTGAACAGCATTTTTTATCATTTGATGGGAAAATTTGTATTAGTGTATTTGGATGACATTTTGATTTTTTTTCTCCTGATTTCAAAACTCCTAAGGAACATTTACGTCAAGTCTTGCTCATCCTGCAGGAGAATAAATTATATGCGAAACTGGAAAAATGTGTGTTTGCGGTTCCAGAAATTCAATTTCTGGGGTTTCTTCTCTCCGCTTCTGGTTTTCGCATGGACCCCGAGAAGGTCCGCGCTGTGCTTGAGTGGGAGCTTCCTGAGAATCAGAAGGCGCTGATGCGGTTTTTGGGCTTTGCCAATTATTACAGGAAGTTTATTTTGAATTATTCCTCTATTGTTAAACCACTCACTGATATGACCAGAAATGGGGTCGATTTTTCTTCTTGGTCAGTAGAGGCGCGTAAGGCTTTTTCTAATATCAAGGAGAGTTTTGCTTCCGCTCCCATCTTGGTGCAACCTGATATTTCTTTACCCTTCATAGTCGAGGTTGATGCTTCTGAGGTGGGTGTGGGGGCGGTCTTGTCTCAGGGTTCCTCTCCTGCCAAATGGCGACCGTGTGCCTTTTTCTCGAAAAAACTCTCCTCCGCAGAGAGAAATTACGATGTGGGAGATAGGGAATTGTTGGCCATCAAATTGGCTTTTGAGGAATGGCACCATTGGCTAGAGGGAGCCAGACACCCTATTACCGTATTTACTGACCATAAAAATCTGGCCTACTTGGAGTCAGCCAAGCGTCTGAACCCGAGACAGGCCAGATGGTCTTTGTTCTTTTCTAGGTTTAATTTTGTGGTCACGTTCCGCCCTGGAGTTAAGAATGTGAAGGCAGATGCCCTGTCATGTTTTCTGGGAGGCGGGAATTTTGAAGACCCGGGTCCCATTTTGGCTGAAGGTGTGGTGGTCTCTGCTCTCTTTTCTGAATTGGAGGCAGAGGTGCAGGCAGCCCAGTCAGAGGCTCCTGATCTTTGTCCTCCTGGGAGGTTGTTTGTGCCTCTCGCCTTCAGACACAAGATTTTTAAGGAACACCACGATACGGTCCTTGCTGGGCACCCGGGGGCAAGAGCCACACTGGATCTCATCGCTCGGAGATTCTGGTGGCCTGCGCTTCGTAAGTCGGTTGAGGGTTTTGTGGCAGCCTGCGAGACTTGCGCTCGTGCCAAAGTCCCTCATTCACGGCCATCAGGTCCTCTCCTTCCCTTACCCATTCCTTACCGTCCTTGGACACATCTGTCCATGGACTTTTTTTTTTAATTTATATTTATTTATCATTTTCTTCTTCTCATTAAAACAAGACATAGATAGGGAATAACCATTACAAAAAGTACAAATGTACACCGTCATAAATTACAAGAGTGTGCCATAACGATTTTTCCCCATCCTTTTTACTTTTACAGAGACCCTGAATCATTTTCTTCTTCTCTTTAAAACGTGACATAGGTAGGGAATAGCCATTACAAAATATACAAATATACATCGTCATAAATTACAAAAAGTATGCCATAACAATTTTTCCCCATCCTTTTTACTTTTACAGAGACCCAAAAAGCAAAAGAGCTTACCCCCTCCCCCCATCCCCAGTCCCACCCTCTCCTCCTCCCTCCCCTCCACCCTCTTGGTTGTCTTGGGAGTGTCCTCAAGATATTTCCTTACATAACCTCTTTTCAAAAAACCTATATTTCCCCCTTTTCCTTTTTCTTTTTCTTTTCCTTTTTCTTTCCCTTTTTCCCCCTTTTTCCCTCTTTCTCCTTCCTTCTTCTTCTCGGTTTTCTCTTTCCCTTTTCTTCCCTTTATCCTTTTTCTCCTTATTTGCCCACTGGTTTCACCTGCCTGGCTTTCTCATAGCTTAGGACCCTTTCACATAGATTTTTCCATTCTACCACACTACCACACTTGGCGGGCTGTCCGCTCCCCATCCTCTAGCCAATACAACACGTGCCAGCATCAGACCTTTTTCCCATTTCCTTTCACTTTCTCTATCTACCCCAATTCTTCTAGTGTCTCCCAGGACTGCTATGCTGATCTCCAGAGGTGCAGATTTCCTTGTCTCTCTCCCGAGGTCCTGAAAAACTTGAATCCAGTACCCCTGTACAATCGGACAAAACCAAATCAAATGCACAAAATCGGCCCTCTCCTCTCCACACTTCCAGCATTTTGCCTCTCTTGTTTTATACATCTTGCTCATGACCCTTGGGGTAATATAGGTCCGGTGAAGGATAAAAAACTGCGTCAGTCGGAAGCCACTGGAGATTGTACTCCTTTTGACATTTTTATATATACTTCTCCAATCCAGAGTTAAGGGTTCCACCTCTTGTGCCCATTTCTTTTCACTATTAAATCTAATCACCATTGGTGATTGTCCATGGACTTTATAATGGACCTGCCTTGTTCCTCGGGGAAGACTGTGATTCTGGTGGTGGTGGACCGTTTTAGCAAAATGGTGCATTTCATCCCTTTTCCTGGTTTGCCCAATGCTAAGACGCTGGCACAGGCATTTATTGATCACATTGTCAAATTGCACGGTATTCCTTCAGACATAGTCTCTGATAGGGGCACGCAGTTTGTTTCCAGATTCTGGAAGGCTTTCTGTTCTCGCTTGGGGGTTCGGTTGTCATTCTCTTCTGCTTTCCACCCGCAGTCGAATGGCCAGACAGAGCGCGTCAATCAGAATCTGGAGACATGTCTGCGCTGTTTTGTGGCAGAGAATCAAGAGGATTGGTGTTCTTTTTTATCCCTTGCTGAGTTTGCTTTAAATAACCGTCGTCAGGAGTCCTCTGATAAGTCACCATTTTTTGGTGCATATGGGTTTCATCCGCAGTTTGGGACTTTCTCGGGAGAGGGGTCTTCTGGTTTACCTGATGAGGACAGATTCTCCTCGTCTTTGTCATCTATTTGGCAAAAGATTCAGGATAATCTAAAGAGCATGAGTGAGAGATATAAGCGTGTGGCAGATAAGAGACGTGTGCTTGGTCCGGACCTGAATGTTGGTGATCTGGTGTGGTTGTCTACCAAGAATATCAAATTGAAGGTTCCCTCGTGGAAGTTGGGTCCTAGGTTTATTGGGCCTTACAAAATCCTGTCTGTCATCAATCCTGTTGCCTACCGTCTTGATCTTCCTCAGACTTGGAAGATCCATAATGTTTTTCATAAGTCCTTATTGAAACCTTATGTTCAACCCATTGTACCCTCGCCTTTGCCTCCTCCTCCGATTATGGTTGATGGGAATCTTGAATTTCAGGTCTCTAGGATTGTGGATTCTCATCTTGTCCGCGGTTCTCTTCAGTACCTTGTTCATTGGGAGGGTTATGGTCCTGAGGAGAGGATGTGGGTCCCAGTGACGGATATTAAGGCCTCTCGTCTCATCAGGGCTTTCCATAGGTCCCATCCTGAGAAGGTGGGCTCTGAGTGTCCGGAGTCCACTCGTAGAGGGAGGGGTACTGTCACAACCAGACAGCTGAGAAGTTCTGACAGAGGCCTTTCAGAACCTCCTCCTTGAGTTCTCTTTGTTGTGCTGTTCAGTTCCTCATCTCGTTAGCCTCTCTCAGCTGTCATAGAGTTGGACTGATTGCATCCCTTTAAATTCCGCCCCATAATGCATTACTGGGCGGCTTATACTACTTCCTGGAGTGTGTGTGCATGCTGATCTTGTTTTCCAGTCTTCTACAAAGTTAAGTGCTGAACATTTATCTGTTATTTTCTGTTTGCTGGATCCCAGGTGACCCTGACTCCCTCCGTGTCTGGTGTAGGGAGCCGGTGGTCGTGTCCCCTCACTATTGTAGGGTGTTCAGGGGTTATATAGTCGAGGTACGTGGCTATGCAACCTTCCACCTCTGGGATCTTTGCATAGGCTGAGCAGCCAGGGAAAGTCTCAGGTCTTGTGCAGGGGTCTCCCTTTTAGTTCCTTAGCTTTGGATCCACTCAGTCATATATGCATGTTGCTTTGTCTTGTTTCCTGTACACCGTCCGTGACAGTTTCCCAGTCTATATCTGGGTAGTTGAAGTCCCCCATAATAACCACCTCATTATGGTTTGCCGCCTCGTCTATCTCGTTTAGTAGTAGATTTTATGTGGACTGGTATATATTAGGTGGTTTATAGTAAACTCCTATTAGTAATTTATTGTTGTTTTTAGCTCCATGTATCTCTACCCACAGTGACTCCACATGTTCATGTTCCTCACTTATATCTTCATGGAGTGTGGGCTTTAGACAAGACTTTACATAAAGGCAAACCCCTCACCCTCTCCGGTTTTGACAATCCTTTCTAAACAGACTGTAACCTTGTACATTAACTGCCCAGTCATAGCTATCAACCAGCCATGTCTCAGTTATTCCCACTATGTCATAGTTCTCCAAACAAATCACTAATTCCAGCTCACCAGTTTTATTAGTCAGGCTTCTGGCATTAGTATACATACATTTGAGAGGTTTATGTATATTTTTTACACTACACCTTTTCTTCTGAACTGTTCTAGTCCCTCCTTCCATTCCTCCCCCAGTCCCACTACCTTGCCCCCGGTCTCTATCTGCCCTATCTTTCCCTACTATAATGTAATTTTCCTCCCCCCCCCCAGTCCCTAGTTTAAACACTCCTCCAACCTTCTAGCCATCTTTCTCCCCAGCACAGCTGCCCCTTCCCCATTGAGGTGCAGCCTGTCCCTACGGTAGAGCCTGTAGCCGATAGAAAAGTCGGCCCAGTTCTCCAGGAACCCAAACCCCTCTGTTGTAGACAAATATTAATAGTTGTAATCAGCTCGCATCAAAGTTTGTGTAAGGAAAAAGGTAAATACATTCCTCCATCAGCCGCAGTAAGAGACAGACCCAAGTGCTTCCATCTTGATTGAAATTCTGAGCAACGCCTCCCCTCCTTGCCCAGTCTCCGTCCTTTATTGACTAAAGAAAAGGTGTAAAAGGGGCTGGCCCAAGACAAGGATACAGGAAGTGATAACATAGGAAGACAAGCATTTAGAATAACATAGCCAGCTAACAAACACATGTATACAATAATCTAACATTACCACTGGAGCGAACTTTATCCAGCCTTGCTCAGTGATCAATGCCAGATAAAGCTACTATGATCCACATGCAGGTTTATTTACAGTACAGCGTCATTATCTCCAGCGGCTGATCAGGCGCACTAGAGACAACAAACGCACGTTTCTTTACAGCACATACACGGGAAGATATCCACTCCAATGGTTTACCCTGACACTGAGAGACATGATGACAATACACAATATATTAAATACACATCCTAATTTCCACAACAGTACCTCCTCTTTGTCATATCCTCCCCAGTGTCCCTTGACGAATCTCTATCTTCTTCTTTGAAAAAAAACAGTCTTGTCTACGAAAAGTCCTGAATCCATAAAACAAAACAGATGATGGAAAACAGAAAGTCAATCTTGACACGTAGCTTAAAACAAATCTTGACTCTGAGATTCTTTTCTTCGAGAGCCGACTCAGGAGGTGGTGTTTTGCGCTGGTCGCCGGCTGGTTGGCTGGTTTGGAATCCTCTGCATCTGGTCCATGGTCTGGTCTTCAGGGCGTCTTGTCTGTTCGGGCTTCGGTATATCAGTCGATTAGACATCAGGAACATCTCACTGCGGCGTATAGACGGAATGGAAACAAAAAACATAAGTATATGTCCTATTTCCTTTCGCCCGGATCCAATGGAAAACCAGTGAGCCCCAAGACCTCCCAAAGCTTTAAAAAGGATTCTGACTCTCACTAGTCATAGCTCCGCCCTTTCCCAGCTCCTGTCAGTATGGGCCTGACCCTTGTCAATGGTGTCTGCTAGCCTGGCATAACCATATACCTTCCTCACAACTGGAGGATCCCACATCTACCGGTCGCCTAGCTGCCCGGACACCCATACAGGATTAACAAGTGAGGAGCAGGAGCCAGAGCTAATATTAATATCGTCTATCAACAAATGCCTCCTTGTAACAAATAAACAAAAGTGATACTCTGCATTCTTTGACTTAGTTGAGCAGCTTCTTGCAGTGACCGGTGTGGATCCAGTTGTCTCGTCCCTGGAACTTCAGAGAGGTTGGCGTCATCAGCAGCACCTGGAATGGCCCAAGATATCTCAGCTCTAGTCCTGTCCTCGGATGTTTCTTTAGCATCACCTGGTTGACTAGAATGAACACTGGTTATTGAGTCTGGGTCCGAGAGCAACTCCCGAACCTGGTGGTGGGCATCCGGTGATAACGTGGGGCTGCCTGGAGGCATACCTGATGGAATAAAAGGGTTACAAAGGAACATTCAGGCCATGGATCGGCCGTGATTTTTACCTTCTTTGCAAAAAGCAGACCCAAGAACCAGCAAAGAAAAGGCAGTTGTGATGGTTTAGAAATTGATTGACATTTGAGAGGTTAGAAAGTTTGAAGATCGCTGTTTTCTGCACCACTTCCCCCCTTCTCATCGTCCTTAAAACCAGGATGAAGAGAAGCTGGATTAAACATGGTGCATCGTCTCAAGGATAGATGGAGAGATGACGGAGGGATGAGAGAGAGAGAGAGATCGAGAAAGAGAAAAAGAAAAGCGCTTCTCTTGGACTCTGCAGTCTTAGCGGGATGGGAGTACATAACAGTGTTAGTTCTCACTGTCTGGGACTTTTAAATGCCCTGTTGCTGGAGATCGATGGATTTGTGCAGCCACAGTTCTGCTTTTTGGAGGGAACCATGGCTTTGGAGTCTAGTGGGGAATTTATGGACAAACTTTTTCCCAATCCAGACCTCAAAGGTCCCTTCTTTGGGGGTGGTCCACTCTGAACCTACAGTCCCTTGGTGCCAATCTTTGAGGGGGCTTAACAACTCCTCCTCTATAGATGGATTTCATGTACTGCTTGGCTGTCCTATAGTAGTCAGAAGTGGTACCCTTCTGATCCCTAAATTTGCCTAAACCCATGCTCGAGCATAAATTTTCCCACGACCTACGCAAGGAATTGTCCCGCGACCTACGCTAGGACTGCCCTGCGACAAACGCTGGGCGGCTGTTACCCCCCTCCGTTCGTCTCTGAGTTTCCCTAGGGTTTCTGGCACCGACACATGGACTCCGTTCATCCTAGTTAGACCTAGGAGTAATCATTGTGAGGAAAAGGGCTCTCGCCGACACACGGCGGCCCTCTGAGTCTCCTAATGAGATATACCAGCCTCGGTTTTGGCTCTGAATAGTGACCTGACCACAGGATAGGGGTTCCAATTGACCTGGAGTGCAAAAGGGGTGCACAGAGAACACACAGTACCTTCTGTGGGGACGAGGGGTACACAGAACACACAGTACCTTATGTGGGGACGAGGGGTGCACAGGAAACAAACACACAGTACTCCTGTGGGGAATGGGGTTACTCACACAGCTATTGATATGCCCAGGTGATATATATCACCTTGTCTCCTTAAAAAAAAATGCTCATCAACTCACTTTCCTTTGCCGATATGATTCTATATAGTCAAGCTGAACAGCACACAAAGCCCTTTTTGCAGTGACTGATCAAACACCTCTGCTCAGCAGCAACCCTTGAATTCAGACAGTAGTTCCCACACAATATCATGAGACCCCCAGAACTCCTAACCAAATCTACAGAGAAAAGAGAGGGAGCGAGAGAGAAAGACAGAAAAAGAGAAAAGCACCGATATATGAGAAAGGAAAAAATTAATAATAGACTAAAAATAAAAATGGGTTGGTAAATAAGGAAAACTGAAAGAAACTTCAATAAAAACCTAAAAAATAAAAATGAATTAGTAACATGCACATGTGCGTAGCGGCATGACGTGAGAGTGCTGACGTGCCGCGCTCCCACTCCTCCCCTTCCCCGCGTGTGTCACGGACCTGGGATGCGGCGTCTGACCACAGCTTGAACGCTGCAGCTTACTCTCCGGCTCTCCGGCCCCCTGACCTCTCAGGCTACGAGGAGCCTGGCATGGAAGCAGTTGATCGTGGCTCCGTCCGGGAGATGCGACACCGATGTTCCTGAGCAATCCGGGGGACTGATGGTGGCGGAGAAAGGTGGTACATAGCGGAGTCTGGCTGTGGTGAGAGCTTTCCGTCTCTGCTTCCCTTGGCTCTTTACACTGCCTCCCCTATTGCCTTACAGAAGAAGAAAGAAAATTAACCTTTTGGATGGCGCTGTCAGCAGGAGTCAGAAACAGGTATGTATTGATGAAACAATACTTTTTATTTGCAGTCACCGCGTTTCAGGGGCGGAGGGCCCCCTTCATCAGGACAATATACAACATAAAACAGCGTTCACATGTGGCGGTTATTTAAAATCAGAAAAGGCGCGTGAGGGCGAACAGAGGTGGAGCAAAAAGGAGGTGGGCGGGGGGTGGGTGTGTGTCTCAAACAATCGAGGGCTGTCAACGGGCATTCTGTTCCTAGCCGATCACTTTAAAAATATATATAGTGGACCTAATGTCTTTTGAAAAAATAAAAATAAATGATTGTATTCTAGGGTGCTTTGGAATATCTAAAAAATGCTGCAATGGTTAAATTTGGCCGTATTTTAAAATGTTTACGAATTAGTCAGTGTAATGTTAATGCTTTTTAGAAGAAATGACTGGGCATGGAGTAGTATAAAGCATGGTGGTTATGTTAATTAATAATTAATTAAAAAATGTATATAATAAAAGGTACAGGGAGTGGTGTAAAGTATGGTGGTTATATTGATTTATGGATAAGAAAAATGTAAATATACTTTAATAGACAAATAAAACACACACATATATATATATATATATATATATATATATATATATATATTTATGGGAGAGGCTTAACTGTGACGAGTGGGAGAAGCGCTTCCCCTGACCTAGCTGGCTGTTGTGCCGGAAGCCAGGAGCGAGGGTAAGCCTAGTAGTGGGCGTACCCTAAGGGGAGTGTTTGAGAACAGGGGGGGTGGGTGGGTGTGAACAGAAGCGCCCTGAGGAGCTGGAGGCTGGGGTTTAAAAAGGTAAGATGCCCCTCCCACAAATTCAGGCTGACTTTTCAGCCTTCCACTTATGGGAGAGGCTTAACTGTGACGAGTGGGAGAAGCGCTTCCCCTGACCTAGCTGGCTGTGTTGTGCCGGAAGCCAGGAGCGAGGGTAAGCCTAGTAGTGGGCAAAAATAACGAGGAGAGCAGAGTAGTGACGGAAGACTTTAATGCCACTCAGAGAGCAAGGTTACAGAATGCCTGGGAAATTTCTACATGCGGGTTCGGGATGTATCTTGTGAAGCAAGAAGAGCGCCACCTACCCATGCATTTAATCACGTGCGCCGGGACCCCGTTTTTGGATGCTGAGGACGCGGCCCCGATGCGGAGCGAGTGACCTGTGAAGGCCAGCGGGTCATAACCGAGACCTGAGGCCAGAGTTCTAATATGGGACACAAACTGGATTGACGTCAGGGGCCCCCCACGCCAAGGAAGCTCCGGGGCCTCTGGGGAGGCATCCTGCAACAGGGCCAGCAGTTGACGGAGGACCATGACTGGGCACCAATCGTTGGAGGTTTTAAAGAACCTGACCTCCGAGGGTGGACCATGCTGATTGGCCTTCGTGGAAGGGAGCCAGAGGACAAAATGGTCATGGGCCCAGGCCAACTGTCGCACCTGCAAACCCTGCTGTTTAGGGGAGGTGCTGGTGAACTCACCTGGCCTGAGGAACCCGTAAAAACCGAGATACATGGCTGCCTTGATGATCAAACTAGGAGAGTGGCCAAAAGGAAGTCCATCCAGCGCGGACGAGAGTCGCCTGAACATCTCGCCGGAGACAGGCTGCCTGCGGGCGGGAGGGACGACCTCGCACTTCTGGATCCCCCTAAGGGCAGCTTTTACTGCTTGCACTGAAAAGATGGAACCTCCATTTGGGTTACGAAGCATAGCGCAGTGCTGTACCCCCGCTAATGATGGTGTTAAATGCCAGCCTGAGGTTGCGGTGACAGTGCGCTATGAACGCCAGGGTGTAGGAGACATCGTCCAAGCCACCTTGCGGATGGGACCTGGCGAAATCTTCGTAGACCTTGAGGCCGGCTCGGTAGTTTCTGACGGTATTGGAGGAGAGGGAGTGCTGAACCAGGTTCCTGGCGTGGGCAAGGAGGGTCAGAGGGGCGGCAATGGTGGCAAAGTCGGGTATAAACCGCCGGTAATACCCCGTAATGCCAATAAAGGCCAGAACTTGTTTTTTGTTTATCGGTTGGGGCCATTTTTGAATTGCCTCAACCTTATTGGTCTGGGGCTTGACCAGTCCCCGGCCAATAACGTAGCCAAGGTATTTGGCTTCCTCCAGGCCTATGGCACACTTTTTTTGGGTTGGCCGTAAGACCTGCTTTCTTAAGAGAATCTACCACTGCTTGTACCCGGAGCAGGTGCGATTCCCAATCTGGGCTGTGGATGACCACATCGTCCAAATAAGCAGCTGCATACGGGCGATGTGGGCTCAAAGTTTTATCCATCATTCGTTGGAATGATGCAGGAGCTCCATGCAGACCAAAAGGCATCCGCTTATACTGAAACGAGCCTTCCGGAGTGGAAAAGGCCGTTTTCTCCTTGGCCGATTCAGTTAGGGGTATCTGCCAGTAGCCTTTCGTCAGGTCTAGGGTCGTTATGTAGCGGGCTTGTCCCAACCTGTCCACGAGTTCGTCGACCCGAGGCATCGGGTAGGCATCGAACTTGGAGACACTGTTCAGTTTCCTAAAGTCGTTACAAAACCTAACAGTGCCATCGGGTTTTGGGACCAGCACTATGGGGCTCGACCAATCACTGTGGGACTCTTCTATCACATCCAACTCTAACATCATTTTTATTTCCTTTGCGACTGCCTCTCGCCTGGCCTCCGATATTCTATATGGCTTTACATTTACGCGAACCCCAGATTCTGTCACTATGTCATGCTGAATCACGTTGGTTCGTCCGGGTAAGGGGGAGAAAAAGTCTCTATTTTTGTACAAAAACGCCCTAACGTCACTTTGTTGCACCAGGGATAGGGACTCCGTTATGGGGACGTCAGTGATCACCGGTCGCCAGACTGTTGCGGCCGGAGACGTGGCCAACAAAGTCTCTCTGTCCTTCCAGGGTTTTAAGAGATTTACATGATAATGATGATTATGCAAATATCTTCATGAGGTGCTTTGAGGAGGATGTCATCCATGTGTCACACCACCGCAGCCATTTGCTGCGGTGGTGGAGATACATTGATGACATCTTCCTCATATGGACAGGGAATGTCGACCAACTTGAGGAATTTAATTTATTTCTCAATAGTGTCAACAAAGACCTGCAATTCACTTTGGTTCATTCTGAGAGGGAACTACAGTTTTTAGATACCACGGTTATTTATGATCAGGGGGAGTTACGTACACAGTTATATACCAAACCTACAGACAGGAATACCCTCCTCTGTTTTAATAGTGGTCATCCACGTAGTATGCTCAAATATTTGCCCTTCTCCCAGTTTCTTAGGGTTAAGCGCATAGTATCGGAATCTGAACAGGTTGACTTGGCTTTGGACAACATGGCCAATAAATTCCAAAAAAGGGGTTATCCTATCCAGCTTCTTGATTTCCATAAACAAAAGGTCCGCAATTTGGAAAGAAGCAGTACTTTGGAGAGGGGGGTGTCCAAAAAGTCCACTGGTCGGATCCCCTTCATCTCCAAGTACACGGAGCAAAGCGATGCCATCAACCAGATTATTAAGCGCCATTGGGGGATTTTGGGTGGCTGCCACAGTGAGATCGTAGAGTTCAGGGCTCCTCCCCTCTTTTCTTTTCGTAGGTCCAGAAATCTGCGTGACCAATTGGTTAAAGCAGATATTGGACCTAGATCCAAGTCTGTTCAAACTTCCTTTACTACACATGGTAAAGGTAGTTTTCCTTGTCTATGTTGTGTGGATTGCAGGTATATGGGTAGGGGTAGTAACTTTACTCATCCTACCACTGGAGTTTCATATCCAATTCGATTCCACCTCACATGCAATTCGAACTATGTGGTTTATGTTTTGATTTGTCCGTGCAAATTAATATATGTGGGTGAGACGTCTACGGACCTCAAAACGCGGTTGAACAATCATAGATTGTCCATACGCAAGAAAAGGAAGGACCTCCCTGTTGCCAAACATTTCACGGAGCTTCAACACTCTGAAAAAGACCTTAAGTGTTGGGCCATTGATCACATACCCATGCCAAGACGTGGGGGCAACAGGGTGATGACTTTGAGAAAAAGAGAGCTTTTTTGGATCCACACTCTTAACAGTTTGAGACCCTATGGGCTCAATGTGGATTATAATCCGGGGTTATTTGTTTAGATGAGCAGTTTGCCCCTTAATGTCTTTTGTGCGATATATGTTGTTCCCTTGGTGTTACATGGAGGACTATGAACACCATTAAGCCGAGTTCTAATTTTTCTATTTTTATTTTTATTTTTATTTTCACAGATAAGAATGATGCTGCGGGTTGGAGAAGTGGAGCGTATCTGTTGTACTTTATATTTAGTTCAATATGTATGATGGTTCTTTCCTGATAAAGATCTTTATACTCAATACATTATGCCAACTGTTTGATGTCCTAGATTGAAGATGTCTCGCCCCCCTGTGGGAATTGTTGACCTTTAGTGGCATGTCCACAGTGTTTCACTTTGGACATTGCCCCCATGGGTCTTTTTGTGAGATGTATTGCGCCTTTGGTTGCATTCTCTCCCCTTTTCCCTCATGGTGACACTAATAGGTACACGGCAATTTTTCCGTGTTGCGCCATCCGGTCTATCACTTGGTTGAGCGCACACATAACAGTTGTCATTATTTATGTGTATGTATATTTACTTTGGTCCTTTAATGGTTCTTTATAATTGCCCCTTTTCTATATATGTGGGGGCATTATATTACATTGGGATAAAAGATGCGGTGCAGTATTTGCCCCATTTGCTCTATCTATGGGGAGTCTTATGTGCCTTTTCCAAGATGGCCGCAAGAGCTTCATTGGACATGGATGCATGATCCGGTGACATCATTTGACTGAGCCGCATCGTGGACATTATGCGACTCGGCGCTTGCGCACTGCAGTGAGCCGAACGCCGGATGTGACTTGTGTGCAGGCTCCGGTGATGTCATCTGAGTGAGCCGCATTGTGTACGCGATGCGACTCGGCGCATTATGTATGCGCAGGCGCGATGCGACTCGGCGCCTGCGCGTTACGATCATCGGAACGCCGGACATGGTGATACCTGACATGTGCGATATTGACAACAGCTCCTGGTATGTCTTCGCTCCTCCTTCCCTTGACAGCATCATGTCTTTTTTATCACTTAAGCACCTGGTATTTATTAATTGATCATTATATCGTTATGCCAATATGCACTTTTATGCTACAATGCATTTATTTTATAATGCATTCTTACCCACTATTGATTTATTGGTATACGATACACCGTTATATTTATAACTTGACTGTGACTATAAGCACTTTTTGCACTTTATTGTAAAATGTTTGATAATTGACCATATTGTGACATCACAGGGGTTGGGCTATTTATACCCCAGTTTGAGTGTGTTCATTGCTTGAAAAAGGCTCTTGCATGAGCCGAAACGTTGCTGCTACCCACATGGGTGAATAAAAGATTACTGATTTTTACTTGGAGTGCTGTCCGTTTCTTCATCTGCATCAGACGGGGTAAGCCGCTACATCCCTGGACCTAGCACCCATTCTGCTTTTTTCCAGTGCCGCCATCGATTTTCTTCTCCATTTATCGCTTGGGTGGCTGAGCACGGATCCAATTCACATAGTGAATTCTCTAATATTTTTACTATGACGGACATTGACTTCCCATGTGGCTCCATGTACTCCCAGGAGGAGACTGATCGCATATTGCATGACATTGGGGGAGATGCTGCTTTTTTAAACACCCCTTCAGTCCATGAGCTCAAAAAGAAATTCGAGTTCCTGTCCAAAAAGACGGCTTCACTACAATTACATATGACCACGCTTGGCGAATATTTCAAAATGCAGAGGATCCCACGTGGGATGAGATCCAATCTGAGACCTAACCTGTTTTCGCACAATGCATTGTTTTGCAAGAAATTTGAAATGCTATCCAACAGGTATTCATTTGATTTCATCCTGTTAAATATTCAGTTTTTGCAACATGAACTGTCCACTATTGCCAATGATACGGCTGAGGTTGATCAAGTACTTCGTACAACCATGTCGATTGAGGACTATACAGTATTCAGCGATAACGTATTGGCCTATGTGGCACGAGCAAAAATCGAGTTGGAGGAGGGTAAAAGGTCCAAATGGAACCGAGACTCCGATGACTACAAGAAAGATACAGTCTATACCTGGCAATCTGAGGCTACAAATTCCAATCTCAAGGATCCCAGAAAGAAGAAAAGAAATGTACCAGCTACCACCGCACCATCTTCTTCCCTTTTTTTAGGGAACAATGGGGACCCACAGAGAAAAAACGGGGTCGGACCAGGAGAGGGGGTCGCAGACACCACAGAGCCAAGTCTACCGAGAAACAACAAAACCAGAGCCCAGACCAACAAATTACCGATGAACAAGAGGAAGTGACTGTCATCAATCTATCTAGCAAAATACTCACCCCAGCACAAGTGAGTGTTCTTAATAGAGGACTTTCGTTTTGCCCTATGTCTTCCCTCAATTGGTTCGATTTGGATGCAGATTTATCTGCATTCTTTCGTAGAATTAAATTGAAAATATGGTTCAACAATAGAACACAGATCGCGACGCCTCAGACTAGCGAGTTCTCTCTGAGACGCCTCGATCTGTCTATCAAGAGCCATTTCACCCCTATTGTGAATGACGCCTCTGTTGATGCATTTATAAGTGCTGTTAAATCTGATATATCTGCATATAAGTTGAAGTGTAAAAATTATGTTTTTAAACATCCCAATCTTTCTAGGATTGAAATTGAGGCACTTGAGCAATTAAGACAGGACCCCTCTTTGACGATTAAAGCTGCAGATAAGGGGGGCGCAGTGGTCGTCATGGACACCAGCAAATATGTGTGCGAGATTCAGCGTCAACTAGACGACAGGGATGTTTACTCTGTCCTTCAGGCTGACCCCAAATTTGAAATAGCAAGACTTATCAAGAAATGTATGATGGATGCGGTTTTGGCAGGCACCATTGATGATGACTTATGCACGTTTCTTACTGTAGACCATCCGGTCACGCCAGTCCTATATGTACTCCCGAAAGTGCATAAGTCACTCAAGGATCCGCCCGGACGTCCAATTGTGTCCGGTTCTGATTCTATCTTTAGTTGCATTTCTATGTTTCTTGATAAGGTCCTACATGACTTTGCTACAGGAGCCGATTCGTATATTCAGGATACGACGGATTTCCTGTGCAAACTAAATGGGATTGATTTTGCTGGTGTTCATGAGATTCATTTGGCGTCGTTTGATGTCACTTCTTTGTATACCTCAATTGACCATGATATAGGTATGAAGGCGGTCAATCATATGTTGGGTTCCTCATCCTATTCCTTGGCTGCTAGACAGTTTATTATGGATTTATTGCAGATTGTCTTAAAATACAACTATTTCCTTTTTCAGGATACGTTTTTTCAACAAGAAAGGGGCGTGGCAATGGGGTCGAATGTAGCACCCACTTATGCAAATATCTTCATGAGGTGCTTTGAGGAGGATGTCATCCATGTGTCACACCACCGCAGCCATTTGCTACGGTGGTGGAGATACATTGATGACATCTTCCTCATATGGACAGGGAATGTCGACCAACTTGAGGAATTTAATTTATTTCTCAATAGTGTCAACAAAGACCTGCAATTCACTTTGGTTCATTCTGAGAGGGAACTACAGTTTTTAGATACCACGGTTATTTATGATCAGGGGGAGTTACGTACACAGTTATATACCAAACCTACAGACAGGAATACCCTCCTCTGTTTTAATAGTGGTCATCCACGTAGTATGCTCAAATATTTGCCCTTCTCCCAGTTTCTTAGGGTTAAGCGCATAGTATCGGAATCTGAACAGGTTGACTTGGCTTTGGACAACATGGCCAATAAATTCCAAAAAAGGGGTTATCCTATCCAGCTTCTTGATTTCCATAAACAAAAGGTCCGCAATTTGGAAAGAAGCAGTACTTTGGAGAGGGGGGTGTCCAAAAAGTCCACTGGTCGGATCCCCTTCATCTCCAAGTACACGGAGCAAAGCGATGCCATCAACCAGATTATTAAGCGCCATTGGGGGATTTTGGGTGGCTGCCACAGTGAGATCGTAGAGTTCAGGGCTCCTCCCCTCTTTTCTTTTCGTAGGTCCAGAAATCTGCGTGACCAATTGGTTAAAGCAGATATTGGACCTAGATCCAAGTCTGTTCAAACTTCCTTTACTACACATGGTAAAGGTAGTTTTCCTTGTCTATGTTGTGTGGATTGCAGGTATATGGGTAGGGGTAGTAACTTTACTCATCCTACCACTGGAGTTTCATATCCAATTCGATTCCACCTCACATGCAATTCGAACTATGTGGTTTATGTTTTGATTTGTCCGTGCAAATTAATATATGTGGGTGAGACGTCTACGGACCTCAAAACGCGGTTGAACAATCATAGATTGTCCATACGCAAGAAAAGGAAGGACCTCCCTGTTGCCAAACATTTCACGGAGCTTCAACACTCTGAAAAAGACCTTAAGTGTTGGGCCATTGATCACATACCCATGCCAAGACGTGGGGGCAACAGGGTGATGACTTTGAGAAAAAGAGAGCTTTTTTGGATCCACACTCTTAACAGTTTGAGACCCTATGGGCTCAATGTGGATTATAATCCGGGGTTATTTGTTTAGATGAGCAGTTTGCCCCTTAATGTCTTTTGTGCGATATATGTTGTTCCCTTGGTGTTACATGGAGGACTATGAACACCATTAAGCCGAGTTCTAATTTTTCTATTTTTATTTTTATTTTTATTTTCACAGATAAGAATGATGCTGCGGGTTGGAGAAGTGGAGCGTATCTGTTGTACTTTATATTTAGTTCAATATGTATGATGGTTCTTTCCTGATAAAGATCTTTATACTCAATACATTATGCCAACTGTTTGATGTCCTAGATTGAAGATGTCTCGCCCCCCTGTGGGAATTGTTGACCTTTAGTGGCATGTCCACAGTGTTTCACTTTGGACATTGCCCCCATGGGTCTTTTTGTGAGATGTATTGCGCCTTTGGTTGCATTCTCTCCCCTTTTCCCTCATGGTGACACTAATAGGTACACGGCAATTTTTCCGTGTTGCGCCATCCGGTCTATCACTTGGTTGAGCGCACACATAACAGTTGTCATTATTTATGTGTATGTATATTTACTTTGGTCCTTTAATGGTTCTTTATAATTGCCCCTTTTCTATATATGTGGGGGCATTATATTACATTGGGATAAAAGATGCGGTGCAGTATTTGCCCCATTTGCTCTATCTATGGGGAGTCTTATGTGCCTTTTCCAAGATGGCCGCAAGAGCTTCATTGGACATGGATGCATGATCCGGTGACATCATTTGACTGAGCCGCATCGTGGACATTATGCGACTCGGCGCTTGCGCACTGCAGTGAGCCGAACGCCGGATGTGACTTGTGTGCAGGCTCCGGTGATGTCATCTGAGTGAGCCGCATTGTGTACGCGATGCGACTCGGCGCATTATGTATGCGCAGGCGCGATGCGACTCGGCGCCTGCGCGTTACGATCATCGGAACGCCGGACATGGTGATACCTGACATGTGCGATATTGACAACAGCTCCTGGTATGTCTTCGCTCCTCCTTCCCTTGACAGCATCATGTCTTTTTTATCACTTAAGCACCTGGTATTTATTAATTGATCATTATATCGTTATGCCAATATGCACTTTTATGCTACAATGCATTTATTTTATAATGCATTCTTACCCACTATTGATTTATTGGTATACGATACACCGTTATATTTATAACTTGACTGTGACTATAAGCACTTTTTGCACTTTATTGTAAAATGTTTGATAATTGACCATATTGTGACATCACAGGGGTTGGGCTATTTATACCCCAGTTTGAGTGTGTTCATTGCTTGAAAAAGGCTCTTGCATGAGCCGAAACGTTGCTGCTACCCACATGGGTGAATAAAAGATTACTGATTTTTACTTGGAGTGCTGTCCGTTTCTTCATCTATATATATATATATATATATATATATATTTATGGGAGAGGCTTAACTGTGACGAGTGGGAGAAGCGCTTCCCCTGACCTAGCTGGCTGTTGTGCCGGAAGCCAGGAGCGAGGGTAAGCCTAGTAGTGGGCGTACCCTAAGGGGAGTGTTTGAGAACAGGGGGGGTGGGTGGGTGTGAACAGAAGCGCCCTGAGGAGCTGGAGGCTGGGGTTTAAAAAGGTAAGATGCCCCTCCCACAAATTCAGGCTGACTTTTCAGCCTTCCACTTATGGGAGAGGCTTAACTGTGACGAGTGGGAGAAGCGCTTCCCCTGACCTAGCTGGCTGTGTTGTGCCGGAAGCCAGGAGCGAGGGTAAGCCTAGTAGTGGGCAAAAATAACGAGGAGAGCAGAGTAGTGACGGAAGACTTTAATGCCACTCAGAGAGCAAGGTTACAGAATGCCTGGGAAATTTCTACATGCGGGTTCGGGATGTATCTTGTGAAGCAAGAAGAGCGCCACCTACCCATGCATTTAATCACGTGCGCCGGGACCCCGTTTTTGGATGCTGAGGACGCGGCCCCGATGCGGAGCGAGTGACCTGTGAAGGCCAGCGGGTCATAACCGAGACCTGAGGCCAGAGTTCTAATATGGGACACAAACTGGATTGACGTCAGGGGCCCCCCACGCCAAGGAAGCTCCGGGGCCTCTGGGGAGGCATCCTGCAACAGGGCCAGCAGTTGACGGAGGACCATGACTGGGCACCAATCGTTGGAGGTTTTAAAGAACCTGACCTCCGAGGGTGGACCATGCTGATTGGCCTTCGTGGAAGGGAGCCAGAGGACAAAATGGTCATGGGCCCAGGCCAACTGTCGCACCTGCAAACCCTGCTGTTTAGGGGAGGTGCTGGTGAACTCACCTGGCCTGAGGAACCCGTAAAAACCGAGATACATGGCTGCCTTGATGATCAAACTAGGAGAGTGGCCAAAAGGAAGTCCATCCAGCGCGGACGAGAGTCGCCTGAACATCTCGCCGGAGACAGGCTGCCTGCGGGCGGGAGGGACGACCTCGCACTTCTGGATCCCCCTAAGGGCAGCTTTTACTGCTTGCACTGAAAAGATGGAACCTCCATTTGGGTTACGAAGCATAGCGCAGTGCTGTACCCCCGCTAATGATGGTGTTAAATGCCAGCCTGAGGTTGCGGTGACAGTGCGCTATGAACGCCAGGGTGTAGGAGACATCGTCCAAGCCACCTTGCGGATGGGACCTGGCGAAATCTTCGTAGACCTTGAGGCCGGCTCGGTAGTTTCTGACGGTATTGGAGGAGAGGGAGTGCTGAACCAGGTTCCTGGCGTGGGCAAGGAGGGTCAGAGGGGCGGCAATGGTGGCAAAGTCGGGTATAAACCGCCGGTAATACCCCGTAATGCCAATAAAGGCCAGAACTTGTTTTTTGTTTATCGGTTGGGGCCATTTTTGAATTGCCTCAACCTTATTGGTCTGGGGCTTGACCAGTCCCCGGCCAATAACGTAGCCAAGGTATTTGGCTTCCTCCAGGCCTATGGCACACTTTTTTTGGGTTGGCCGTAAGACCTGCTTTCTTAAGAGAATCTACCACTGCTTGTACCCGGAGCAGGTGCGATTCCCAATCTGGGCTGTGGATGACCACATCGTCCAAATAAGCAGCTGCATACGGGCGATGTGGGCTCAAAGTTTTATCCATCATTCGTTGGAATGATGCAGGAGCTCCATGCAGACCAAAAGGCATCCGCTTATACTGAAACGAGCCTTCCGGAGTGGAAAAGGCCGTTTTCTCCTTGGCCGATTCAGTTAGGGGTATCTGCCAGTAGCCTTTCGTCAGGTCTAGGGTCGTTATGTAGCGGGCTTGTCCCAACCTGTCCACGAGTTCGTCGACCCGAGGCATCGGGTAGGCATCGAACTTGGAGACACTGTTCAGTTTCCTAAAGTCGTTACAAAACCTAACAGTGCCATCGGGTTTTGGGACCAGCACTATGGGGCTCGACCAATCACTGTGGGACTCTTCTATCACATCCAACTCTAACATCATTTTTATTTCCTTTGCGACTGCCTCTCGCCTGGCCTCCGATATTCTATATGGCTTTACATTTACGCGAACCCCAGATTCTGTCACTATGTCATGCTGAATCACGTTGGTTCGTCCGGGTAAGGGGGAGAAAAAGTCTCTATTTTTGTACAAAAACGCCCTAACGTCACTTTGTTGCACCAGGGATAGGGACTCCGTTATGGGGACGTCAGTGATCACCGGTCGCCAGACTGTTGCGGCCGGAGACGTGGCCAACAAAGTCTCTCTGTCCTTCCAGGGTTTTAAGAGATTTACATGATAAATCTGTTGTGCCTTCCGTTTCCCGGGTTGGTAGACCCTGTAGTTTACCTCTCCTACTTTTTCAACCACCTAAAAGGGGCCCTGCCACTTAGCCAGGAACTTGCTTTCAACCGTGGGAACCAGTACCAAAACTCGGTCCCCGGGGCTGAAAGTACGGACCTTGGCACCCCGATTGTAGACCCTCCTCTGGGCCTCCTGGGCTCGCTCCATATGTTCACGAACCAGGGGCAAGACAGCTGCGATTCGATCCTGCATCAAGGAGACATGCTCTATGACGCTTCGATACGGGGTGGCCTCTCCTTCCCATGTTTCTTTAGCGACATCTAGCAATCCCCTGGGATGTCTACCATACAAAAGCTCAAAGGGGGAATAACCTGTGGACACCTGCGGAACCTCGCGTATGGCAAACATGAGATATGGTAGCAAAAAATCCCAATTTTTCCCATCTCTGTCAACCACCTTTTTCAACATACTTTTCAGCGTTTTATTAAATTGCTCCACAAGTCCATCCATTTGGGGGTGGTAGACAGAGGTGCGGAGATGGGAAATTTTATATACTTTACACAGTTCCTTGGTGACCCTGGACATAAATGGGGTGCCTTGATCGGTTAAGATCTCCTTTGGGATCCCGACTCGACTAAACACCTGGACTAACTCCTTGGCGATAGTCTTAGCGGAGGTGTTACGCAAGGGGATGGCCCCAGGGTAGCGTGTCGCGTAGTCCAGGATTACCAGAATATGCTGGTGACCCCGGGCAGACTTCACCACTGGCCCCACCAGGTCCATGCCAATCCGTTCAAAAGGGACCTCAATTATTTGTAGAGCGACCAGGGGACTGCGAAAATGGGGCGCCGGTGCTGACAATTGGCACTCGGGGCACGACCCACAGTACTGCCTGACATCTGCATGCAACCCAGGCCAGAAAAATCTCTAGGCGATTCTCTCCCTGGTCTTTTCAACGCCGAGATGTCCCCCCATCACGTGACTATGTGCCAGGTCTAGTACGACCCTGCGGAAGGGTTTGGGAACCAGTAACTGTTCGACCTCGTCTTCTCTACGTTTTATCACCTGATACAGTAAATTGTTGTTGAGGGCCATGTAGGGGAAGGACACCACCCAGTTAGGGACCACCGGTTCCCCATCCACCATCTTAACATTTTCCCTAGCTCTAATGAGGGTGACATCTCGCAGTTGTTCGATACAGAAATCCTCTCTCCTGACTTCTAAATCTGGCATAACATTTGGACTACTCTCACTGTCAGGGTCAGAGACGTTCTCCCGTTCATTACACTCGAACTGAGGGCTAGCTTCCCGGTCCTCCGGCTCCCCAGCCAGGACAGGGAAAGGAAGAGGATCTCCTGCTTCTTCAACAACGTCCCTTTTGGAAAAAAGGATCTGGCGACAGCTCCCGTGCTTCCCCAGCAGGGGGAGCTCTATCTACCAGTCTCCCCTTGCCTTCCCATAAGCTCCAAAAATGGGGAAAATCTCTCCCCACTAACGCTTCGTGAAGCAGCGACGGCACCACCCCGACTGAATGTGTCACACTGCCCCAAGGGGTATCAACCTCAACCACTGCTGTCTGGTAGTCCCGTGTGTCCCCATGAATGCAAATGACCCCGATAGTACTGGGGTGTAGTTTGGTGGGGTTTACACAATCCTTCCTGATTAGTGTCACCACACTACCCGAGTCTAGCAGGGCTGTGAGTGGTTTTCCATCCACAGAAATAGCACACATTTGTCTCTCGGTGTGACTCGAACATGCTGCAGTACACGCGACCTGTGCAAAAAGAGAAATGTGTCTTTTCCTGTAAGCATAGTCACACTGCATAGGTTCATCATTTAAAGGACAGTTTGCAGCAATATGCCCAAATGCATGGCACCGATAACACTGTATGTGCTCTACCCCCAGTGCTTTGAAGGGTCCCAAAGACCTTCCTGGCTTTTTTGGCCAGTCTCCAGGTCTAGGACCCACAGTCTCATTAGCTGCAAAATCAGTCTTAACATTACCCCTGCTTTTGAACCCTGGAACAGTCTTACCAGATCCTGGGGGTGATCTTGCGTCCCAAGACGCTCCACGGTGGGGCATAGACGGATTCAGCAAGTCCTCAGAAGCAAGGTACCTCTCCACTAGGTCCACCAACTGGGTTGCAGTGTTGGGGTCCCCCTGTCCGACCCACTTCTTCAGTGTCGCAGGGAGCGCACGCAGGTACCGGTCCATTACTACCCGCTCCACGATCTGAGGGCCGGTCAAGGTCTCTGGCTGCAACCACTTCCTGGTGAGATGGATCAGGTCAAACATTTGAGAGCGAGGTGGCTTGCTGCTGGAGTAACTCCACTGATGCACACGCTGGGCTTGGACTGCCATGGTGACACCCAAGCGTGCAAGTATCTCCGTCTTCAGTGTCTCATAGTCCTGGGCCTTATCCGGTTCGAGATCAAAGTACGCCTTTTGAGGTTCCCCGGTCAAGAACGGGGCCACTAGCCCCGCCCACTGTTCTTTTGGCCACTCCTCGCGGACAGCAACTCTCTCAAAAGTCGCAAGGTAGGCCTCAACATCATCAGTAGGTGTCATCTTCTGTAGGTGGTTGGAAGCACGTACCAATTTTGGTTCCCCTTGCGCAGGAGGTGCGAACCCCTTTTTCAGTTCCACAAGAGCCTCTGCAAACTGTCGGTTCATCTCCTGTTGGGCGGCCTGTTGTGCTGCAGCGGCCTCTGCGACTTGGCGGTTGGATTCCCGCTGAGCGGCATTGGCCTGTAGTAGGGCCTTTAACATTTCCTCCATTTTCAGAAAATGCCCGCTGAGTCCACCACGTGTGGGAGATTAGCTCGTGGGGATCACCTTTTTCTGAACAGAGAGTCCGTAAGCAGGCAGTTTCCTTGAAAATCTGGCTTGTTGCCAGGTTTATTTAGGCACAAAGGTTTGCACAGCAGAAAACAAACAAAACATAAAGTAAATCCTTGCCGTCCGGCGCTAAGCTATACAGTCGTGTCCTGACTATACGGTGTGGGGCTGCTCCCCAACATCCACAACACAAATGGTAAAGCAAACCTTTTTGTTTTTCCCGCATCCAAACATAGCTGTCTTCAGCAACACAGGTTACAGTCCTGAGACTCAGCACATGAGAGACCTGTTGTGCTCTCTTCCTGTTTATTTAAAGTCCACCTGGAGGTGAACTCCAGTGGACCATAATCTCTGGACCGGAACCAAGCCTGCCATAGAGGCTGGAAAAACCCGGGCCGGATTCCGGTTCAGTCCCTGACAACAGAGCGCATGCGAGGTGAAACATACCTATCATCCACCACCTCACCTCGCATACCGTCACTATATATATATATATATATATATATATATATATATACATAGACATTGTAGGAGAGTACCTGGGGTGGTAGTAGACGGGAGGTACGTGGCCCCGGTGGAGTAAGAGCCAGAAAAGTGCATTTTGCAGCGGTTATGCTGTTAACACAGCGGATCCGGGCCGGCTCTTATTGGGAGCAGGCAGATATGCGGGCGGGTGCCTGTCTCCCCACGGTCCAGGCCAGGTTTTGCAGGGAAGGGTTAAAACCTGACCAGCAACAAGGGTGTGGTGTGCAATGTGAAGCTTCTGTGTTCTCTGGCTGTGAGAGTGAGAAGTGGAGGTGAGCTGGGCTGTGTGCTGAGGCCTGTGGAGGACTGTGCAGGATCCTGCAGCTGAAACCAGGAGGGATCCGTGTCCTGTGGCTAGAAGCAAGACCCATGGACTTACTTCACCAAGGAGAAAAAGGTGACATTACTCCTGGCTTTAAATATACTTTGCTTTATGTGACTGAAACAGGCCTCAAGTAGCCTGCAGCAGGGACTTGCTGTGTTTGAACTATTATTTTGCTGTTGTGTGTGACCACCCTCCCTATGAACTGCACCGTCTTTCACAAATATGCACCGTGTGAATAAACAAAGCATTGTGTTTTACACCAAGACCATTCTGTGTTGCCTCTATACTACACTCGCTACCACTGCCTACCAGAGCGGATCCCCACAACATATACACATACAGGGAGTGCAGAATTATTAGGCAAATGAGTATTTTGACCACATCATCCTCTTTATGCATGTTGTCTTACTCCAAGCTGTATAGGCTCGAAAGCCTACTACCAATTCAGCATATTAGGTGAGGTGCATCTCTGTAATGAGAAGGGGTGTGGTCTAATGACATCAACACCCTATATCAGGTGTGCATAATTATTAGGCAACTTCCTTTCCTTTGGCAAAATGGGTCAAAAGAAGGACTTGACAGGCTCAGAAAAGTAAAAAATAGTGAGATATCTTGCAGAGGGATGCAGCACTCTTAAAATTGCAAAGCTTTTGAAGCGTGATCATCGAACAATCAAGCGTTTCATTCAAAATAGTCAACAGGGTCGCAAGAAGTGTGTGGAAAAACCAAGGCGCAAAATAACTGCCCATGAACTGAGAAAAGTCAAGCGTGCAGCTGCCAAGATGCCACTTGCCACACGTTTGGCCATATTTCATAGCTGCAACATCACTGGAGTGCCCAAAAGCACAAGGTGTGCAATACTCAGAGACATGGCCAAGGTAAGAAAGACTACCACCACTGAACAAGACACACAAGCTGAAACGTCAAGACTGGGCCAAGAAATATCTCAAGACTGATTTTTCTAAGGTTTTATGGACTGATGAAATGAGAGTGAGTCTTGATGGGCCAGATGGATGGGCCCGTGGCTGGATTGGTAAAGGGCAGAGAGCTCCAGTCCGACTCAGACGCCAGCAAGGTGGAGGTGGAGTACTGGTTTGGGCTGGTATCATCAAAGATGAGCTTGTGGGGCCTTTTCGGGTTGAGGATGGAGTCAAGCTCAACTCCCAGTCCTACTGCCAGTTTCTGGAAGACACCTTCTTCAAGCAGTGGTACAGGAAGAAGTCTGCATCCTTCAAGAAAAACATGATTTTCATGCAGGACAATGCTCCATCACACGCGTCCAAGTACTCCACTTCGTGGCTGGCAAGAAAGGGTATAAAAGAAGAAAATCTAATGACATGGCCTCCTTGTTCACCTGATCTGAACCCCATTGAGAACCTGTGGTCCATCATCAAATGTGAGATTTACAAGGAGGGAAAACAGTACACCTCTCTGAACAGTGTCTGGGAGGCTGTGGTTGCTGCTGCACGTAATGTTGATGGTGAACAGATCAAAACACTGACAGAATCCATGGATGGCAGGCTTTTGAGTGCCCTTGCAAAGAAAGGTGGCTATATTGGTCACTGATTTGTTTTTGTTTTTGAATGTCAGAAATGTATATTTGTGAATGTTGAGATGTTATATTGGTTTCACTGGTAAAAATAAATCATTGAAATGGGTATATATTTGTTTTTTGTTAAGTTGCCTAATAATTATGCACAGTAATAGTCACCTGCACACACAGATATCCCCCTAAAATAGCTAAAACTAAAAACAAACTAAAAACTACTTCCAAAAATATTCAGCTTTGATATTAATGAGTTTTTTGGGTTCATTGAGAACATGGTTGTTGTTCAATAATAAAACTAATCCTCAAAAATACAACTTGCCTAATAATTCTGCACTCCCTGTAGTATGCATCCTGACCTTTGTTTATATACCCCCGCCATTTTCTTTGAATGTCATACATCACCTGGTAGAGTTTGCAGATTCTCGAGGTAGATGTCCCATATTAATAATGGGAGATCTTAGGCTACTTTCACACTTGCGTTCAGAGCGGATCCGTCTGAGACGGATCCGCTCATATAATGCAGACGGTGGATCCGTTCAGAACGGATCCGTCTACATTATATTGTAAAAAAAATTCTAAGTCTGAAAGTAGCCTGAATGGATCCGTCCAGACTTTTACATTGAAAGTCAATGGGGGACGGATCCGTTTGAAGATTGAGCCAAACGGTTGAGCCAAAGATGAGTCATCTTCAAACGGATCCGTCCCCATTGACTTACATTGTAAGTCTGGACGGATCCGCTTGCCTCCGCACGGCCAGGCGGACACCCGAACGCTGCAAGCAGCGTTCAGGTGTCCGCCTGCTGAGCGGAGGCTGAACGCTGCCAGACTGATGCATTCTGAGCGGATCCGCATCCACTCAGAATGCATTAGGGCTGGAAGGATGCGTTCGGGGCCGCTTGTGAGCCCCTTCAAACTGAGCTCACAAGCGGACACCCGAACGCTAGTGTGAAAGTAGCCTTAATAGCGTCATGAATAGTAAGTTAGACAGATTCTGTGATATCAAATGATAAATATGACATAAGTCAACCAACACTTCTCAAAAGAAAAATGCAAGAATTGTCATTAATAGATGTGTGGAGGTACCTTTATGAGGATAAGCGCGTGTACTCATGTTTTAGCCGGGGAAATAAAATAATGTCAAGAATAGACATGGCACTTGTTAGCCCAGAATTGATAGGTCGGATATCAAAAATGAGGTATGAGGTGAATAGTATATCAGATCACTCCCCGGTTAGTTTGACATTTAAAACAAGCTCAAGATTTAAAAATAGAGAGTTTCGTTTGAATCCGCACTGGTTGAATTTGATAAATAAGGATGAAGGTATTACGGCAGACATAGAGGAGTACTGGCAAATCAATCTAGGATCCACACAAATAGGGTACGTTTGGGATGCTTTTAAAGCATTCCTAGGGGAACTATGGTTGGTAGAATTAAGGGCCTTTAAAAACAAATCTGCCAAAAAGGAGAGAGAGCTGGTGGAAAAAATAAAGAAAATAGAGGAGGATTTACTGGAAAATAGCTCCCTCTATATGGTGGCTCAGCTAGAAGACGCTAAAATCTTATTAAAAACGACCTGGCTGATAAGGCACAACAAAAAGTGTTTTTTGAGGGACCCCGATATTTCAGGGAATCTGGTAAGCCAGGGAGACTGCTGTCCACACTTATAGAGAATCAAAAGGGGGGCAGCAGAATTAAGTCTGAGAGGAGAGATGGGAGGATGATAGTCAAACAGGGGGAAATTGAACAGGAATTTGTTAAATACTATAGGAATCTCTACTCGGAGGGAGTGGGGGGATGGGGATCTGAGACTTTTTTTGGAGGGTGTATCTCTGCCCAGACTCTCCGAGGAAGATAGTGAATTATTGATTGGCCCTATTAATCTGGAAGAACTACGGGATACTTTGAAATCTATCAAGGGCCGGATGGTCTCCCCTATGAGATATACAGGTCCTTCTCAAAAAATTTGCATATTGTGATAAAGTTCATTATTTTCTGTAATGTACTGATAAACATTAGACTTTCATATATTTTAGATTCATTACACACCAACTGAAGTAGTTCAAGCCTTTTATTGTTTTAATATTAATGATTTTGGCATACAGCTCATGAAAACCCAAAATTCCTATCTCAAAAAATTAGCATATTATGAAAAGGTTCTCTAAATGAGCTATTAACCTAATCATCTGAATCAACTAATTAACTCTAAACATCTGCAAAAGATTCCTGAGGCTTTTAAAAACTCCCAGCCTGGTTCATTACTCAAAACCGCAATCATGGGTAAGACTGCCGACCTGACTGCTGTCCAGAAGGCCATCATTGACACCCTCAAGCAAGAGGGTAAGACACAGAAAGAAATTTCTGAACGAATAGGCTGTTCCCAGAGTGCTGTATCAAGGGACCTCAGTGGGAAGTCTGTGGGAAGGAAAAAGTGTGGCAGAAAACGCTGCACAACGAGAAGAGGTGACCGGACCCTGAGGAAGATTGTGGAGAAGGACCGATTCCAGACCTTGGGGGACCTGCGGAAGCAGTGGACTGAGTCTGGAGTAGAAACATCCAGAGCCACCGTGTACAGGCGTGTGCAGGAAATGGGCTACAGGTGCCGCATTCCCCAGGTCAAGCCACTTTTGAACCAGAAACAGCGGCAGAAGCGCCTAAACTGGGCTACAGAGAAGCAGCACTGGACTGTTGCATGTCATTCGGAAATCAAGGTGCCAGAGTCTGGAGGAAGACTGGGGAGAGGGAAATGCCAAAATGCCTGAAGTCCAGTGTCAAGTACCCACAGTCAGTGATGGTCTGGGGTGCCATGTCAGCTGCTGGTGTTGGTCTGCTGTGTTTTATCAAGGGCAGGGTCAATGCAGCTAGCTATCAGGAGATTTTGGAGCACCTAATGCTTCCATCTGCTGAAAAGCTTTATGGAGATAAAGATTTCATTTTTCAGCACGACCTGGCACCTGCTCACAGTGCCAAAACCACTGGTAAATGGTTTACTGACCATGGTATTACTGGGCTCAATTGGCCTGCCAACTCTCCTGACCTGAACCCCATAGAGAATCTGTGGGATATTGGGAAGAGAAAGTTGAGAGACGCAAGACCCAACACTCTGGATGAGCTTAAGGCTGCTATCGAAGCATCCTGGGCCTCCATAACACCTCAGCAGTGCCACAGGCTGATTGCCTCCATGCCACGCCGCATTGAAGCAGTCATTTCTGCAAAAGGATTCTCGACCAAGTATTGAGTGCAGAACTGAACATAATTATTTGAAGGTTGACTTTTTTTGTATTAAAAACACATTTTTTTTATCGGTCGGATGAAATATGCTAATTTTTTTAGATAGGAAATTTGGGTTTTCATGAGCTGTATGCCAAAATCATCAATATTAAAACAATAAAAGGCTTGAACTACTTCACTTGGTGTGTAATGAATCTAAAATATATGAAAGTCTAATGTTTATCAGTACATTACAGAAAAGAATTAACTTTATCACAATATGCTAATTTTTTGAGAAGGACCTGTATAGAAGATATGGAGAGGTTATTTTATCAGTCTTCCTGCGTGTCATCAACGAATCGATGGAAGGGGGCGAACTTCCTGCCTCTCTTTCTGAGGTGGTGGTGACCCTGATAGTCAAGAAGGGGAAGGAGGAGAGTAAGGTGGACTCGTATCGCCCCATCTCTCTTCTCAACACCGACTTTAAAATACTCGCCAAATTACTAGCAAACCGATTTAAAAAAGTCAGAGAAAAAATAATACACCCAGATCAAGGATCCAGGAGTATGTAGAACTTAATATTTCCCCTCTACTTAAAAGGGTTAAAAATAAAATAAGTATCTGGCAAAAAATATTGCTTAGACAGGCTGATCGAATCACTATCATTAAGATGGTCCTGCTACCGCAGATCCTCTGTCATTTCCTCTTGCCCCGTATGGATAGGGGATAATTTTTTTTATGTACTGGAAGGAGTGATAAATGATCTCATATGGGGGAGAAAAAGAGTGAGGCTGAAACAAAAATATTTATGGTTAGAAGAAGAAGAGGGTGGCCTGTCCGTTCCCTGTTTTCAAGGTTATTATTATGCCTCTCAGCTTCCGTGGCTAATGAGCGAGGATGACAGATTGCGTCGATATCTGGAGTGTGAGTATGAAGGTCTCCAATATAACAGTATTAGTATCCTAGAAACTGGGATTATAAAAATAAAGGGCAGGAAGTGCCCAATCAGTAATATGATGCACTTGGTATGGGTTAATGTTAAAAAAGTATTGGGTATAAATTATTCATTAAAGATTACCCCCATATGGGGAAATATAAATTTAGGTGAGTTTCAGAGGTTAGATGATTACGTATTTTGGGGAAAAAATGGAATTAGGTTTATTTCCCAGATTGAGGTGGAAGGTGAGCTCAGGTCACTAGAGGAAATGGGGCTTGGCATAGAATTAGATACTCTTACTCAGCGGTTTAGATATCTACGATTAAAGCATGCTTTTGACACAACTAAGAATAAAGAATATCTCACTACCAAACACTCAGAATTCGTCGAATTCTGTTATCAAAGTAATGGGTCTAAGATATCAATCTCACAAATATATAAAAAAATTAAAAAGGGGTTAGGGGGTGTGATTAAATTTAAAAGTGAAAGTAAATGGGCACTAGAAGTGGAACCCAATAACTTAGATTGGAGTTGTATCTATAAAAGTATTAAAAGGAGTTTCAAGTTATCAAGCAATTTCCGGCTTACTCAGTTTTTTTATTCTCCATCGAACTTATATAACCCCCAGGGCGTTGAGTAGGATGTATAAAACCAGGGATTCTAGATGTTGGAAGTGCAGAATGAATAATGCGGATTTCATCCATTTGATCTGGTATTGCCCTTTGATGCAGGTTTATTGGATCCGGGTTTTCCAGGAACTTACCAGATCAACTGGGCACAGTGTGCCTTTGGAGATCGCTACAGCGGTGCTTGGTTATATTAGAAATATTCTCCTGGATAGAAAAAGTGAAAGGAAATGGGAAAAAGGGCTGATGCTGGTGTGGGTTGTAGTGGCCAGAGGGTGGGGGGCGGACGGCCCACCAAATAGTGAAGAATGGAAGAACTTATGTGACAGGGTGCAGAGCTACGAAGATGCTTGCAGGACAAAATGATGGGGTATATAAATGAAGGGGAAGAATGAGGGGGGAAAGAAGGAATAAGTTAGGAAAAGTATAAAATGAGAATTTATGAACAAATGAAAGAAGGACGGATGAAATCCCCGATATGAGATCATGAAATCCAATTCCGTCTCTGTAAACCTCCAAGACAACCGAGGGCGGGAAGGGGGTGGTTATAATTCTTCTGTATATATCTTTGTAGTGCTAAAAGATAGGGATAGAATTTCAATGTTATATAATGATAATCATGTAACATATATATGAGTATATCTCTGTGTGTCTATTGCCTATTGAAATATAGGAAATTGAAAATAAAAATGTAATTATAAAAAAATAAAATAAAGATCATGCAACAGTTTGCTGAAGACAAGCAGCCTAGTAAAAAAAAATATGAATTAGTAATAGAAGAAAAATGTAAATTAATCAAAGAAATACCCAAACAAAAATAGACAGAAATAACTGAAAAATAAAAAAGGAGAAAACACTTGATTAAATACATTGAGCTTTAGTAAAAAGTTAATTTTACCTTAACCCAAAACGCATACAAAATCTTAAACCTTAGGAACACATACAATTGTATAGGACTGAATTAACAAATCAATGTCCTGGAGGGTTCCCCCGAAACCGTACAAGAGAAATTCGACCCACCCAGTAATTGAAATGTTAATTTGCCCAGCCCCAAACAGCTTCGGATTCATTTGACCAGAGAAGCAGGATTTAACATCACAAGGTCCCAAAACCGGTTTCTTTCACATTTTAACCGTTCATATTGTGATTTAAAATCTGCTTCATTGATTCAAGACCTTGGCTGTCCCTGGGTTCTCTGCCTTTGCAAAGAAGTATGTCTGTGACCATTACCCCACCTTGCTGAATAAACCACTTCACTTCTAGGTGTGGTTCTGGGGTACTTAACATACCTGTGTCTGTTGCCATTTGCAACGTCACAATATCGTACAATGTGACCGTATTCCCTGCATGCGAAACAAAGGATAGCTCGTCTCCAGGCACAATACATTGTCTGGGCACATGGCGATTTGACTTGGCGCACAACATTAACCATCCTAGCATGACTAGATCCCACACTATCTGTATTGAGTCCACTTACCACGGACTCATCTAAAGAATCTTCTGGCCTTGTGTTAATACTTCCAACTCCAGGGTCAGACACATTGTCCATCTCCATCACTGAGTCGGTTCCACTATGTGACCCACAGTCCTCAGACTTCTCCATGCTTTCAGCCCATACATTGCCTCTAACCCCAGACACATTACTCTCCAACGGTTGTTTCAATAACTCTGGCAATTCCCTTACAGCACTCTGTGCATGCATCAGGCTTTCAGATAAACTTTAATTTTCATTGCACAGCTCAGTATTACACCTCACAGTACATTCATAATTAGCGCTAGCTTCAGCTGCCTGCTGGACAAGAGTTCTCAATTTAAGAATTTCCACTTTTAAATCTTCCACTTCTCCTTCAAAACTCAGCTTCAGCCTACAGGACTCCTGATATTTATCCGCTATCCACCCAGCAGCAAAAATCAGAGCATACTTGCCTTTCCTTTTGTGCCATTTTTTGGTACTGATCAGGTTTGCTACACAATTCTGGGCCTGCAGCCATGGATCAGTAGATCTCTGCATAGCCTGAAGAATGGGAGGCCGTGTCCTTAAACTTTGCTACTTCTTTAAAAATACTTTCCATTGTACCAGAAAATAAACACCACAATGGTTGCTACAAAAAACAAAACACTAGTACCAATTTCTAGGAGTTGTCCCAATACTTTTGGCACAGAACCTTTCTACGCTGTAGTACCCATCTTAATTATGCCAAACAAGTCTACAATTTAGTGTAACAGCCACAGATATACAAACATTAAGCAGAATCATCAACTATAGGACGATTTCACCACTAAACTGCCACTAATGTTCACACAATGATTTCTGTATCAGACTGGACACTGCGCTATACCATAACCGGACACTCCACTGATATCACAAAACCTATCAAAACAAAATCAAACTGTACATAGAAATGTTACAAAAAGACAAGATAACTATTTGACAAAACAGTTTTTCCCTGAAATGTTAATCAATTGCTTTCCATAGCAAACTAAATAAGATGGCCGACAAACTTAAAGATGGCCGACAAGCATGGTAAAGATGGCCGGCAAGCACATGGTTGTACACAAACCAATTGCTGCCTCTATAAACCTTTATAAAATCGCCTCTTACAAAATCACAGTAACATAAAAGTTAAGAAGTTACAAAAAAACACAATTCCCTGTACTGCTCATCATACAATCTCTGTACAATCAACACAACGGAAAAACACTTACCTTATCCCTACACCCCTTGATGCAGCAGACAACAACCACATAGGTTGTTTGAATAGATTTTTTTCTCTGATACCAGCAGATTGGAGTACACAGATTTCAGTTCACAAAGAGCAAAACTTTCTCAAAAATGAGAGTAAGGGAAAATAATATTACCTTATGCCAGCCTTTTTTGCTTTTTGAAAATTAAACCGTGTGTTTAAGTTCTGCTGATAACCGGGAAAAAAATAATTTCCTTCCTGAGCTCGCCATCTGTTTAGACAAATATTAATAGTTGTAATCAGCTCGCATCAAAGTTTGTGTAAGGAAAAAGGTAAATGCATTCCTCCATCAGCCGCAGTAAGAGACATACCCAAGTGCTTCCATCTTGATTGAAATTTTGAGCAACTCCTCCCCTCCTTGCCCAGTCTCTGTCCTTTATTGACTAAACAAAAGGTGTAAAAGGGGCTGGCCCAAGACAAGGATACAGGAAGTGATGACATAGGAAGACAAGCATTTAGAATAACATAGCCAGCTAACAAACATATGTATACAATAATCTAACATTACCACTGGAGCGAACTTTATTCAGCCTTGCTCAGTGATCAATGCCAGATAAAGTTACTATGATCCACATGCAGGTTTATTTACAGTACAGTGTCATTATCTCCAGCGGCTGATCAGGCGCACTAGAGACAACAAACGCACGTTTCTTTACAGGACATACACGGGAAGATATCCACTCCAATGGTTTACCCTGACACTGAGAGACATGATGACAATACACAATATATTAAATACACATCCTAATAAAATTTCCACAACACCTCCTTCCTACACCAGTTCTTGAGCCACTTGTTAATCTCCCTAATCTCCCGTTGCCTTTATTGTGTGGCTCGTGGTATAGGCAGTATTTCAGAAAATACTACCTTTTGAGGTCCTTGCCCTAAGCTTTTGACCTAAATCCCTGAAATAATTTTTAAGGACTCTCCACCTACCTCTGACTTTGTCATTGGTTCCGATATGGACCATGACCGCTGGATCTTCTCCAGCCCCTCCCAGTAATCTGTCAAGACACCACCACCACCACCATCATATCCCCTCCAGTGGAGTCAGAGGAATTATTTTCCCATCCATTCCAAGACCTTATCAGAAAGAGGAGTTAGCAACGACCGCCACCCAGCGGTCTGACGACAGTACCCAGATCAGCCCAAGGACGGAGGTCCCGCTGTTGCTGCCTACTCCGATATCTCTAATGTCAGTGGTGGTGAAGTTGACGATGATGATGTGTCGATGGATGTCACGTGGGTGCCCACAAGAGAGGAAGAGGAGGGGAGTTCAGAGGGAGAGTGTCACGGCTGTAAGTGAGCAACACACAGTAAATAGCAACTGACCGGACCCAAACTAGGGAGGATAAAGGGTGACCCCTGTCAGACCCTAAAAGCTCTCCCTAAGCTGCTATGCACATGTCCAGATCCATATGGTGGATCGAGACATGCCCGCGTACCTCAGGCTGATGACCACTGAAACCCCTACAATAGTGGAAGGGGCATGGCCACCGGTGCCCTGCTCAGTATATGGATGGAACCGAGGTCGCCTCGGATCTAGTCAGCAAAGAAACAGGAACATACAATGTCTGAACACTTATCTTAAGGAGCTGCGGCTGCAGTGAAAACAGATCCAAAGTCAGCAGACAATATCCGAAGTACTTGCTTCAGCAGAACACAGATCCAGTGAAAAGATATCACACAGGTGAAGATACTCAAGCGAGAGATACAGCTCAAATGAAAAGTATAATCCGCACCTCTACAAAGGAGGAGGGGTGATTTAAAGGCAGCGAAATCAAAGACAGGAGAGACAGCTGGGAGGAAGGAAACAGAAAGTAAAGACCTCATCACAGGGGCGGAGAAACAGGGAAGAGGGAACTCCTCCAAGCTCTAGTAGTGACATCATCACAGGGGTGGAGAAACAGAGCTGTGAGAACGTCTCAAAGCTCTGGTAGTGACAGAGAGACAGAGCAGCAGATATGGGGTATAACTAGGAGAAGCAGGCAGAACTCGCAGTGCACAGGAGGCAAAAAGCAGACTGTTAATGTATCTGGAACAAGCCATCCAACATGCACGGTCACATCTGGCGCTCCCATGACTCCGGCACATGGCTCCGCTGATGACAATAGTGTCTCCATCTGCAGCCTGTGCTGTCAACACATAAGTCACTGTAAACCCAACACTTACCTAGGGACGACTGCCTTAAGAAGGCACCTGACCTCCCATCACCGAGCCCAGTGGGAGCAACACCGTCAGAACCCACAAAGCCACACTCCCTGTGCTCCACATCCTGCCTCTTCTCCTTCTCCTCTCTCCTCCCATTTGTCCTCCACTCCACCTCCCACCGTGCCGTTGTCGCTTTCATTTGGCTAAAGGCAGGCCCAAATGTTTGATCGTAAAAAGTTGATGACGCCGGATAACCCTCTTGTCCAACGGCTGACTGCCGGCTTGTCGGAACTGCTAGCCCGCCAACTACTGCCATATAAACTGGTGGACTCGGAGGCCTTTAGAAAATTTGTGGCCATTGGCACACCGCAATGTAAGGTCCCGGGAAGGAAATATTTCTCCCAGAAGGGCATCCCAGAGCTTTATGGCCTTGTTCAGCGGCAAGTGAATGTATCTCTTGCACACAGTGTTGGTTCCAAGATACGAACAAGAGGACCGGCACTCGTGATTGGAGATTAAAACTCCAATCGCGAGTGCCGTTCCTCTTCTTTATATTGTTCGCTGGGACGCCGACCTATTGACACGTGCACCGCAACCATTACAAGGCAGTGCCGACCCTTATCTTCAACAGGTTCCAAGATACATCTGACCACAGACACTTGGTCTAGCAAACTTTGGTCAGGGAAGGTACATAACTTTTACTGCTCACTTGGTGAACCTTCTGACGGCCGTCAAGCATGCAACCCGTGGCACCTGTGTTGATTTGGTGTTACCGCCACGGAATGCATGCAGGCCTGCCTCTTCCTCTCCTCCTCCTACTCCATCCTCCGTCTCCTCCTCGGCTGACTCCTCCTTTTCCACTGCTACCGCCTCTTCTGCTGCACCTCCCCAGCTTCCCAGAACCTATTTGACGTGCTAGGTGAGACGTTGCCATGCTGTGATGCGGCTGTTGTGCCTAAAACAGGCAAAATGACACACGTGCTGAACTTAGTCGTGCAGCGATTCTTTGCCAAATACCCCGGGGTACAGGATGTCTTGAGGCAGGCCAGGAAAATCTCATTTTAGAAGATCTTACACTGCCATGGCTCGCCTTGCTGAGGTTCAGCGGCAACACTACTTGCTCATCAGACATCTGATTTGTGACTGCCTGATGCGCTAGAACTCCGCCTTGTATATGCTTGATAGGCTGCTCCAGCAGAAACGTGACGTTAACGAATAACTGTGCGAACTCTGCGGCAGGACAGGTTCTGGGGAGCTTGGTTTTTTTCACAGCGCCAGTGGCTGCTTATGCGTGATGCATGCAGACTTCTGCGGCCATTTGATGAGATCACCAAACTGGTCAGTCGCAGCCAGAACGCCATCAGTGACAATCGTACCTTACACCTTCTTCCTGGAGCGTGCATTGCGTTGTGTCATTGTGTCATCGGAAGATGAGGAAGTCGCAATGCTGAATGAATTCCCAGAGGGGGGCTACTCCATCTGAGACAAGTCAGCAAAAGAGTCTGAAGAGGAGTCGGAGGAGGGTGGTGCCGGGGGGGATGAGGATGAGCAAGAAGAGCAGTCTTTAAACTTTTCTGGGATCCCTGGTGTTGTCCGAGACTGGGGGGGAGGAGACCAAGGACGACATTCTCCTGGACGATGAGCAGGAGCCAGGCCACTCTACCACTTCCAATTTAGTGCAAATGGGGGCCTTCATGCTCCAGTGTTTGAAGCGGGACCCCCGTATAAAAAGCATAAAGGCAAGTAGCAGTACTGGGTGGCAACGTACTTAGACCCCCGGTACAAACACAAAATGGCGGACATGTTACCAGCCTCACAGAGGGCTGTCAGAATGCAGCACTTCCAGGCGTTGCTTAGAAAGATGCTGCATTCTGCTGTTGTGGGTGCTGGCAGAGGAATTTCCACCCACAGAGGAACAGTTGTGGGTACCAATCCTACAGAGCTGGCACAATTTGCCATGGGACTCTTGGCTTGCCCCTTGCCAAGTGTCCTGTCCGAAAGGACGTTCAGCACAGCAGGTGGGAGTGTGACCGATAAGCGCACTCGCCTAGCTCATGACAGTGTAGACTACCTCACATTTCTAAAAATGAATGAGGCATGGATCTCGGAAGAGTTCAACACCTGTGATGACCACCGTACAATGTCGGGTATAAAGGAGAAGCAGCTATGCCAGGACGCCGGGATCAGGGAGAAGGTCACCTCCTAAAATGTTCCCAGTCCTCGCCCTAACTCCTCACCGTATGATCGGACCTGGATGGTAGGACAGCTCATACCCCGGATACCTTAAGCCCTGAGTCGCCCCGAATAAACCTTTCATAGGAGCAGGGGAGAGACGACCTGTTATTCTAAGACACGGAAGAACAGGAGTTTTAAATGGCCTAGTTACAAGAAAAAGTAGGAAACTATGCAGTAACTAAATCGTCAGGAAAGTACACCGAAACACACTTAACTGCTGCAACCACCACAAATGGAACCCGTGCATAAGTACAGGTGCCCAAACACCAAACTGGACACCGTACCAACAACACCCACACACAGGTATCCAGTACATCAGCTACTGCCTGGACCCTATGCCGCAAGGTGCAGTGAAGCCCTAGGCAGCGCTGAGTACAGGCTTATGGTTCACCCCTCCGGGAAACCAGCCCCCTTCCGGAGGTTCACAACACAGGAACAAGTCTAGCAAACATGCTGGACTACAAACACCAAGGGACCAGACATTTAACAACAACTAGACAAGACAACAACCAACCATACATAAACATCACCAAACAGACAAATACAGTTTTTTTTTTTTTTAGGCTACAAGATATGTTTATGGCATTTATCTGAGTCCTTCTATACATTAACGGTATCCTGTTGGCCTGTCTTAGACTGAAGAGGGTGTGAAATCCCTCCTACTTTTATATCAGTGTTCTTAATAAAAGTTTATTATTTAGTTTCCTCTAACGTTCTATTAGGCTGAGAATCTATGACCAATTGTTCAACGTATACCTTTTAACGTGATTTTGAAGTGTAACTAATATGTCCCTTGGCCAAACTTTGGGCAATATACTCTCGCATGGCCGCTCTTTCGGGTTCAGAAAAGTTATATAACCTTGATTTGGACAACTTTGCTCCGGGAATAAGATTAATAGGACAATCTTATTCCCGGTGTGGGGGTAAACCCTGCCAACCACTCTCAGAAAATACATCAGAAAAATCAGAAATGAAAGAGGGAACAGCTTTAGTGGTCAAGATAGAAAGAGATGTATTAAGACAGTTGTCTCGCTTGCCAGTCAATGATAGGATTATGTCTGGTAAACCCAGAACCAACGGAGCAGGCAGACCCTCCAGCACAAAACACAAAATGGATTCCTGATGAAAATCACCCACATTTCTGATTAAGTGGTGCGGAGTTTATTGCTAACACCAAAATATTTTTCTCTAATGCACTTGTTGTCAACCCATGCAAACTGTCTGTGAAGGTTCTCATTTATCAAGATCATGGTATATCTGTAAAGAATAAATCAAGGCAACTGGACGTACTGTAGATTTCTTGAAAACATTTCACTCGTTCTTCCTACGAGCTTTCTCAATTCTGAGTGACTGTACAAGAATTCTCTGGGAATAAATATGTAACTGAATCAACATCTGTTAATTATACCCAGCATGGGGTCAGAGGTCATTATACTCAGCATGGGGTCAAAAGTGTTGATTCCATTATCCTAATTGGAGTCAGCAGGTAATAATGATCTCCCAGAAAAAGGTGTCAAGACAGCATTGTATGTGGCAGACAATAGATGTCTAACCCCCCACCTCTATTCAAGCTTGGCTTCTCCATTTTTACGTAGATGGCCTCCTTCACACCTCGTTTGTACCAATCGGCCACCTTATCCAAAACACGTACTTGACTGTCTTCAAAGGTGTGACCTGTTTCTTTTAGATGTAAGTACACAGCTGAATCTTGACCAGAGGTTTTGGCTCTTCTATGCTGAGCCATATGCTGATGTAGTTGTTTTGTTTCGCCGATATACAGTTCTGAGCATTCCTCATTGCACTGGTGTCACGGATGTAGTAGGGGAGAACACCAAAAGACAATCCGGAAGGAAGGGGAATGACACTAGGCCTTACCGCCAGAGAAGGAAAAGGGTCACCACCTAAAAACCCTGCTCCTGGCCCTAACTCCTATCTGTATGGGCTCCTCTCGATGGTAGAGATACCCATACACGGGAACCTAGAAAACCCTGGTGACCCTCAGATGCCCTAAAGATAATGACAGGGCAGAGAGCACCTGTTGCTTCCCTGGTGAAGGAACTAGCGTCTCACTGAGGCCTAGTAAACAACCGGGGGGGGGGGGGGGGGGGATACAAAACACGACAAGCGAAACACTTAGCGAAACAGCTCTTCCAAGACCAAATGAAGCGAGCCCAAGCAAGGAGTGATGGGAAAAGTCAGACTAAATAGGGTGTGGTAGAGGTCACATGACCCACACCTGACCAGGAGGTGTGGACATACCAGCAACACACAGACAAAGTTAAACCAAAAGAGGCTGTCAGATCACTAATGCATAGATAATCTTTCAGACCTTCTGGGACCTGTCACAGATGTGACTGTACCCCCCCTTCTACGGGTGACCTCCAGGGAACCCAGGACCGACCTTATCAGGATGAGCTCTGTGGAATGCTCTCACCAGACGACTAGCATTAACATCGGTCGCTGGAACCCACATCCTCTCCTCTTGTCCGTACCCTCTCCAATGAACGAGATACTGGAGGGATCTCCGGAGAACTCAGGAGTCGACAATCCTGCTGATCTGAAATTCTAAATTGCCGTCCACCATGACAGAGGAGCGGGAGGCAAGGAGGGCGGCTCAACAGGTTTGACACATTTATTTAGCAACGATTTATGAAATACGTTATGGATTTTCAATGCCTGAGGAAGTTCAAGACAGAAGGCTACAGGGTTAACAATGGCAGTGATCTTATATGGACCAATAAATCTTGGGCCCAACTTCCAAGAAGGTACCTTAAGTTTAATGTTTCTTGTAGACAACCACACAGAATCACCCACTCTCAGGTCCGGACCACTCATACGTCTCCTGTCAGCCACACGCTTATACCTGTTGCCCATCTTTTACAGGTTATTTTGGATTTTCCGCCAAATAGAAGACAAAGAAGAGGGAAATCGTTCCTCCTCACGAATGCTGGAATTTTGAGCACCAGAAAATGTACCAAACTGTGCATGGAACCCATATGCTCCAAAAAACAGCGACTTATCAGTGGATTCCTGTCCACGGTTATTGTCAGAACTTTTGGGTATGAATAAAGTCCATAAGTATAAGGCCTATATAAGAGTATGGACATGAGCCTAAGGGACAACCATTTTGTCTTATTTTAAAAGGCAGAGTGAATTCAGGATATATTTTTTTTACTCTGAAATTGCTAACCTAAGGTTTACGATATGTACCAAAGTGTTTACCTAAGTCTGTTTTTGTGAGAAGGATATGTCCCAAGGTCTAATGAAATGTAATTGCCTAGATAAGACAATGTATTTGAGTTCTGATGATTTTTAGTGAATAGAAAGACTCTAATCTTTCTTTGTGGTTTTATATGAATCAATGTATGAGTAGATTGATTTTATATTATCAATTTTAATAGGTGTGCTGAATATATAGTAGTTATATAAGAATATGGTCCTTATAGCTATATTCAGTTTTAAGATTAGAAACGGGGTACAAATTCCTCTGTCATTTTTAGAATCTCTCGGTGTAACACACAAATTAATTATTTCTTTCCTTGAGGTTTTCTTGAATGGAGAAATGTGGACATGTGGTGATCATGAACAAACCCTGTCTCTTCCAAGAACAATGAATTGAGATAGCCCTGTTTATCTTGATTTAATTAGGTCTGGTCAAAAGATTTAAGGATAAACAAGGTGGTTGACCAAGTATAAAAGTCATTATCTATTCAAGATCTTCTCAAGGTTTTGTCTGAAACCTTAGATAACATTTATTGCTATTATATAAATAAGAGAAATAAGTGAGTGGTTTGATTTTTGTATGGAATACTAGTGCCATCTAGTGTTAGGGTAACAAAGGTCTAGGGTGTATTCTCCCCTAGAGGGAAAATACTAGAGGGAGGTTCTATTGATTATAAAGTGAGGTCACTAGTTAATGATAAAACTTGGCCAAGCCCTTTCTAAGATAGGATAAAAAGATGGTATGGGCTGACAGAAAAGATCGATCTCTAGAGCTATCTAGCTCTCTCTCTGAACATCATTAAAAGACCAGATCCAACCCTGACCACCTTTTCAGTCATTGGAGGCAGCCATCTTAGAACCATTGAAACTGATTTCTGCTAGCTGACATTTTGGTATAGTATAACCTTACCTATATTTATAGGATAATTAATTAATATAATACATATCTATATATATTCAATTAATCATACTTTGTGTATAGTATCTGTTTTGGAATAAGATTGGGGTGTACCTGCAGCATCATCCTGAAAATTAATCCAATACAGGGAGGTTGAAAATATACTAGTGAAAACACGGTATTATCTCCAAGGAATTGAATTCAGTTCTAGACCAGTATGGTTGATAATATATATATATATTTATATAGATAAAAGATAAACCAGATTTGGGTTTAATCGGACATTTGTCGGCTGAGAGAAATCAAGTATTAAATTGATTTTAAATATAATTGAGGGGTATTATTATAAGAAGGCATAATTGTGTATATATATGTTCTCAATTATTTTTGTCTTTATCACTATTTTGCATATCATTGATTGAATTTTATTATCGCCAATTTTATTATATATATTATTTTGCACTATAAATTGTATTAATAATTTAGAATCTCCTTTTATTACCGATATTAATTTATTCACATAAATAATATAGACTGTCAATCGGAGACAGCATAAATATTCCGACATTAATCTGGAGGTCCCCACCGAGATCTGCTTGTAATCGAAACAAAATTTTGGGGTGCAAAATATATATTTGATAAAGTTATTGTGGTACTTGTAGTGCAACAAGTAAAAATATGTCTGAGAACAATGGCGAGGCTGCTGCTGCAGTGGTAATGACTGATATGCATGATAGAAAGACTCAAGAATTAATTGAATATATTGTGATGGGTCATATGCATGCCAGGTTGGATATTAAGAGAGAGTTAAAGGATTGGAGGGTTGAATTGGAAAAGAGAGCTGTAGAATATGCAGATGATGTCTGGTCTGATAAATCCCGGTTTGCTGATTATCTCTGTCACATTTCCCAAGCTAAACACAAGAAAGAGGAGAGAGAAGAGAAGTTGAGCTCTCTAGAGGTGTCTATCAGGATGAAAGCCATGGTGAGATGCGCTATGATGGACCACCCAGCTTTCCTAGGAGCAGAAGTTAGATTTCTAGTAGGACACAGGAAATGATATTTCATTTTATTAAGACTAGTTTGATAGTGTGGGTGAAATTATACCATCTAGATTGGCGAATAAATAAATAATTAAATGAATTGATCATCTCCATATTGAGATGTAGTCTTAGGATATTGTGAGGCTTCATTCTACCTGCAGAAGAATCAAGACTCATAATCTAGCAAAGCAGTATATAATTGCTTAGATATATATATACCGTATTTTTCGCCGTATAAGACGCACCGGCGTATAAGACGCACCTAGGTTTTTGGGGAGGAAAATAAGAAAAAAATTTTTTTAACCAAAAGGTGTGCTGTGGGTTTGGTGGGTTTGGAACTAGGTGGTCTGTGGATGGCACTATTACTGGGGATCTGTGGATGACGGACACTGTTATGGGGGGATCTGTGGATGACAGACTTTGTTATGGGGGGATCTGTGGATGACGGACACTGTTATGGGGGGATCTGTAGATGACTGACACTGCTATGGGGGGATCTGTGGATGACGGACACTTATGGGGGGATCTGTGGATGACGGAAACTGTTATGGGGGGAACTGTGGATGACGGACACTGTTATGGGGGAACTGTGGATGACAGACACTGTTACAGGGGGATCTGTGGCTGGCACTGTTACAGGGGGGGGATCTGTGGATGGCACTGTTATACATGTGTCATCCACAGACCCTCCCAGCCCATAACTGTGCCATCCACAGATCCCCCGCCGCTCCAGTATACTAATATAATTTGTGGTCAAGGCTCCGGGGGGGGAGTGTGGGAAGAGGTTGTGAACGGACACGGTGGGACCTGACTTGGCTGGTGGTGTGGACTTGGCTAGGTGGTGTGCCTTTAGCCACGTGACGCGGGTAGCCAAAAAAGGGGGCTAACCCAGGGAGTCTGAGCTGAATGAAGCTGAAAAAGAGGGAGGGTCGGGTGGGGCACTGCACGATGCCGACACCAGAGGGAGGGCGTGAGCCGGCTAAATACCCTACGCCCCTCCCACAAATGCAGGCTGGGAATCCAGCCTGCTATACTTGTGGTCAAGGCTCCGGGGGGGAGTGTGGGAAGAGGTTGTGAACGGACACGGTGGGACCTGACTTGGCTGGTGGTGTGGACTTGGCTAGGTGGTGTGCCTTTAGCCACGTGACGCGGGTAGCCAAAAAAGGGGGCAAAACAAGGATTTTAGGTGGTTTATTGTTGTGAGTTTACAGAACCAGACTGGAAAAGGCTTTGGCGATTTCGACCCGTGGATGAGGGATATAGCGGGAAAAACAGGAGGATTGCCATCGTCCCATCTTCCGTATGACGTGAGCGGGGACACCATGTTTGGAGGCTGCCGATGCGGCCCCGATTCGGAAGGAGTGCCCGGAAATAGAAGCAGCGTGGAACCCCAGACCCGAAGCTATGGAACGAATATGCCTGATGAACTGCACGGATGTCAGTGACAGCACGGGAAATGGCAGTAGGGGGCTATCGGGAGTTCTGTCATGGAGAGAGGAGAGCAGCTGACTGAACACGGAGACTGGGCACCAAAGATTGCACGAATTGAAGTATTCGACCTGTACCGGTGGACCGACCTGGGAGGTTTTGGAGGAAGGTAGGGAGAAGGTGAAGTGGTCTGAACTATGGTGGAGCTGGCTGATGACCGGTCCTGGATTCCGGGCTGAGGTGCAGCAGAATTCCCCCGGCCTGAGAAACCCATAGAAGCTGAGGTAGAGAGCGGCTTTGAGGATCAAGCTTCTAAAAGGGCCAAAGGGATTACAATCTAGGGCGGCAGAAATTTTTTGGAATAATTCCCCTGTGACTGGTTGTCGGGTGGGGATGGAAGGGGAAGAGAGCTTCTGGATGCCTCTCAGAACCGCCTTGACCGCCTGGGAAGAAAAGAAGGAGGCGTGATTGGGGTGACTGATCATGTGGTGGTGCTGGATGCCCGCTAAATAAAGTCTGATGGTGTTGTGGGACAAATGGAGTTCCTTGTGGCAGTATGCCAGGAAGGCCAGGACGAAGGAGACTCTGTCCCTGTCCCCCCTGGGGTGAAGGCGGGCAAACCGCCTGAAGGTGTTCCACCCTGTTAAATAGTTCCGAGCGGAATTAGCCGAGAGAGACTTGCGTATGAGACCGTGGGCCGCGGAAAGGTACTCTTCTAGTCCATGACCAGGGCTTCGAACCCCGGAGGGTTGATCCCGACTCTCCGTGCTCCCGGCATGACCTGAAAAAACAAATTAAAGTTTAACCGGGACAGAGCATCGGCTGCGGTATTCTTCTTGCCCTCTATGTGCCTGCAGATGACACGAAAGTTATTTAGAAGAGACAACTAGGTGAGCCTGCGAACCAGGCGCATGACCTTGGGGGAGCTGGACCTGCCCCTGGCGAGGATGTCGACCACCGCCTGGTTGTCAGTCATGAAGCACACTGGCCTGTTGCTCCATGACTGCCCCCAGACCAGAGCGGCTGCGATGATGGGATAAACCTCGAGCAGGGGGGAGGACCTGGCAGCCTCCTGGTCTGAGGAGACCTGCGCGGGCCAGGGACCCGCAAACCATTGATCCCCGCAGATGGCCCCGAAACCGAGGGAAGCAGCAGCATCGGAAAACACCAGGGGGGAGGCCTCGTCCCACTGAGGAACAAAGAGAGAGATGCCATTCCAGCTGGACAAAAATAGAGACCACATGGCCAGATCCGCCAGCGCATCACGCCCGAGGTGGATGAGGGCATGTTGATCTGAGGCTGCTGGGAGGAGTCTGAGCAAGCCGGCGGTAAAAGACCTGCCTTGGGGCATGATCCTGGCGGCAAAGTTGAAGGACCCCAATAGAGACTGGAGTTCCAACTTAGACACCGTGCGGGTGCCCACGAGCCTGGCCACAGAGTCCTTTAACTTGTTTAGTTTGTCCAGGGGGAGGCTGGCCTCCATCCTGATGTTGTCCAGGGTGATGCCCAGGAAGGTGATCACCCTGGCGGGGCCCTCGACCTTAGCTGGAGCCAATGGAACGTTCAGACGGCTGAACAGGCTGAGGAGGCTGTCCAACCTGTCTGGGGCGTGTTCGGCCTGCTCGATGAGCAAGAAGTCATCCAGATAATGGATGACTCTCGGGCAGTGGGCATGGTTGACCAAGAGCCAATGGAGCGCTTGGGCGAACTGGTCAAAGAGCCAGGGACTGCTCTTTGACCCGAACGTCAAGCGGGTGGCAAAATAATACTTTGCCCTCCATTTGATGCCGTAGAACTTCCACAGGTGAGGCAGGATAGGCAGCAATTTGAAGGCATCCGCGATGTCCGCTTTAGACAGCCAAGCTCCTGCCCCGACCTGTAGAATGAGCTCCACGGCCTCGTCCAGGGACGAGTACTGCATAGAGAACTCGTCCGACGGAACCAGAGAATTGAGGCTGGGGACGCTGGATGCATGAGGAGCAGACAGGTCATAAATTAATCTTTTTTTATTGGAGGATTTTTTTGTCACCAGACCTATGGGGCTGACCCGGTACAGGGGGAAAGGGGATTCCGCAAAAGGACTGATCATGAAGGCCTTCTGCAACTCTGCCTCCAACAGAGCGTCCACCGCCCCGGGATCTGCCAGAGAAGAGAGGAGGTTGGGGCACTCATGACTGATCTGCGGAAGGGTGACTAGCCCGGTATGGAAACCCTCCGAGAAACCCTGAGTGAGAAACCGGACAAAACTGGGGTCGTGATGTTGTTGGAGGAGGGAAAGTAACAGGTCAACGTTGACCCCGCCTAGTCAGGAGCGTTTTGACGTGCGTTGAGAACAGGAGGACTGGGGATGGGCCCTGAAACAGACGGTGCAGATGTGCAAAGCCTTGCATTTATCATAACTGCAAAAACCCAGGTTGAAGTTGTTGCAGATCTGATTTTTTCCTAGGAAAGTGATGGGACGACCGAGTTTGTCCGTGGTGGGGTTGGGTTTCTGCGCCCCTGAGCTGAAAGTGGGCCTGGCCGGGGATGGGTTGGTGACATGGGGGCACCAATCAGATGAATGGAGGACTGATTGGCAGCTGGCGCAGGCTGGGGATTTTTGCCCGGCGAAGTGCCTGCAAAAGATCTCCATATCCAACACTGCCCAGTTGGTAACATGCTGGTGCTGGAGGAAAGCCGCTGCAGCTTTGGCAGAGAAGGACCGGTGATATTCATAAAAGGCGGTACTGCCATATCTGTAACCCAGCTCGGTGACCTTGTACATGTATGTGTCTAATTCCGTCCTGCGGTGGGGATGAATGGAGCACACTATGTCCTGTACAGGCTGAAGGTCAGCAAAAATTCGGGGATGGACAGCTTCTTGTTGAGGCGGACATCCTTGGACCTCAGCACCACGGACACATCACCACAGGCGATTGTCCGGTTTTCGACCGTGTCATGGGTAGAGATTAGGATGGCGGCCAAATTTATGTCTTTTCCCGCCAGGATATCCCGCCTGATGTTCTCTGGCACGAAGAACGCGGGGGCGATGTCCGGAGAGACCAGACTTGTACCTGGGACGTTGGCTTGGGAAGTAGAAGGAACGGCTTCGGGCTCTGGCGGAGGAGGAGGCGTAGCAATTTTGCTCTCGACGGCCTGGAGCCTGGAATCAATGTGTGACATCGAAGACGCTAGATTGTTGATGGTCGCGTGGAGTTGGGTCAGGGAGAGCTGGATGGTCGACATGGAGACCAGTTCTTCGGAGGCTCCGGGAGGTTCGAGAGTGCCGGGAGATTCGGGAAAGAACAGACGATATAGTTCCGCCTTTCGTGCAGATGCCGAGTGGCGGATCCCTTTCTTCCTCAGTTCGGCGATCATCTTGGGGATGGTCCAATGCCTATAAGATGCGCGGCTGGCTGCCTCGGAGACCGCTGACTCAGGGATGGACATCGAGTCCTCAATGTCCGAGACGTGAGACATGTTGCACGATGAAACCGGACCCTGTGGACGGATCTGACGTGAATTGACAACCCCTCGTGCAACCCCTCAGCTTTTTTTTTTTTTTGAACTTACCTGAAGCCTCAGAAGGTTTAGGGTGGAAAAATGTTTGGAAACCTGGGAGCAATTGAACCAAACTCGGGCAAGTCCGTGAGGAGGGTGAACTTCACACCCTGCGAATCTGAGATTGGTAAGTGAGGAAAAACAATTTTTTATCTGGTACCTGCGGGAAGAGGTACCCCAACATGTGCTGGCAAGACGAAACTTACGTGGTGATGAAAACGGAGAAAAAGAACCTTGGAGGTGGCAGGCCGAAACGTAAGAACGCTGAAACGATATCAGGCGATGGAAGGACAACCTGAAAGAAAAATACGAAAAAACCGAGCGGCCTGAGCGTATGAGGTAGTGATGAACATGACCTGGCGTGACCAAGTGAACGAAGATCGCCGGGCCCTGAACACGACCGAGAGCCGAGACGCGTCTGGAAAAGAAGCCCCGACTGGCTGCCAGTGTGGAAGTGACCAATGTGGCAGGCAGTGAGGAGACATGACCCGTGCGTGATGGCAATGGCGAGCAACAGGCCCCAAACGAGACAGGAAAAGACGCCTGAACTGACCTGTGGAGAGGGAGAATGAGGAACAGGACAGTAAGAAAGGAAAGTGACGAGAAGTGAGGTGCCGACCCCAAGAATGAATCTGAAAAGACGAACAGGTCACCAACATGACTGACCAAACAGGACATGAACCACACGTAACAGGAGGGAGGACATGACGAAGGATTGACCAGTAAGAGGCCATGACGAGGACCTGCACGTATCAGGCAGAAAAAAACAGAAACAGAAAACCTGAACGTATCAGGCGGACAGACACGAAGATGGAAACCTGACCGTATCAGGTAAATGGACATGAAAACGGAAACCTGAACGTATCAGGCAGACAAACACGGGAAACAGAAAACCCGAACGTATCAGGCGGACAGACACGAAGACGGAAACCTGACCGTATCAGGTAAACGGACACGAAGACGGAAACCTGAACGTATCGGGCAAACAGGCAGGAAGACGGAAACCTGAGCGTATCAGGCTGAAAGCCCACAGAACAACCTGAACGTATCAGGCAACCGGACCTAAAAAGGAACTTGTACGTATCTGGAACATACTGTATTAGTGCAAGACAGGAAGAGAAAACCACCTGGACGTGCCTGGAAGGAGAAAAAATGGCGGCAAGGTAAGCTAGAACAGGAGCGGACATTAACCTTTTTTTTTTTTTTTTTTTTTTTTTAAACCGGGGCTGGCACCGCAGCGTGCCTAGCCACGGCACCCGCGGCTGCTCCAGAAAGGCCCGCACGAGATGCCCGTGCCAACCGGCCACGGCATCCCCGCGACGTGTCTGCCCAGCTTGTTCTGACCTGGACATGTGACCCTGCATGAAAAACACCTGTGGAGTGCCTTCCATGTTGGAGCGCAGTATGAAGGTAAGGGGTTCCCCCTGTGAGCCCCCACTGTGGAGCGCAGGGAAGGCTGGTGAAGGAAGGCACCTCCCATGACTGGTATGGAATTGGTTGCCGATGCGTTCCAGCGTGGAACGCAACGGGGAAGTAGTGGAGCTTCCGGGATTGCGCATGCCGAAGCGTTCCACCGTGGAACGCATCGGGGAGGTAGTGGAGGCAGTGCGGGCCAGGGCACGCGGATGAGCACTGCAGGAGGAGACGCGCTGATGGAGGAAGCGGAGCCGGAGGTAGGCGCCCGAGATGTAGCACGGCTGCGAAGCAAGCTGAAGGCACTTACCAAACGAGAGACCGCCGCACGGGAGAAGCGCAGCCTCTGCTTCGTTGCTCTAGCCGGAACCGGAAGTCGCACTCGGATGACGTCGCCGCAATCCGAGAAGCACTGCACGATGCCGACACCAGAGGGAGGGCGTGAGCCGGCTAAATACCCTACGCCCCTCCCACAAATGCAGGCTGGGAATCCAGCCTGCTATACATGTCTTATTCAATTAATAGTTATTAAATATGCCTCTTTATTCCTAAAAGTACCTTAAATCCTAAGCGCTTCAGTACAATGCCGGCAGGCCGGGCAGCCGGCGTGGCGCATCACTCACTGACGTCACTTGCCTGCGCCGCCTGCTTCATTCATAAAGTAGGCGGCGCAGGCACGTGACATCAGGGAGTTACGCTGCCGCCTGCCCAGCCTGCATTGTACGGATGCGCTTAGGATTTAAGGTACTATTAGGCATAAAGGGGCATATTTAATAACCATTAATTGAATATGACATATTTTATTAGTACACCGGACCGGCGGGGCGGGCCTTTAGTACAGTGACTGCACCGCCCCACCGCTATTGCCGGCCCCAGCTCCTCCTCCCAGTCCCTCCCCGTGTCCTCGCTCACTTTACATCGCTGCCAGCGATGTAAAACTGACTGCATTCGCCGTATAAGACGCAGGGGCATTTCTCCCCCATTTTGGGGGAAGAAAAAGTGCGTCTTATACGGCGAAAAATACGGTATATTGATAGAACATTCTTCGCCAAGCTAAGTGATGGATTCCCACAGGAAAGACTTATTTCAAGTCCTTCCCATTTAAGATATGATCTAGCAATGATCCTAGATCCCTGTTATTTGTCTAAATAGTCTTACCAAAGTTATATGTGTGAAAATAGTCGAGGATGGGGCGGAAGGATACAGTTATCTATTCTAAGTTATATCCTTGAATGGATTTGCCCATCTTGAGGTCATGTGATGTGTAGTTGGTTAGAGGGGGTGGAATGTATTTAGTATTCCATATTGATGTCTAGGATTAGACATGCCCGTCCTGATATCATGAGGTTTCCTCTGAACAGAAGTAATGCATATAACCTATGTTCCTACTTTGATATCCTAACCTAATAATAGCTTTGCTATAATGTGACAAGTTATTTCCACTCACATGTATTGTTAAGCTTGTAATACTTTATATTAACGCTATATATATTCATTTGCATGTTTCATTGTGTTTATTTACTTATATATGTTTATAATCTTGTAACCAATAAATCTGCATATTTTTATAATACCTTTGTATTATTGTGTAATGTAGAACTACATGTTTTATCATTAACGTCATCTCACGTCAAAAGGAACTTATTTATCTGAGGAAATAGTCGGACTCAGATGTGAATTGTATCAATTAGGTTGTCTACAATTCACCAGGTCATGATTTTAAGAATTTATGACAAATTTTATCAATTTAATTTTTTTATGATTAATTATTTTTATGACCATAATTAATCATTCTTAATTGAATTATTACCACCCGACATTATATAATGACAAAAATTAAGACCACTCTTCCTGATTCTCTGAAACAAAACATCTCAAGTAAGTCTCCAGGTTCTGATTAGTGCTCTCCCATCTGTCCGTTCGACTGAGGATGAAAAGCCCAAGAGAAGGACAATTGTACACCCAGACGAGTACAGAACGCTTTCCAGAATCTGGAAACAAACTGAGTCCCTCTATCGGACACCACATCAGATGGAATGCCATGTAGTTTCATGATGTTGTTGACAAACACCTGTGCAAGAGTTTTAGCATTGGGTAGACTAGGTAATGCAATAAAATGTGCCATTTTACTAAAACGATCTACAACCACCAGAATCACAGTTTTTCCCGAAGAATTCGGTAAATCCGTGATAAAATCCATGGACAAATGGGTCCAAGGTCTGGACGGGATGGGCAATGGAAACAGAGATCCGGAAGGCCGAATATGTGTCACCTTAGTACGTGCACAGGTACCACAGGCTGACACATAGTCCTCAACACACTTACGCAACCCCGGCCGCCAAAATCTGCGAGAGTTGAGATCGACAGTCGATCTGCTCACAGGGTGCCCAGCAAGCATCGTACAGCGATGTTCCTCGAACACCTTGTGACGTAATTCGGAGGGAACAAACAACTTCCCCGGAGGACAAGAGTCTGGAGCATCCTCCTGTGCCTCCAACACCCTTGCCTCAAGATCAGGATAAAGATGATCGGATATGACTACCCCTTCAGATAAAATGGGACTAGGGTCATTAGACTCAACCCCCCCCCCCCAGCCCCCCAGGAAAGCTACGCGACAAAGCATCCGCCTTGACGTTCTTAACCCAGGGCAGTAAGTGACGATGAAGTTAAATCTGGTGAAAAACAATGACCATCTGGCCTGCCTTGGGTTCAGTCGCTTAACCAACTCCAGGTAGGCCAGATTTTTGTGATCCGTAATTACTGTAATAGGGTGAATTGCTCCTTCCAACCATTCCTCGAACGCCAACTTAATGGCCAGCAATTCCCTATTCCCCACATCATAATTCCTTTCAGCAGTAGAGAGTTTTTAGAGAAAAATGCACATGGGCGCCATTTACTAGGGGAAGGACCTGTCACGTCCGGTTGCATCAGAATAGGGGCCGAAGCAAAACATTCTTTCACAGCAGAAAAGGCCTATTATGCCGCATCAGACCAGACAGAAATATCCGCACCCTTCCTAGTCATGTCTGTTAAAGATTTAACCACCGATTAATAGTTCAAGATACATTTACAGTAGTAGTTGGTAAACCCCCAAAAACGCATAAGCGCTTTCAGATTTTCGGGTCGATCCCAGTCCAACACAGCACAGACTTTCTCGGGATCCAAACGAAAACCTAAGGATGAGAGCAGGTAACCCAGAAATTGCACTTGCTGTACAGCAAATACACACTTTTCCATCTTAGCATACAACTTATTCTCTCTTAGGATCTGTAACACCTGTTTCACGTGATCCTGATGAGTCTCTATATCAGGCGAATAAATTAGTATGTCATCAAGGTATACAACGACAAACCTCCCCACCAGATGATGAAAGATGTCATTGACAAAGTGTTGAAAAACCACAGGAGCATTGGTTAACCCAAAGGGCATGGCCAGGTTTTCAAAATGACCCTCAGGGGTATTAAATGCGGTCTTCCACTCATCCCCCTCCTTGATCCTTACCAGATTATATGCCTCCCCTCAGATCCAACTTAGAGAACACCTTGGCACCGACAATCTGACTAAACAAATCCGGAATCATAGGAAGGGGAAGGGGGGGGGGGTAAGGATCACGGACGGTAATACGATTGAGCTCACGGAAGTCCAGGCATGGTCTCAGGGTACCATCTTTTTTCTTTACAAAGAAAAACCCAGCAGCCACTGGGGACTTGGATGGTCTAATATGTCCCTTTGCCAAACTCTCGGTAATATACTCTCGCATGGCCTTTCTTTCGGGTTCCGAAAGATTATACAACAGAGATTTGGGCAATTTAGCTCCGGGAATAAGATTGACGGGACAGTCATACTCCCGTTGCGGAGGCAACTCCTGATTACCACTCTCAGAGAAAACATCAGAAAATTCTGAAATGAATGAGGGTACAGTTTTAGTGGTCACCATAGAGAATGAAGCATTAAAACAGCTCTCCATGCTAAAATCATTCCAATCGAGAAGCTGTCTCGCTTGTCAGTCGATGTTAGGGTTATGTTTGCTTAACCATGGTAAGCCCAACACCAACAGAGCAGGCAGACCCTCCAATACATAACAGGAGATAGATACCTGATGCAAATCACCTACTCTTAAATGAATGTCATTTACTACCTGCGACAGACATTTTTGGGTGAGGTGCTGAGTCAATTGCAAAGACAGAAATACTTTTCTCTAATACCTCTAATACATTAGTAGTCAACCCATGAATGCGTACAAACTCTCCATCAATCAAGTTAACTCCTGCCCCACTGTCGATTAAATGCTTCGATTTTCACAGTTTTGGACTCTAGCGCAATTTTGGCAGTCAGGAGAAAATGGGTACTACCAATAAAAGACAAATGTAGGTTTTCTTGCTTCCCATCCACACCACCAATAGTAATTTGAGGATTAAAAGGTTTATACTTTTTGTTTACACCTTGATGCTGCAAGTACGGACAAATGTTCACAAAATGTCCCTTCTTGCCACAATAAAAGCAGACTTCTTTCACATGACCCAAGCTTTTGCCAGGAGTAGCTCCTCCTAACTGCATAGGCTCATCACAAGGCGCAACTACCAGTGTCTCTCCACCATAAGTGTCAAAGGAAGCAGTACCCTTATTGGACAGTACGTCCTGAAGGTGAGGACCCCTGGATCTCTCCCTCAGGCGTCTATCTAGACGTACAGCAAGGGACATGGCTGCATCCAATGACACAGGATTTTCATGAAAGGCCAATGCGTCCTGCAGTCTCTCAGAGAGACCCTGACAGAATTGACTGCGGAGAGCAGGATAGTTCCGCTCAGTATCGGTAGCCCATCTCCTAAATTCATAGCAATAGGTCTCCGCAGAACAATCTCCCTGCCGCAAACTACGTAACTTGGTCTCGGCCTGAGAGATCCGATCCGGGTGATCGTAGATGAGACCCAAGGCTCTGAAGAATTCATCTATTGACCGGAGGGACAGTGATCCGGTCGGCAGAGAAAAAGCCCAAGATTGGGTGTCCTCTTTAAGCAATGAAATAATCATACCCACACATTGACATTCATCCCCAGAAGAGTATGGATGCAGCTTAAAGTATAATTTACATGACTCCCTGAACCGGATGAAATTGTCACTACCCCCGGAAAACCTGTCCGGGAGAGCCACCTTCGGTTCAGGACAGGCCTGGGACCCACCACCGGAACCAGCAGCCTGTGGCCTCTGAATCTGCAAGACAGTTGCGCGGAGGTCTGCTACCTCCAAAGTCAGATTCTGCATCTGTTCGACCAGTGCAGACATGGTATCCATAGCTGCACAGATCAGAACAAAAATGGCGGTATAGGCTTGGGATAATGTCACGGATGTAGTAGGGGAGAACACCAAGAGACAATCAGGAAGCAAGGGGCAAGACACTAGGCCTCACCGCTAGGGAAGGAAAAGGGTCACCACCTAAAAAAACCTGCTCCTGGCCCTAACTCCTATCCGTATGGGTACCATACACGGGAAACTAGAAAACCCCGGTGACCCTCAGATGCCCTAAAGATAATGACAGGGCAGAGACCACCTGTTCCTTCCCTGGTGAAGGAACTAGCGTCTCACTGAGGCCTAGTAAACAACCGGGGGGGAGGGGGGATACAAAACACGACAAGCGGAACACTTAACTTCAGAGGATGAACAGGACTTCAACACGAACCTCACTCCAGTTCTTCCAAGACCAACTGAAGCTATCCCAAGCAAGGAGTGATGGGAAAAGTCAGACTAAATAGGGCGTGGTAGAGGTCACATGATCCACACCTGAACAGGAGGTGTGGACATACCAGCAACACACAGACAAAGTAAAACCAAAAGAGGCTGTCAGATCACTAATGCATAGATTATCTTTCAGACCTTCTGGGACCTGTCACAGATGTGTCAACTGGACTGCGTACACAATGTTGTCCATCTTGTGTTTTTAAAAAAAATAAACATCGCATCCCTGTCTGCTTTAAACCCAGCAACACACTGAGGCAACAACTTGTTCACCCAAAGGACCCAACGCCTAAACACAAGATGGACAACATTGTGTACGCAGACCAGTGTAATGAGGAATGCTCAGAACTGTATATCAGCGAAACAAAACACCAACTACACCAGTGTATGGCTCAGCATAGAAGAGCCAAAACCTCTGGTCAAGATTCAGCTGTGTACTTGCAACAGGTCACACCTTTGAAGACAGTCAAGTACGTGTCTTGGATAAGAAGGCCAATTGGTACAAACGAGGTGTGAAAGAATCCATCTACGTAAAAATGGAGAAGCCAAGCTTTAATAGAGGCGGGGGGGTTAGACATCTATTGTCTGCCACATACAATGCTGTCTTGACACATTTTTCTGGGAGGTCATTATCACCTACTGACTCCAATTAGGATAATGGAATCAACACTTGTGGCGAAACCAACCTCGCCACTGGGTTTTGGAGAGGGCTGTTTAAAAGCCTCAGGATTATGGCCCATAGTAACTTTAAAGGAGAAAACAGACCGGCCGCACAGCTTAAATCTGTCTGTAGAATTGTATTTTATGTTATTATGCGTTCGGTTAAATTGTATGTTATGTGAGGGCACCCAGATAGCTAATATTATTGTATTTGTGTATTCTGAGTGCCATTCACCTAATGATATGCACTCAGACTTGAGCTATCTGGGGATATGTTAAATGTCTGTGTTTGCTGTGGGGGTGTGCCATTGTGTGTTTGGGTGGTGATTCCTGTCCTGTTGTCTCCACATGTGTATTGGTGATCTCCCCTTTGTCCTGAGAGATAATTGGATTGTCTTCGGTCGTCTCCCAGGCAGAGAGGAGGAAACCATGATGCATTGTGGGGATATGTTGTATCTGTTCTGTGTCGCAATCTCCCTTCTGATCCTCTAGGGGGCGGGAACGATTGGTTGCTGTATTTGCATTGTGTGTGTTGTGAATTACTGATTGGTTGGATTTCAAAACCCTGTGGGCAGTACTATGTTTGTTTTTATCAATAAAAGAGGCTGTACTTGAAGTACAGTCAGAGCACTGCTTGACCCTCAACACGGAGCCTTGTCTCGTTATTGGGGGGATTCTCTGTATGCTGTTGGAGACTGATTGCCAGGAGTGTAAGCTGACTGATACGCTTTTCCTGTTCGTCTGCTGGCAGCTATCCGCGAGGTTCCAGTTTGGAGTGCTATTTTGTATCCAGTTCGGGAGGTTGGTGTTCTGCAGTAGCTGTGCCTGTCTCTCGGAAAGGGGCATATCGCCTAAACGGATCTTAACCCCTTGTCTGCTGAAGCGGTGCCGTTACATTGGTGGCAGGAGTGGGATCGTTCCTACAGCCAGAAGGACAGCTACAGGAGACACCATTTCTTTGGATTCTACAATTTAAGGGCAACGCATGTCTCAGTACAGTGACCCTAAAAGCACCAGGATGGAACCAGCAGTGGAGTACAGATACTCTGTGGAGGAATTTGACCGTATGATGTGGTTGCGGCTGAACTTCTTCGGACCCAATCCAGGTGAGAAATACGTGAAGTTCGTGAGGAATCTAGTGTCTACGACCCTACTATACCGGGCAGAAGGTGACGGTCAGCTGCCACGTTGGGTGGACCTCCATCGGAAGTTACGGTTGCGGGACAGTGGGAGCCCAGTCTCCATTCCCCAGCGGCAGTGTGAAGTGCAGGGAGAGGAGAGCAGCGGCCTCCCTCCCCAGCGGCAGGCTGAGTTACAGGGGGCAGAGGTAGTTGTTCCTGCCCCCCAGCAGCAGAGTGATGTGCCGGGAAGGCAGTGTGAAATGCAGGGAGAGGAGAGCAACGGCCTCCCTCCCCAGCGGCAGGCTGAGTTACAGGGGGCAGAGGTAGTTGTTCCTGCCCCCCAGCAGCAGCATGATTTTTTGGGAATTGGGAGCCGAGTCTCCATTCCCCAGCGGCAGACGGAGTTACAGGGGGCAGAGACAGTCGGTCCTGTCCCCCAGCGGCAGAGTGTCCTACAGGGAATAGAGAGCCCAGTCTCCTTTCCCCAGCAGCAGGACACTGTATTGGGAGCGGAGGCGGTCGGTCGCCCTCCCCAGCGGCTGGAAGTATGTATGGGAGAGGAGCTCGTTACCCCCTCTCCCCAGCGGCAGATTAACGCACCAGGGGGAGACAGTAAGCCCCACAACTGTGCAGATGGGACCGTGGTCTCTGCACTTACAGCACAGGGGGTAGGGACAGTCGGTCCTGTCCCCCAGCAACAGGGCTGTTTAGACAAAGGGGAGACAGTCGGTTTCCCCCTCCAACAACCAGACTCCAACCAGGCTTCTTCCGTGGTAACGCTGGTACCAGGGCAGAGTCCCGCTGATCCCTGCCCACAAAGCAACCTCCACTCCAAGCCAGGGAGCAACTCAGAGACCGGGAGTACCAGCTACAAATATAATCTTGGTGGATTCACTGGACAGAGACAGGCTACGAAATTCAGCAGGTCCAGTATTTTGTTGTGGGTGGCCTGCCAGACTAAATCAGGTACCGACCGGCGTGAGGTCAGGTATCTGGTTAGTCTTCCCTGGGGGGGGGGGAGATGTGTGGCGAAACCAACCTCGCCACTGGGTTTTGGAGAGGGCTGTTTAAAAGCCTCTTGCCTCAGGATTATGGCCCATAGTAACTTTAAAGGAGAAAACAGACCGGCCGCACAGCTTAAATCTGTCTGTAGAATTGTATTTTATGTTATTATGCGTTCGGTTAAATTGTATGTTATGTGAGGGCACCCAGATAGCTAATATTATTGTATTTGTGTATTCTGAGTGCCATTCACCTAATGATATGCACTCAGACTTGAGCTATCTGGGGATATGTTAAATGTCTGTGTTTGCTGTGGGGGTGTGCCATTGTGTGTTTGGGTGGTGATTCCTGTCCTGTTGTCTCCACATGTGTATTGGTGATCTCCCCTTTGTCCTGAGAGATAATTGGATTGTCTTCGGTCGTCTCCCAGGCAGAGAGGAGGAAACCATGATGCATTGTGGGGATATGTTGTATCTGTTCTGTGTCGCAATCTCCCTTCTGATCCTCTAGGGGGCGGGAACGATTGGTTGCTGTATTTGCATTGTGTGTGTTGTGAATTACTGATTGGTTGGATTTCAAAACCCTGTGGGCAGTACTATGTTTGTTTTTATCAATAAAAGAGGCTGTACTTGAAGTACAGTCAGAGCACTGCTTGACCCTCAACACGGAGCCTTGTCTCGTTATTGGGGGGATTCTCTGTATGCTGTTGGAGACTGATTGCCAGGAGTGTAAGCTGACTGATACGCTTTTCCTGTTCGTCTGCTGGCAGCTATCCGCGAGGTTCCAGTTTGGAGTGCTATTTTGTATCCAGTTCGGGAGGTTGGTGTTCTGCAGTAGCTGTGCCTGTCTCTCGGAAAGGGGCATATCGTCTAAACGGATTTTAACCCCTTGTCTGCTGAAACGGTGCCGTTACAACACTTTTCACCCCATGCTGGGTATAATGGCCTCTGACCCCATGCTGGGTATAATTACCAGATATTGATTCAGTTACATATTTATTCCCAGAGAATTCTTGTACAGTCACTCAGAATTGAGAAAGCTCGTTGGAAGAATGAGTGAAACGTTTTCAAGAAATCTACAGTAAGTCCAGTTGCCTTGATTTATTATTTACAGATATAACCCATGCAAAAGGACGAACTGACCATCAACTATTTAACCCCTGCCCCACTGTCAAAACGCACCTAAATTCTCACAGTTTTGGACTCTAGCGCCACCTCGGCAGACGGGAGAAATCGGGTTCTACCAGTAAATGACAAAAATAAGTTCTCTGACTCCCCACCCACACCACCAAAAATAAGTTCTCTGACTCCCCACCCACACCACATTTTTTTTTTATTTTTTTTCACCTTGACGCTGAACATCAGGACAAACATTAACAAAATGTCCCCTTTTTCCACAGAAAAAAAAACATACTCCCTTTTTATGACTAAAACTCTTGCAAGCAGGCCCAGGGGTAGCTCCCCCTAACTGCATAGGTTTGTCACCAGGCATAAACTCAGGAGTCTCTCAACCCAAGGTGTCAGAGGAAGCTGCCGTGTTATATGATAGTTCGTCCTGAGATTGAGGGACCTTAGATCTCGCTTTCAGGTGTCTATCCATACATACAGCAAGGGACATAGCATCTTCCAATTACTGGCTAAGGATTGGCTAAGGATAGCTGGATCATTTCACTCTGTATCTGTAGCCCATCTCCTAAATTCAGAGCAATAGATCTCTGCAGAATGCTCTTTCTGCAGTAAACCACGTAACTTGGTCTCGGCCAGGGAGATCCGATCCGGGTCATCGTAGACAAGACCTAGCACTCTGAAAAATTAACTGAGCGTCCTCTTTAAGCAACAAAATGATAATACCCACTCTTTGACTATCATCCCCAGATGATAGCGGAGGTAACTTAAAGTACAATTTACACGACTCTCTGAACCGAATGAAATTATTGTTTCCCCCCAAAAATCTGTCCGGAAGTGCAACCTTAGGTTAAGGACAGGCCTGGTAACTACTACTGGCACCAGCAGCCTGTGATCCCTGGATCTGCATGCAGAGGTCAGCTACCTCTATAGACAGACCCTGCAATTGTCTAGCTAGTGCAGAGATTGGATCCATAGCCTCACTGACGCAAACAAAAAATGACAGTTTGCGGCAGTTGATAATGTCATGGCGCGGTGTGAGTAGTAAACTCCACACTGAACACAAAAGGGAAGGGAAAAGGTACTATGCCTGGAAACTAGGGAAGGGGGAAAGGTCACCTCCTAGTGAATCCCTAAACCGAGCCTTGACTACTATCAGTATGAATGTTCATACGCAGGAAGCTAAATCCCTCTCTGACCCTAAATTGCCCTGGAAATATTGTCAGGACAAAAGATGACCTGTTCCTTCCCAGCTGAAGGAACAGGAGACTCCCTCAGTCCTAATACCAAAAGATAGCGGAATACAACAAACAAAAAAAATGGAAAAAGACACTTAAAGTCGAAGTACACGGACGAGCGGGGACTCAGAGGAGAACCAAACACCAGCATATTGCAGAAAGGATATATCAACCGCATAGCATCATGGGTGGGACCAGACTAAACAGAGGAGTTGGAATGACCACTTAAGCTACACCTGAGACAAGAGGTGTGGTCATAACCAGCAACAACACAGAAACAATTGAAACCAAAGAGGCGGTCAGATCATATCACGTGCAGCCAGTTTCCTCGATCTTTTGACCCCTGTCACGGGAGAGACCGTGACAGACATGGACCCAATTCATTCCACTTTGGGTTCACTTCATAGATGACGTTTTACTGTTTTTGATAAAAAATGAGTTTGAACAATTCATGGTGGAGCTTAATGTAAACCACATTGGTTTACATTAATCAACATCACCTTTTTGGACACCAAAATCAGCAAGGGGTATAATCAAAAGATCAACACTACACTGTACTGTAAAGAAACAGCAACAAATAGTTTGCTTAGATGGGAGAGTTTCCATCCTAGACCCCTCAAAAAAGGTATTCCCAAGGGACAATTTCAGAGAATTCGCAGAAATTGTTTCATACTGCAGCAATTAGAACTAGAAGCATCCAAGTTGTTCAACAGATTTAAACAAAGAGGATACCCAGATGATTGTCTAAAAGAGGCCTGGAGCTTCTCACGTAGTTTTAATTGATCATCACTCCTCCTACCTCGAATAAAAGAACGAGAAAATTTTGCACGTATCATTGATATATATGACTAAGGCTTGAACCACCTAAAAAAGAAAGCTGGCTTGGCAATAGAAAAATGGGCACTTTAAATGTGGGCACTGCAAAGCTTGTGTACACATAGAAACTGGTGACACTTTCAAAGATAGTTCAGGTAAGGGTACTTTCACATTAGCGGCAGGCTGTTCCGGCGGGTGAACAGCCTGTCGGATCCGTCCTGCCGCTAGTTCACATGTGCTCCGAGACTGCCGTTCCATCACTATTAATGGGGGTGGGGGCAGAGATCCGGCGGCGGCTTGGCAGCGCACGGCGAGAGGCAGCCGGACTAAAAGTACTGCATGCAGTACTTTCAGTCCGTCTGCCTCTCGACGTGCACTGCCATGCCGTCGCCATAACTCCGCCCTCGCACCCATTATAGTCAATGGGAAGCGAGCGGCAGTCTGGGGGCACACGTGAACTAGCGGCAGGACGGATCCGACAGGCTGTTCACCCGCCAGAACAGCCTGCCGGAGTCCCCTGCCGCTAGTGTGAAACTAGCCTAAAAGAACATTTCAAGAGAGCAACTTTTCAAATTGTAACACCAGTGGAGATGTATATCTAGCTCAATGTGAATGTGGGTCCCTGTATGTTGGTAAAACCTGTAGGCAGTTCAAAAAATATATTTTGGAACACTTGGGTGACAAAAGGAACAAACAAAATAAACCCATAGCGAGGCATATTCAATTGCATCATGGAGGAAACCCGGCTGTCCCCTCCTTTTCAATGATTGAGGTAGTACATACAGTACAGACCAAAAGTTTGGACACACCTTCTCATTCAAAGAGTTTTCTTTATTTTCATGACTATAAAAATTGTAGATTCACACTGAAGGCATCTAAACTATGAATTAACACATGTGGAATTATATACATAACAAAAAAGTGCGAAACAACTGAAAATATGTCATATTCTAGGTTCTTCAAGGTAGCCACCTTTTGCTTTGATTACTGCTTTGCACACTCTTGGCATTCTCTTGATGAGCTTCAAGAGGTAGTCACCTGAAATGGTTTTCACTTCACAGGTGTGCCCTGTCAGGTTTAATAAGTGGGTTTCTTGCCTTATAAATGGGGTTGGGACCATCAGTTGCGTTGTGGAGAAGTCAGGTGGATACACAGCTGATAGTCCTACTGAATAGACTGTTAGCTGCTTTTTTCTTGCCATAATACAAATTCTAAGTAAAGAAAAACAAGTTGCCATCATTACTTTAAGAAATGAAGGTCAGTCAGTCCGAAAAATTGGGAAAACTTTGAAAGTGTCCCCAAGTGCAGTCACAAAAACCATCAAGCGCTACAAAGAAACTGGCTCACATGCGGACCGCCCCAGGAAAGGAAGACCAAGAGTCACCTCTGCTGCGGAGGATAAGTTCATCCGAGCAACCAGCCTCAGAAATCGCAGGTTAACAGCAGCTCAGATTAGAGACCAGGTCAATGCCACACAGAGTTCTAGCAGCAGACACATCTCTAGAACAACTGTTAAGAGGAGACTGTGAATCAGGCCTTCATGGTAGAATATCTGCTAGGAAACCACTGCTAAGGACAGGCAACAAGCAGAAGAGACTTTTTTGGGCTAAACTGTTGGGGATTTATTCAAAATTGAAGGCATACTGAACCAGCATGGCTACCACAGCATCTTGCAGCGGCATGCTATTCCATCCGGTTTGCGTTTAGTTGGACCATCATTTCTTTTTCAACAGGACAATGACCCCAAACACACCTCCAGGCTGTGTAAGGGCTATTTGACCATGAAGGAGAGTGATGGGGTGCTGCGCCAGATGACCTGCCCTCCACAGTCACCGGACCTGAACCCAATCGAGATGGTTTGTGGTGAGCCGGACCGCAGAGTGAAGGCAAAAGGGCCAACAAGTGCTAAGCATCTCTGGGAACTCCTTCAAGACTGTTGGAAGACCATTTCAGGTGACTACCTCTTGAAGCTCATCAAAAGAATGCCAAGAGTGTGCAACGCAGTAATCAAAGCAAAAGGTGGCTACTTTGAAGAACCTAGAATATTACATATTTTCAGTTGTTTCACACTTTTTTTGTTATGTATATAATTCCACATGTGTTAATTCATAGTTTTGATGCCTTCAGTATGAATCTACAATTTTCATAGTCATGAAAATAAAGAAATAATGAGAAGATGTGTCCAAACTTTTGGTCTGTACTGTACTTCAATCAGGGGGGGCAATATTGACTAAATATTGTGGCAAAAATAATCATTTTGGATAGATCGCCTTAAGGACCATTGCACGCGACCATATGCCCTCTGAGACATACGGTCCGTGAGCAGGCCAAATGTCCCGGAGCGGCATTGATCGTGTGCATGGGAACACAGAGCATCATAGATTACAATGATGCTGTGCAAGTCGGGCCGCCCGCGGGGCTCTTTTCCTGCACTTATAAAATTATACGAGTGCGGGACAATAGTCCCGTGTGTAAACCCAACGTGCACAGTATCACAGTAACCTATGATGCTGTGCGCTCCCCTGCACACCATAAATGCCGGTCTATGGCCAGCTCACTGTCATGAGGGTGTCAAGAACCACGCCTGACTCCGTTATACCCGGGGTCAGGAAGTCGCAGCTGTTGGCTGCGCGCTCTTTGTAGAAAGATAGGGCTGTTTCTTTATGGTAGCTTTCTGGGTTTGCTTTGCAACCCTTTTTGACTCACTCAGGGATCCGTAGCTCCTTCTCCTCAGCTGTTCCTTGTCCAGCACTCCCAACCTCCTTATATTCCCCTCTCACACTTCTCTGGTTGCCAGATATAGAGCTTCCTGCCTGGACTTCTATACTGACCCACTGGAGCTGTGTTGCTGCGTTCCCTGGTTGTTGTTCCAGAACGTTACCCTCCTGATCCCTGTTGGGCCTTTGTGGTATGCTGTTGTCGCCCACCTGGGATTATATGTTTGTCTGTATTGTCTGTCCTCTCTTTGGTGTTTTCCTCTTAGTGTCAGTGGTGCGGACTAGTGATCCCACCGCCCCGTTCACTACCTAGGGCTCATCTTAGGGAAAGCCAGGGTTTAGGCACGTGATCGGCGTACGGGTGAGGAATTCGTCTAGAGACGTCAGGGCAGTCAGGTGCCAGCCGCAGGTGAGTCAGGGGTCACCACCTTTCCCTCTCCCTTGGGCAGGGCCTTCCCTTTTCCCTCCCTTTGCGTGACGCCGGTCATTACACTCACAGATCGTATGTCTCGGAGGGCATACGGTTATGTGCAAGGGCCCTAACACTGTGTTTCCTGTTTTATTTGATATATTTGGGAACATATATGCTGAATCCCTTACATCATTGGGTTCAGGCAATTTGGATTAGTAGCTACTCCTGTTATTTATCTTATTCTTCTAATATATGTCTCCCTAAATACAGGGTAACCACTGTACCCTCATTATGATAGCCTTCTATTTAATCTATAATCAATACACTATCCTCTCTTTATTTTGTTTTAGATATTGGACCACACCTCACATTTCACAAATATAATAATTTGTTATTGCTAATCTATAATAGATGAAATAATGCAACCCCTGGCAAACTAATATAGGTTGGTTGCCCTCTGTTGGCTATGTCCAGGCCGATAAACACACCAGTGAAGCACATCGTTATAGATGTCATCACGTCATGTGCTGGCACCAGGGGCATAACTACCAAAGTGGCAGGCCATGCGACTGCTATGAGGGTCAGGGCAAGAGGGGGCCCAATTGGGATCATCCCCTCTTCTACTCGGGGTGAAAACTTTGTCAGGACTCTACCCTCTAAAAGAAGAGCTTTTATCAAATGATGGAATAAATGGCCTCAGGGTCATTGAAAGAGGTTTAGGTGGAAACCCTTCTGTCCTGTGTGGGGGGCCTGGTTGATCCTTGCTATGGGGCCCTTACTTTTCTATGTACGCCACTGGCTGGCATGCATTGGATGGACGACTCAACGTCATGAGATTGAGACGTGGCCCACTTTTAAAGACGCCGGACGCCAATACACATGGGGATCGGCGCAGCACTAAGAGTCATAGTGCAGCCCGTTTACACTCCTCTGACCAACTGCATAAGCGACCACAGCGGCTGTGCATTCTATTGATGTAATTGCAAATTTGCAGCTGATTTTGGCTACATCTTGGAGCTGCCCTCATGGCCCCCTAAGACTACATTAATGCAAGTATATGTCTAAGGGCACCATACCAACACATTAGTTATTTTGATATTCCAGGCATCTACCTATCTATAGAAGCATCGGTCCTGGATGACTTTTGTATGTGCTGACCATAGTGCTATACTTCTAGGCGTCTAATTATATATATACAGCTTGCACTGCCACTTTAGTTCTTTGACTACAACATGGACCCCCCCCCGATGTGTTCACATACACCAAGGAGGATGAGTGTCACGTACCGGCAGGACAGGTAGTGGATCCTCTGGACCAGAGAGGCGATGGCGCAGGTTGTACTAAAGGACCGGTTCTAAGCAGTTACTGGTCTTCACCAGAGCCCGCCGCAAGGCGGGATGGATTTGCTGCGGTGGTAACTACCAGGTCGTGTCCCCTAGTAACAACTCGACCTCTCTGGCAGCTGATAAGGCGTGGTACACAGGGAGAAGGCAAGAGCGTAGTCGGACGTAGCAGAGGTCAGGGCAGGCAGCAAGGTTCAAAGGCGAGTAGACGGTAGCAACGGGTTCGGCAACAGGCAAGGCAAACAAACACAGTGGAACGCTTTCTCTGAGGCACAAGGCACAAAGATCCGGCAGGAAGCTATGGGAGGAGAAGGTATAAATGGGCAGTGCACAGGTGCAGCCTAATTAAGTCAGCACTGCCTCTCACAAACCTTAACCCTTAATAACCCCTTTGGACCAGGCACCAATCACTGGTGTACTGGCCCTTTGAATCTAAGAGTCCCGGCGCGCGCGCGCCCTAGAGAGCGAGGACGCACACGCCGAGACACTAGAGTGCTGCCTAGAGTGCTGCCCAGCAGGGGACCCGGAGCGCTCAGCGTAACAGTACCCCCCCTTTGGTCTCCCTCCCTTTTTGGTACCGAAGAACTTGCGGATGAGACTGTGGTCCAGCATGTTCTCCTCCGGCTCCCATGACCTCTCCTCAGGACCGCAGCCCCCCAGTCGACCCCCAAAAATTTTTTCCCCCGGGAGATCTTGGTCGCCAAGATCTCCTTGACAGAGAATATATCGGAGGTACCGGCGTCAGGGGTGGGAGAAATAAGCTTGGGAGAAAAACGGTTAAAGACAGCAGGTTTCAGAAGGGAGACATGGAAGGAGTTATGGATTCGGAGGGAGGGAGGAAGATGGAGCTGATAAGAAACTTGATTGATACGACTCTTGATTTTATAGGGTCCCAAGAAACGAGGGCCCAACTTGTAACTTGGGACCCTAAATCGGATGTACCTAGAGGAGAGCCACACCTTGTCACCCGGGCGAAATTCCGGAGGAGATCTGCGTCTCTTGTCAGCTTGAACCTTCATACGGGCGGAAGCCTTGAGGAGAGCAGCGTGGGTTTCTCGCCAGATGGAGGAAAAATCCTGTACAAGACTGTCAACGGCAGGTACAGAAGAAGGAGTGGGAGACTGCGGCAGAGGTGGAAGAGGATGACGGCCAAAAACTACAAAGAAAGGAGACTTGTTAGAGGCAGAGGATTGTTTGTAGTTGTAGGAGAACTCCGCCCAGGGAAGTAGATCAGCCCAGTCGTCATGGCGTGAGGATACAAAGTGACGCAGATAGTCACCCAAAATTTTGTTCACCCATTCTACTTGGCCATTAGACTGAGGATGGTATGAAGAAGAAAAGTCCAATTTGATCCCGAGCTGAGCACATAGAGCCCTCCAGAATTTGGAGACGAATTGTACCCCACGATCCGAGACAATATGTTTGGGAAGGCCATGGAGACGGAAGATGTGTTGGAAAAATTGTTTGGCCAACATGGGTGCAGAGGGTAGACCGGGCAGGGGTACAAAGTGAGCCATCTTGGAGAAGCGATCCACCACGACCCAAATAACGGACTTGCCATGGGAGGAGAGAAGATCTGTAATAAAGTCCATGGCGATGTGAGACCAGGGAACTTCAGGAACAGGTAGAGGCAAGAGGAGACCCGCTGGTTTCTGGCGAGGCGATTTACCCCGGGCGCAAATCATACAGGCCTGGACGAAGTCTGAGACATCTTTCTACAGAGAAGACCACCAGTACCTTTGGGAGATTAGTTGGAGAGACTTTTGCACCCCTGGATGACCGGCAAAAGGGGAGGCGTGGCCCCACTTGAGAATTTGCTGCCGCTGACGTGGAGGTACGTAGGATTTGCCAGGAGGAAGAAGGCGCAGGTCCATGGGAGCGACTGTAATAAGGCGTTCTGGAGGGATAATATATTGAGGTGTTAACTCATCGCCCACCACATCAGAGGAGCGAGACAGAGCATCTGCCCTAATGTTCTTACAAGCCGGATGGCAATGGATCTCAAAATTAAAGCGGGCGAAGAACAGAGACCAACGAGCCTGACGGGGATTTAATCTCTGAGCAGACTGGAGATAAGCCAGGTTCTTGTGGTCCGTGAAGATGTACACAGGATGTGAGGCGCCCTCGAGTAAATGTCTCCATTCCTCCAGTGCCAATTTAATAGCCAGCAGTTCCCTGTCCCCAATGGAGTAATTTCTCTCTGCAGAAGAGAATGTTTTTGAAAAGAAGCCACAAGTAGAAGTCTTGCCCCGGGAAGACTTCTGGGTGAGGACAGCTCCGGCTCCCACTGAGGAGGCATCCACTTCAAGAGAGAAAGGCTTGGTGGAATCTGGTCTAGAGAGAACGGGTGCAGAGGCAAAGGCGGATTTCAGGGACTGGAAGGCTTCCTCGGCTTGGGAAGGCCAGGATTTGGGGTTAGCACCTTTTCTTGTGAGGGCCACGATAGAGCTACCAGAGTTGAATAGTGAGGGATGAATTGCCTGTAGTAATTCGCAAAGCCCAGAAATCTTTGTATAGCTCGGAGACCAGAGGGGCGTGGCCAAACCAGAACCGCCGAGAGCTTGGCTGGGTCCATTTGAAGTCCTTGGGCTGAGATAATGTATCCCAGGAAAGGCAGGGAGGTCAGTTCAAAATGACATTTTTCAAGTTTAGCATACAGGCGATTTCTCCTAAGACGAATAAGAACTTGTTGCACATGGACCCTCTATTGATCCAAATTGGAGGAAAAGATGAGGATATCATCCAGGTATACGACCACGCAGGTGTAAAGTAAGTCCCTGAAAATATCATTGACGAATTCCTGGAAGACAGTTGCAGAGGCCGAAGGGCATCACCAAATACTGAAAATGGCCGTCCCTTGTGTTAAAGGCGGTCTTCCATTCGTCTCCCTCACGGATACGGATCAGATTATAGGCCCCTCGAAGGTCCAATTTAGTGAAGATCTTAGCCCCTCAGAGACGATCAAATAGCTCAGAGATTAGAGGCAGAGGGTAACGGTTCTTCATGGTAATTTTATTAAGACCTCTGTAGTCAATGCAGGGGCAGAGGGAACCGTCTTTTTTAGTCACAAAGAAAAAAACGGCCCCAGCAGCAGAAGAAGATTTTCTTATGAATCCTCTCTGTAGGTTCTCACGTATATAGTCGGACATGGCAAGAGTCTCAGGAGGTGAGAGAGGATAAATTCTGCCCCGAGGTGGAGTAGAACCGGGTATCAGGTCGATTGGGCAATCATAGGATCGGTGAGGAGGAAGGACCTCAGCTTGTTTCTTGCAGAAGACATCCGCGAAGGAATGGTATGGCTTGGGCAGCCCAGAAGGCGGAGAAACTTGCGGGTTCTGTTTGACCAGAGCAGGCTTGAGACAGCGGTCTGAACAGGAGGAACCCCAACGCAGGATCTCACCGGTGGACCAATTCAGGACAGGACTATGACGTTGAAGCCACGGCAGACCCAGGAGGAGTTTGGAGGAACAGAAGGGAAGGACAAAGAACTCTATAGTCTCGGTATGAAATATTCCGATGTCCATCTGCAGAGGCTGGGTACGGAACTGCACGGTGGCAGAGAGTCTCTCACCGTTAACAGTAGAGATGAAAAACGGCTTGGGTAGACGGATTACTGGAATACGGTACTTGTCAACCAAGGAGGCGTGAATGAAGTTGCCAACTGAACCGGAATCCAAGAAAGCGGCTGCGGAGAAAGAGGACTTGGAAGAGATGATCAACTGCACGGGTATGATGAAACGTGGAGAGGAAGAATCCACACCTAGCAACGCCTCTCCCACGTTTACTAGGTGCGAGCGTTTCCCGAAAGCGGTGGACAGAGAGGACAATCTCTAAGGAAGTGCTCGGTACTGGCACAGTACAGACACAGGTTCTCGTTTCTGCGGCGGCTTCGTTCTTGCGGAGTCAGGCGTGACCGATTCACCTGCATGGCTTCCACGGCGGAAAACCCAGTAGCGGGTTGAGGTGGACGCAGAAAAACGGGAGCCAGACGAGGAAAGCGTCTAGGACGAGCTTTTTCCTTTTCAAGGAGGAGTTCTTTCGGCGAAACGTTTGTCTATCCTAGTGGCCAGCAAGATGAGGTCACTAAGAGTGGAAGGAAGCTCACGTGCAGCCAGAATGTCCTTTACTTCACTGTTAAGTCCCTTCTTGAAGGTGGCGCAAAGGGCTTCATTGTTCCAGTTCAGCTCAGAGGCCAGGGTGCGGAACTGAATGGCATAGTCACCCACGGAAGAACCTCCTTGGGTCAAATTTAGTAAGGCAGTCTCTGCGGAGGTAACCCGGGCAGGCTCCTCAAAAACATTCCGGAACTCTAGGCAGAAGCTCTGGACGGAAGCGGTGGCAGGATCTGTGCGGTCCCATAGTGGTGTAGCCCAGGCCAGGGCCTTCCCGGACAGTAAACTGAGAATAAAGGCTACCTTGGCTCGCTCAGAAGGAAACTGGTCGGACAGAAGCTCGAGGTGGAGAGAGCATTGTGACAAGAACCCACTGTCATATTTGTCTGGTAGGGACAAACGGATTCTGGAACCGGTGGCAACTGCAGGCGGAGGTGATGCAGCAGGAGCAGACGGAGGAGCTGGCTGTTGCTGAGAAGGCAGGAGCTGCTGCAACATAGCGGTCAACTGGGCCAGCTGTTGACCCTGCTGGGCCACAATAGTGGTGAGGTCCGCTAGGCTTGGCAGGGGAACATCAGCGGGATCCATGGCCGGATCTTACTGTCACGTACCGGCAGGACAGGTAGTGGATCCTCTGGACCAGAGAGGCGATGGCGCGGGTTGTACTAAAGGACCGGTTCTAAGCAGTTACTGGTCTTCACCAGAGCCCGCCGAAAGGCGGGATGGATTTGCTGCGGTGGTAACTACCAGGTTGTGTCCCCTAGTAACAACTCGACCTCTCTGGCAGCTGATAAGGCGTGGTACACAGGGAGAAGGCAAGAGCGTAGTCGGACGTAGCAGAGGTCAGTTAGTGGAAGTAGCTGGTCAGCACTCGCTTGTTTGCACGCCGCGCGGGATCTGGATCAATCTCCACATGCGATAAGGTAAAGGATCCCAGCAGACACGTCTGCTGGGATCCTTTACCTTGTAGCAGAGGTCAGGGCAGGCGGCAAGGTTCAAAGGCGAGTAGACGGTAGCAACGGGTTCGGCAACAGGCAAGGCAAACAAACACAGTGGAACGCTTTCTCTGAGGCACAAGGCACAAAGATCCGGCAGGAAGCTGTGGGAGGAGAAGGTATAAATGGGCAGTGCACAGGTGCAGCCTAATTAAGTCAGCACTGCCTCTCACAAACCTTAACCCTTAATAACCCCTTTGGACCAGGCACCAATCACTGGTGTACTGGCCCTTTGAATCTAAGAGTCCCGACGCGTGCGCGCCCTAGAGAGCGAGGACGCACACGCCGAGACACTGGAGTGCTGCCTGGGGGCATACGCTGTGAGAGCTCCGAGGCCAGCAGGGGACCCGGAGCGCTCAGCGTAACAATGAGGACAGAATCCTACAGGGCTTGGTGAGTGATCCCCAGTTTTTATCTACTCTGTCGGAATATTTATGCTGTCTCCGATTGACAGTCTATATGATTTATGTGAATAAATTAAAATCGGTAATAAAGGAGCTTCTAACTTATTATCATAAATATCAAGCTAAAACAAGCTCGTGATCTGCGTTGAATTGAAGACAAAACCCAGTTACAGACAAAATATATATGTAATTTATTAATACAATTTATAGTGCAAAATAATATATATAACAAAATTGGCGGTAATAAAATTCAATCAATGATATGCAAAATAGTGGTAAAGACAAAAATAATTGAGAATATATATCTATATATACACAATTATGCCTTCTTATAATAATTCCCCTCACTTATATTAAAAGTCAATTTAATACTTGATTTCTCTCAGCCGACAAATGTCCGATTAAACCCAAATCTGGTTTATCTTTTATCTATTGTAAGGGATTAGGTAGCGGGGCTGTCGTCTCCTGGGTAGACAGGCACAGTTTAGCAGGCACACCGACGAAGTTACAGTCCACACGGCAGGAACTTCGTTTAACTGACCTCAGCCAGTTTTATTGTCAGGTTGAGGTACAGAACATAAAACATAGCAAACAAAAATCCTAAGCCTGTCCGGCTCTAACTATACAGCATGAGACCTCCCTGACCAAGTGCCGGCCTAATACCAAGCACCCAAACAAAATAGCAAAGTCCGTACCTCTTGTAGTGCTCTCACAGGCTCCATGCAGGTAACCTGTTCCCAGGCTGAGCGAGCTGTGTCTGCATTCTCAGCCTTATATCAGGCCAGCACACCTGAGGAGTAATTACCTGACAGCCCAAAAGCCGGACTGTCCGGATGGAGTGGGGCCCACCCTTCTCTCCCCACTCCAGCAACACAGGCCCTAAGAACAGGTTTTATGCAAACCCGAATTGCACAGACCTCTCCTGAACATTTCCCTGGTTTCTTTTAAATGACAGAAGTGAGAAATCTTGGGCACACATAGACCCCATCCACTACTTCTCCAGACACTCTGTCACACTATATAAATATATATATATATATTATCAACCATACTGGTCTAGAACTGAATTCAGTTCCTTGGAGATAATACTGTGCTTTCACTAGTATATTTTTAATCTCCCTGTATTGGATTAATTTTCAGGATGATGCTGCAGGTACACCCCAATCTTATTCCAAAACAGATACTATATACCAAGTATGGTTAATTGAATATATAGATATGTATTATATTAATTAATTATCCTATAAAATATAGGTAAGGTTATACTATACCAAAATGTCAGCTAGCAGAAATCAGTTTCAATGGTTCTAAGATGGCTGCCTCCAATAACTGGCAAGGTGGTCAAGATGATGTTCAGAGAGAGAGCGAGATCGATCCCTTCTGTCAGCCCATACCATCTTTTTATCCTATCTTAGAAAGGGCTTGGCCAAGTTTTATCATTAACTAGTGACCTCACTTTATAATTAATAGAACCTCCCTCTAGGGAAAAATATACCCTAGATCTTTGTTACCCTAACACTAGATGGCACTAGTATTCCATACAAAATCGAAGCACTCATTTATTTCTCTTATTCATATAATAGCAATAAAATGTAATCTAAGGTTTCAGACAAAACCTTGAGAAGATCTTGAAGAGACAATGAGTTTTATACTTGGTCAACTAACTTGTGTATCCTTAAGTCTTTTGACCAGACTTGATTAAATCAAGATAAATAGGGCTATCTCAATTCATTGTTCTTGGAAGAGACAGGGTTTGTTCATGATCACCTGTATCCACATTTCTCCATTCCAGGAAAGAAATAATTAATTTGTGTGTTCCACTGAGACAGATTCTAAACATGACAGAGGAGTTTATACCTCATTTCTAATCTTACAATTGAATATATCTATGAGGACTATACTCTTATATATATATACTATATATTCAGCACACCTATTAAAATTGATTATATAAAATCAATCTACTCCTATATTGATTAATATAAAAACCACAAAGAAAGATTAGAGTCTTTCTATTTACTAAAATCATCAGAATTCAAATACATTGTCTTATCTAGGCCATCACATTTCATTAGACCTTGGGACATCTCCTTCTCACAAAACAGACTTAGGTAAACACTTTGGTATATATCGTAAACCTTAGGTTAGCAATTTCAGAGTAAAAAAAAATCCTGAATTCACTCTGCCTTAAAATAAGACAAAATGGTTGTCCCTTAGGCTCATGTCCATACACTTATATAGGCCTTATAATTATAGACTTTATTCATACTCAATAGTTCTGACAACTCCCACCATGGTGATCTTAAAAAGAAATATGAATCTGATGCCCAAAAAATTGCTTTCATGGACTTACACCTTATGACATTGGGTCAATATTATAAAGAACATAGAATTCCCAGGGGAATTCGCTCACAATTGAAACCTAATTTATTCCCTGGTGGCTCAGCATGCGCACTGAAGTTTGTGCAGATATCAAATAAATATGCTTTTGATATCATATTGCTTAATTTAGAGTATCTGCAACAAGAATTGGTGGAAGTGAAGGAGAGACATCTGAAAACTAAAACTGCACTTCAGTCACTACTTAATACAGAGGAATGGAATCAGTATGACCAAAATTGTACCCAATATCTGGATAGATTTGTTAAAGATCAAGAGGGCATTAAAAGAAAGAAATGGCTCCGTGACTCGGATGATTATGCCAGAGGAAGAATATATACCTGGCAAGAAGACACACAAAGGAGACAGATGCCACCATATCGTTCAGCAATGAGGAAACAACAACCTATTCAATATCAGCAGCAACAACAACAAAATAATATGACAACGGCACCTATATTGGATATTGCATCGACTTCATCAATGCCTTTTTTAGACCAGGGACCTACACCAAAAGAACCAGACGAGGAGGGAGGAAACATCACAAATGGAGAAAACTTCAAAAACTTCAAAAATCAGAGACCGCAGAAGCAAACGACACGTCGCAAGGGGGGCAAACAGTAGGGGTGGAAAAGTCTCCAATCTCCAAACCAACTGTGGTAAATATGTCTTCGGTCTCACTGTCTGATGCACAGATTGCTTTATTGTCAAAGGGTTTGTCATTTTGCCCCTCCACAAAGGTCGATTGGTTTCAGCTTGAGGTGGATATGCAGCGTCTGTTCAGGAATATCAAATTACAAATTTGGTTTTCTGAACATCCACCCCCAGCTGACCACGGATCGACTATTGGTGGATCTGAGCTCACTCTGGGACGGGTCAATCTGTCTCTCAAGAGTGACTTCATACCACAGATCAACCACCGTACGGTTGATACATTTATTAAGGCTGTGACATTGGATATCAGTGGACTGAAGTCTAGGGTCATTGATACACCTCTGCAACATCCAAATATGACCTCAGCTGACATTAGAGCATTGGACGAGTTATGCCATGACAGCAACCTCACCATAAAACCGGCCGATAAGGGGGGTGCGGTTGTTGTCATGGACACGTCCTGGTATATGGGTGAAATTAGGAGACAGCTAAATGATCAGAATGTGTATAGGGAATTGCCAGGGGATCCAAAATTTGAGTACATCAAAAAGGTCAAAAATGTTTTCGACCTGGCACGTGACCATGGGATCATTGATGAGGGTGTATATAATTTTTTACTTATTGAAAATCCACGTACACCATTGATTTACGTATTGCCAAAAATACATAAGTCCTTGACGAATCCCCCCGGGAGACCCATTGTGTCGGGCATTGATTCGATCTGCTCACATGTTCCAATCTTCTTGGACCGCATACTCCGCACTTATGCAATTAATACAAAGTCCTATATTAGGGACACTGAGGATTTTTGGGAAAAAATCTCCTCTGTAAGATTGCCCTATGGATGTCTGGTGGCATCTTTTGATGTCACCAGTCTTTATACCTCCATAGATCACAAACGGGGAGTTAATGCGGTCAGGAGATGTTTGGAACATAGTGATTACTCAGGAGTGTGTTGTGATTTTATCATTCAACTTTTGAATCTGGTCCTGAGACATAATTATTTTATGTTTGGGGAGCAGTTTTTTCTGCAACTACGTGGGACCGCAATGGGGTCCAATGTGGCCCCCACGTATGCAAATGTGTTTATGGCGTCACTTAAGGAGGATCTCGTCTATGTATCCCACCACTTCAGTCAGGTACTGGGGTGGTGGCGGTACATAGACGACATCTTCCTCATTTGGCGAGGGGACATAGAATCCCTGGAACAATTTCACTGCTGATTGAATGATATGGACAGTGAGATTGCATTCACACTAACACACTCCAATAAACAGGTCCAGTTCCTTGACACAATGGTGTCCATTGTTGGTGATAGATTATCTACTGACATCTTCACCAAATCTACTGATTGCAATACGTTATTGCGATATGAAAGCTGCCACCCTAGACCCTGTATTGATTCTCTGCCGCGCAGTCAATTACTGCGTGTAAGAAGAATCGTACAGGATCCAAAAAACCTAACTGCCACATATGGACAAATGGTCAATAAGTTTAGACAGAGGGGGTACCCGCAAAAAAATCTAGCGAGACATCTGAAGAGAATTCAGTATCCGCAGGAGGAGGAGGAGGTAAGGAAACCAAAACCTAAACAGATCCCTTTTGAAACAACTTACTCTGAACAAAGTAAAGATATAGCCAGTGTTTTAAAAAAACACTGGCCTATCTTACAGAGTAATTTCCCTAAGATTGAAATACTAACGAGACCTCCACTTCTGTCATACAGACGGCCTACCAACCTGAGAGACAGGCTGGTGAAGGCCGATGTCCCTATCAAAAAGAAGGTGCAAACATTTCTTGGTGCAAGGAGGACGGGATGTTTCCCGTGCCTCACATGTGTGAACTGCACTTATATGATTAGGGGTAATGTGTTTACACATCCGGAAACTGGAGTACAATATGACATCCGTCATTATCTTACGTGTGACAGCACGTTCGTTATTTACGTGTTGAAATGTCCATGTGGTCTCCTCTATGTGGGGGAGACCACATGTGACATGAAAACGCGTTTAAATAACCATCGATTCTCGATAAGACGCAAAAGACTGGACCTACCGGACCCTAAGCACTTTGTGGAGTATGGCCATACTGAAAAAGACCTTAAATGTATGATTATAGACCAGGTTCAAAGGGGTAGATGAGGTGGCGACCGTACAGTGACCCTTAAACAAAGGGAACTGCGGTGGATACATCGCCTACAGTCACTCAAACCTAAGGGTCTTAATGTGGACTTTAAGTGGAATATTATGTAGAATGCTGGGCTCTCTTGTGCCTCTCTGTGGGGTTTTGTTTACCAAATTGGTTATGTGACCACCTTTTGGTGTCTAAATCTAATTAATGTACTTGATCTAATCCTATTTCATTTCCTTTTTAGGACTATAAAATCCTAAAAGGATTCATTTACTTCTCAAGTTATTTTCATGGTGGAGGAGAATGGTGGCAGTCGCCTTGGCGGTATAGGTCCAGAACAAGAGAATGGGGTCTACACTTGAATCATGGCCTCACATTGAAAGAAAAGCGGAAGAGTCGCGAATGGAGGAAGTTATGGTTACAGGAGATGTATAGAGGGTAGAAGAGGAATGTGGGGACGCGGGGTGTGAATAACACTTTGTACCCCATGATCCTTTAGGTATATGGGGATGATCACTTACGTGGTACATCCTTATGGGCCATACCCCCTTTTCTCCATAATATTTGTTATGTCCTTTTAGGACTACTATCCTCCGATATTCACGATTTGATATCCGGATTTATGTACCTATTCACTTTTTTCTAATTATCTATAATAACCATGTCAATAGTGTTTATGATCCGATCATTCTCTTAATGTCCTGTTCCTAATACAGGTTGTGCTGCCGTGCTCGGACTGACCCTGGAGATGACGTGGTGTTGAGGGTAAGCGCTTCCTAGTTGTCAGGCAACGATTCACGTGACTACATCATGTGATCGGGAGGCCGAACAGGGAGACACCGCCCACCACTCTCATCGTGCTTTGGGTGAGGTGTAGGGATGCTGGTGTGCGCATCGGGATTGACGTCACTTCCGGTTGCGTCTTCTCTTTGTGTACACCGGTATCCAGGATACCGAGCATGCGCGGTGAGGCCCCAGGGACGCCGAGATGCCTGCCATTATGATACTCCACTCTGTAAGTCCTTTTTAAAAACCATGCGGCTATTGACTGCTTAATCAGCACTCACAGGTGATCACTATAATTTAGCACAAAGCACAAGGCACTTTATGTACTGGGCAATGTTTGTTTATCTGTGATTTTGTAAATTGCCCATAAGATATCACTATGGATGTAAAGATTGTGATCTGTATACATGACTATAAATGAATTTCACATATGATCATGAAAAAACCTTTTAATTCACGTGTTTATACATTATTGATTATGTTATCGTTAATCACTTTGTTAATTGACCTACTAAGCATTGTGGGTATAAATGTAGATGCTGTGACACCAAATGTTATGCTTGAGAAAGACTGCAATGAGCAGTTGAAATGTTGCACAGGGGAAATAAATCGGGTCATTTCATCTTATCCTGGAGTGCTGCCTCTTCTTTGAAATACCTACAACCATATTGACCGAACAGCCTAAGGTCTGAGGATTTTGCACCCGGCTTCACTTGCAAGTAGTGCTGCTGCTCTTTCTTTGCACTATATATATATATATATATTATATACAGTTGCAAGAAAAAGTATGTGAACCCTTTGAAATGATATGGATTTCTGCACAAATTGGTCATAAAATGTGATCTGATCTTCATCTAAGTCTCAACAATAGACAATCACAGTCTGCTTAACCTCCTCCCGTCACACTAACGCCGAAAGGCGTCATCTCTGCGGCGCTCCCAGGTCACACTAACGCCGATTGGCGTCATCTCGCGTGAGCCGAGATTTCCTGTGAACGCGCGCTCACAGGAGCGTGCGTTCACAGGAGTGCGCAGTTCACAAGTTCATCTGCAGCCTGCCGGCCGCGATCATTGGCTGGCAGGCTGTGGATTTTTGAATCGGCCAATGAAATGGTTATGTCAGACGCTATTTTGAAAATAGCGTCTGATATAACTCCTGCCTGGTCCTCTGGTGGTCCCTTTTGCTTGGATCGACCACCAGAGGATACAGGCAGCTCAGTAAGTAGCACCAAACACCACACTACACATTAGATATTACCCTGTCATTTATTTAACCCCTTATTTAGCTCCTGATCACCCATATTAGACACCCTGATCACCCTGATCACCCCCTTATCCACCCCCCTGTCATTGATCACCCCCCCTGTTAGGGTCCCTTATCACCGCCAGGTAGTTAGCTACTTGTTAGGTAGTTAGCGCCCACCGCACCGCAGTCACCGATTAGTCGCTGATTAGCGTCATCGCTGTCGCTAATCAGCACTAGTACTATATAGTATCTGTAAGTGATCAATACTGATCGCAATCAGATCTATATAAGTACATTAGGGTCACCTTAGGTTCTACAAAAAACGCAGTGTTCGCCCGATCAGGCCTGATCTTGTGCGCACACTTGCGTTCAGTCCGCCCCACCGCAGTGACAGAATTTTTTTTTTTCTGATCACTGCAAAAACCGTAAAATCGCTGCGCCGCTATAAAAGATCACTTTTGAGCTTTTTGGATCTTTATTAGCGATCGCAGCTTTACTTCGCAAGCACTCCTTTTTACTAAGCAGGTTTGCTCTTTTTCCTGGGTAGTCTCAGAGGAATACCCCCTAAATTTAGTGAACCCAAAATGTCAAACAAGGGGTATTCCGCTGAAGAGGCCTACAGGATTCTGACCGTGATGGATGAAAGCGATGGGGACGCCTTATCCGCTGAATCCAGTGGTTCAGAATATGAACCTGTAGACAGCAGTGGCACTCTAACGGCTAGTGAGGATGACGAGGTAGAGGTCCCTGCTACGGCCAGACGTACCCGATCCCATGTAAGAGTTCTGCCTACCCTGCATGATGATCCTCATTTGCAGCAGAGTGGTGCTAGCGCTGATCTTGTTTATGGTGCGGCATACACCAGCAGCGCAGCACAGCCTGGACCTTCTACCAGCACTGCCGTAGTCCCTGGTGAAGTGGCGAGCACCAGAAGGGCAGTTCCAGCTGGTACGGTGGCACGTGCAATAACTCCCCCGTCACAGCCACCGCGTTCACAGGTCCGTAGAACCCTTAGTCTCCCAGAGGTGCTGGCAAATCCTAATTGGCAATCCCCTGATTCCGCCGCACCCGTACTGCCCCCTTTCACCGCCCAGTCTGGAGTTCGCGTGGAGACGGCTCATTTAGGATCGGCCCTTCAGTTTTTTGAGCTGTTCTTCACCGCGAATCTCTATGACCTAGTTGTGGCTGAAACCAACCGCTACGCCACACAGTTTATTACCGCCAATCCGGAAAGCTTCTATGCCCAGCCTTACCGGTGGAAACCAGTCACAGTTTCCGAGTTTAAAATTTTTTTGGGCCTTATCCTCAGCATGGGTCTAACAAAAAAAAATGTATTGCGGTCATATTGGTCTAAAGACCCAATACATTTCATGCCCATGTTCTCTGCTGCAATGTCTAGGGCACGTTTTGAGGTCATCATGTGCTTTATGCATTTCGCGGACAATAGCACCTGTCATCCAAGAGGCCACCCTGCTTATGACCGGCTCCACAAAATTCGGCCCCTCATAGACCATTTGTCATCCAGATTTGCAGATGCGTATACCCCTAATCAAAACATCTGCATAGACGAGTCCCTAGTACATTTTACCGGGCGCCTTGGCATAAAACAGTACATCCCCAGCAAGCGCGCCCGGTATGGGGTCAAACTGTATAAGCTCTGTGAAAGGGCCACAGGCTATACATATCGTTTTAGGGTCTATGAGGGAAAAGACTCAAAACTGGAGCCGGTCGGATGTCCTGACTACCTGGGGAGCAGTGGCAAGATTGTCTGGGACTTGGTGTCACCCTTATTCCACAAGGGGTACCACTTATACGTGGACAATTTTTACTCAAGCGTGGCCCTCTTTCGGCACTTACATATAGTCGGAATTCAATGCTGTGGTACCGCGCGACCTAGTCGCCGGGGCTTCCCCCAACGGCTCGTTAGTACCCGACTTGCACGGGGGGAGAGGGCTGCCTTGTGTGACCAAGAACTGCTCGCGGTGAAGTGGAGGGACAAGAGGGACGTTTACCTTCTGTCCACCATTCACGCAGACACGACTGTCCAAATTGAACGGGCAACTGGAGTCATTGTGAAACCCCTCTCTGTCCACGACTATAACCTTCACATGGGAGGGGTGGACTTCAATGACCAGATGTTGGCTCCATATTTAGTTTCCCGCAGAACCAGACGCTGGTATAAGAAGGTGTCTGTTTATTTGATCCAATTGGCGATGTACAATAGTTTTGTTCTCTACAGTAAGGCTGGGAGAACAGGATCCTTCCTAAAATTCCAGGAAGAGATCATTTCGGAAATCCTGTATCCAGGAGGGTCCGTGCCCCAAGGCCCTGATGTAGTGAGCCGGCTACATGGCAGACACTTCCCGTCTGTCTATCCTGGTACCCCAACTCAACGTTCCACAAGAAAAAGATGTCGTGTCTGTAGCAGGGGTGGAATAAGGCGTGACACCACCTTTTTTTGTCCTGACTGTCCTGATCAGCCTGCCCTATGCATAGGGGAGTGTTTCCGCAAGTTCCACACTCAGGTACACTATTAGCATAGGAATTGCGTACACAGGACAGGCACATAGGGGTCTTAGGCCCCTTTCACACAGAGCTGCCACAAACCTCTCCTTTCACCTGGGACAAAGTGCATAATGCACTTCGCCACATGTTTGGGCGATTTGCGCTTTGCACATTGTCCCATGGGGAAGGAGAGGTTTGTCCAATAAAGGTAAAAAAAAAAAAAAAAAAAAAAAAAAATCACCGGTAAGCAAAAAAGTTATTGTTCTGTTTCAAAAGTTTAGAAAAGTTAATGTTCTCTAAAGTTAATGTTAATAAAATTATTGCGTTGCGGCCTGGTTTTTTCTTTTTTGTTTTTTTGTTTTTTTACCTTCCAGGTGGACCAAGCGATCAAGCAGCTGCAGCACTGATGTGCATTCTGACAGAAGCATTGCGCTGCTGTCAGATTACACGCAAGTCGGTGTATGCGGCGCTGCAAGACGAGATTTCTACTCTGCAGTAACAGATACGTTTGCCGAGGCATACGAGCTGAGGAGGAGGCGGCGTTCCTATGCTTTGGCAAACACTTTGTATGTAAAAAAAAAATAATCCCGGCAATGATTTATTCATCCACATCGATTGATGTGAATGGAGAAATCTGGTTTGCCAGGGCATACGAGCTAAGTGGGTATGGATGTAGGGCGGAGCTCCTATGTCCTGGCAGACGCCTTTCCCCTCCTTTTTTTTTTTGGGCAGAGATTTTTTCATCCACATTGATCGATGCGAATGAAGAAATCTGTGCCGTTCATTTTTTTCTTTCAGCCCAGAGGCTGAACGGAAAAAAAAATCTCATTACCTGTATGCTCAATATAAGGAGAATAGCAGAAACTCCTAATGCTGGCCATACATGTAATGATTGCGGAGACCCTCAAATGCCAGGGCAGTACAAACACCCCACAACTGACCCCATTTTGGAAAGAAGACACCCCAAGGTATTTGCTGAGGGGCATATTGAGTCCATGAAAGATTTAAATTTTTGTCCTAAGTTAGCGGAAAGTGACACTTTGTGAGAAAAAAAACAAAAAAAAAATAATTTTTGCTAAATTATGCCCAAAATTTTTTTTCGATGAACTCGCCAGGCCCCTCATTGAATACCTTGGGGTGTCTTCTTTCCAAAGTGGGGTCACATGTGGGGTATTTATACTGCCCTGGCTTTTTAGGGGCCCTAAAGAGCCAGAAGAAGTCTGGGATCCAAATGTCTAAAAATGCCCTCCTAAAAGGAATTTGGGCCGCTTTGCGCATCTAGGCTGCAAAAAAGTGTCACACATCTGGTATCGCCGTACTCAGAAGAAGTTGGGGAATGTGTTTTGGGGTGTCATTTTACATATACCCATGCTGGGTGAGATAAATATATTGGTCAAATGCCAACTTTGTATAAAACAAATGGGAAAAGTTGTCTTTTGCCAAGATATTTCTCTCACCCAGCATGGGTATATGTAAAATGACACCCCAAAACACATTCCCCAACTTCTCCTGAGTACGGCGATACCAGATGTGTCACACTTTATTGCAGCCAAGGTGGGCAAAGGGGCACATATTCCAAAGTGCACCTTTCGGATTTCGCAGGCCATTTTTTACACATTTTGATTGCAAAGTACTTCTCACACATTTGGGCCCCTAAATTGCCAGGGCAGTATAACTACGCCACAAGTGACCCCATTTTGGAAAGAAGACACCCCAAGGTATTCCGTGAGGGGCACGGCGAGTTCCTAGAATTTTTTATTTTTTGTCACAAGTTAGCGGAAAATGATGATTTTTTTTATTTTTATTTTTTTTCTTTCAAAGTCTCATATTCCACTAACTTGCAACAAAAAATAAAACATTCTAGGAACTCGCCGTGCCCCTCACGGAATACCTTGGGGTGTCTTCTTTCCAAAATGGGGTCACTTGTGGCGTAGTTATACTGCCCTGGCAATTTAGGGGCCCAAATGTGTGAGAAGTACTTTGCAATCAAAATGTGTAAAAAATGGCCTGCGAAATCCGAAAGGTGCACTTTGGAATATGTGCCCCTTTGCCCACCTTGGCTGCAATAAAGTGTGACACATCTGGTATCGCCGTACTCAGGAGAAGTTGGGGAATGTGTTTTGGGGTGTCATTTTACATATACCCATGCTGGGTGAGAGAAATATCTTGGTCAAATGCCAACTTTGTATAAAAAAAATTGAAAAGTTGTCTTTTGCCAAGATATTTCTCTCACCCAGCATGGGTATATGTAAAATGACACCCCAAATCACATTCCCCAACTTCTCCTGAGTACGGTGATACCAGATGTGTGACACTTTTTTGCAGCCAAGGTGGGCAAAGGGGCACATATTCCAAAGTGCACCTTTCGGATTTCGCAGGCCATTTTTTACACATTTTGATTGCAAAGTACTTCTCACACATTTGGGCCCCTAAATTGCCAGGGCAGTATAACTACGCCACAAGTGACCCCATTTTGGAAAGAAGACACCCCAAGGTATTCCGTGAGGGGCACGGCGAGTTCCTAGAATGTTTTATTTTTTGTTGCAAGTTAGTGGAATATGAGACTTTGAAAGAAAAAAAATAAAAATAAAAAAAATCATCATTTTCCGCTAACTTGTGACAAAAAATAAAAAATTCTAGGAACTCGCCGTGCCCCTCACGGAATACCTTGGGGTGTCTTCTTTCCAAAATGGGGTCACTTGTGGCGTAGTTATACTGCCCTGGCAATTTAGGGGCCCAAATGTGTGAGAAGAACTTTGCAATCAAAATGTGTAAAAAATGGCCTGCGAAATCCGAAAGGTGCACTTTGGAATATGTGCCCCTTTGCCCACCTTGGCTGCAATAAAGTGTGACACATCTGGTATCGCCGTACTCAGGAGAAGTTGGGGAATGTGTTTTGGGGTGTCATTTTACATATACCCATGCTGGGTGAGAGAAATATCTTGGTCAAATGCCAACTTTGTATAGAAAAATGGGAAAAGTTGTCTTTTGCCAAGATATTACTCTCACCCAGCATGGGTATATGTAAAATGACACCCCAAAACACATTCCCCAACTTCTCCTGAGTACGGCGATACCAGATGTGTGACACTTTTTTGCAGCCTAGGTGGGCAAAGGGACCCACATTCCAAAGTGCACCTTTCGGATTTCACCGGTCATTTTTTACAGCTTTTGATTGCAAAGTACTTCTCACACATATGGGCCCCTAAATTGCCAGGGCAGTATAACTACGCCACAAGTGACCCCATTTTGGAAAGAAGACACCCCAAGGTATTCCGTGAGGGGCATGGCGAGTTCCTAGAATTTTTTATTTTTTGTCGCAAGTTAGTGGAATATGAGACATAGTAAGAAAAAAAAAAATTTAAAAAAAAATTCAGCATTTTCTGCTAACTTGTGACAAAAAATAAAAAGTTCTATGAACTCACTATGCCCATCAGCGAATAACTTAGGGTGTCTACTTTCCGAAATGGGGTCATTTGTGGGGTTTTTCTACTGTTTGGGCATTGTAGAACCTCAGGAAACATGACAGGTGCTCAGAAAGTCAGAGCTGCTTCAAAAAGCGGAAATTCACATTTTTGTACCATAGTTTGTAAACGCTATAACTTTGACCCAAACCATTTTTTTTTTTACCCAAACATTTTTTTTTTATCAAAGACATGTAGAACAATAAATTTAGTGAAAAATGGATATATGGATGTTGTTTTTTTTGCAAAATTTTACAACTGAAAGTGAAAAATGTCATTTTTTTGCAAAAAAATCGTTAAATTTCGATTAATAACAAAAAAAGTAAAAATGTCAGCAGCAATGAAATACCACCAAATGAAAGCTCTATTAGTGAGAAGAAAAGGAGGTAAAATTCATTTGGGTGGTAAGTTGCATGACCGAGCAATAAACCGCTAAAGTTGTGGAGTGCCGATTTGTAAAAAAGGGCCTGGTCACTAGGGGGGTATAAACCTGTGGTCCTTAAGTGGTTAAACTAATAGCACACAAATAATTAAATGTTACCATGTTTTTATTGAACACACCATGTAAACATTCACAGTGCAGTTGGAAAAAGTATGTGAACCCATGGATTTAATAACCGGTTGAACCTCCTCTGGCAGCAATAACTTCAACCAAACATTTCCTGTAGTTGCAGATCAGATGTACACAACGGTCAGGAGTAATTCTTGACCATTCCTCTTTACAGAACTGTTTCAGTTCAGCAATATTCTTGGGATGTCTGGTGTCAATCGCTTTCTTGAGGTCATGCCACAGCATCTCAATCGGGTTGAGGTCAGGACTCTGACTGGGCCACTCCAGAAGGCGTATTTTCTTCTGTTTAAGCCATTCTGTTGTTGATTTTCTTCTATGCTTTGGGTCGTTGTCCTGTTGCAACACCCATCTTCTGTTGAGCTTCAGCTGGTGGACAGATGGCCTTAAGTTCTCTGCAAAATGTCTTGATAAACTTGGGAATTCATTTTTCCTTCAATGCAATCTATCCAGGCCCTGACGCAGCAAAGCAGCCCCAAACCATTATGCCCCCACCATTATACTTCACAGTTAGGATGAGGTTTTGATGTTGGTGTGCTGTGCCTCTTTTTCTCCACACATAGTGTTGTGTGTTTCTTCCAAACAACTTAACTTTCGTTTCATCTGTCCATAGAATATTTTGCCAGTACAGCTGTAAAACATCCAGGTGCTCTTGTGCAAACTGTAAACGTGCAGCAATGTTTTTTTTGAACAGCAGTGGCTTCCTCTGTTGTATCCTCCCATGAAATCCATTCTTGTTTAGTGTTTTACGTATCGTAGATTCGCTAACAGGGATGCTAGCATATTCCAGAGAGTTTTGTAAGTCTTTAGCTGGTACTCTAGGATTCTTCTTCACCTCATTGAGCAGCCTGTGCTGTGCTCTTGCAGTCATCTTTACAGGACAGCCACTCTTAGGGAGAGTAGCAGCAGTGCTGAACTTCATCCATTTATAGACAATTTGTCTTGCCATGGACTGATGAACAGCAAGGCTTTTGGAGATACTTTTATAACCCTTTCCAGCTTTATGCAAGTCAACAATTCTTATTTGTAGGTTTTCTGAGAGCTTTTTTGTGCGAGGCATCATTCACATCAGGCAATGCTTCTTGTGAAAAGCAAACCCAGAACTGGTGTGTGTTTTTTATAGGGCAGGGCAGCTGTAACCAACACCTCCAATCTCATCTCATTGATTGGACTTCAGTTGGCTGACACCTCACTCCAATTAGCTCTTGGAGAGGTCATTAGTCTAGGGGTTCACATACTTTTTCCACCTGCACTGTGAATGTTTACATGGTGTATTCAATAAAAACATGGTAACATTTAATTATTTGTGTGTTACTAGTTTAAGCAGACTGTGATTGTCTATTGTTGTGAATTAGATGAAGATCAGATCACATTTCATGACCAATTTGTGCACAAATCCATATCATTCCAAAGGGTTCACATACTTTTTCTTGCAACTGTATACACACACACACACACACACACACAGTAGTATTGGAATGCATTGTGCATTGTAAAGGATTAGACTCCCAAAAGTGGGACAAAAAATGTAGTGAAAAAAAAAGTTACAAAAATTAAAAGTTTCAAGTGAAAATAAACAAAAACATCATTTTCCCCAAATAAAGTTAAAATAATTGGTAAAAAGCAGGAATTTTTTTTAGTATACATATTAGGTATCGCCGCGTGCGTATCGACCGGCTCTATAAACATATCACATGACCTTCAGATGAACACCGTAAAAAATAAAAACTGTGCTAAATAAACCATTTTTTGTCACATTACATCACAAAAAGTACAACAGCAAGCGATCAAAAAGGCGTTTGCCCACCAAAATAGTACCAATCTAACCGTCAACTCCTCCCGCAAAAAATGCGGGAAAAAAAAAATACCCTATCTAAGATAATCGCCCCAAAACTGAAAAAATTTTGGCTCTCAGAGTATGGAGACACTAAAACATGACCTAACCCCTCAGATGAACACCGTAAAAATTTTTAAATAAAAACTGTGCTAAATAAACAATTTTTTGTCACCTTACATCACAAAAAGTGTAATAGCAAGCGATCAAAAAGTCACACGCACCCCAAAATAGTGCCAATAAAACTGTCATCTCATCCCACAAAAACCCAAGGTAATAGCCCAAAAACTGACAAAAATTATGTCTCTCAGACTATGGAAACACTAAAACATGTTGTTTTTTTTTGCTTAAAAAATTAAATCATTGTGTAAAACTTACATAAATAAAAAAAAGTATACATACATGTATCGCCGCGTCTGTGACAACCTGGTCTATAAAAATACCACATGATCTAACCTGTCAGATGAATGTTGTAAATAACAAAAAATAAAAATGGTGCCAAAATAGCTATTTCCTGTTATCTTGTAAACTACAGAATCAGGGCCATAAATATTGAGTTTTGTTTGGCTGTTAATCCTTGCTTTGTTACTGGAAAAAATTAATTAAAATGGAAAATTTGCCCAAAAATTGAAATTCTGAAAATTCATCTCCATTTGCCAATAACTCTTGTGGAACACCTAAAGGGTTAACAAATGTTGTAAAATCAGTTTTGCATACCTTAAGGGGTGTAGTTTCTTAGATGGGGTCACTTTTATGGAGTTTCTACTCTAGGGTTGCATCAGGGGGGCTTCAAATGGGACATGGTGTAAAAAAAAAAACTGTCCAGCAAAATCTGCCTTCCAAAAACCGTATGGCATTCCTTTCCTTCTGCACCCTGCCGTGTGCCCGTATAGTAGTTTTCGAACACATATGGGGTGTTTCTGCAAACTACAGAATCAGGGCCATAAATATTGAGTTTTCTTTGACTGTTAACCCTTGCTTTGTAAAAGTAAAAAAAATATTAAAATGGAAAATCTGCCAAAAAACGTGAAAGTCTGAAATTATATCTATATTCCATTAATTCTTGTGGAACACCTAAAGGGTTAACAAAGTTAGTAAAATCAATTTTGAATACCTTGAGGGGTGTAATTTCTAAAATGGGGTAATCTTTGGGTGGTTTCTATTATGTAAGCCTCGCAAAGTGACTTCAGACCTGAACTGGTCCCTAAAAATTGGGTTTTTGAACATTTCAGATTTGCTTCTAAACTTCTAAGCCTTGTAACATCCCCAAAAAATAAAATATAATTCCCAAAATGATCCAAACATGAAGTAGACATATGGGGAATGTAAAGTAATAACTATTTTTTGAGGTATTACTATGTATTATAGAAGTAGAGAAATTTGCTATTTTTTTACATATTTTTGCTAAATTTAGTATTTTTTTTATAAATAAAAATGATTATTTTTTTTAACTTCATTTTACCAGTGTCATGAAGTACAATATGTGATGAAAAAACAATCTCAGAATGGCCTGGATAAGTCAAAGCGTTTTAAAGTTATCACCACTTAAAGTGACACTGGTCAGATTAGCAAAAAATGGCCTGGTCCTTAAGGTGAAATAAGGCTGTGTCCTTAAGGTGTTAACAGTGACTTTCACAGTGACGGCCCCTTTAACAGTGACTTTCACAGTGACCACCCCTTTAAAAACAGTGACCTCCACAGTGCCTGCCCCTTTAAGCAGTAAAGTAAAATGGCTGGGTTGTTATGGAAACCTGGAGTAAAACTGTGTTTATAGCAGTTGGGATTTGAACATCCTGAACAGGTGCTTCTGAACATCCAGAGGTTTCTCCGGCGAGTTTTCTGCCATCTGTTCCCCAGGAGGAGATCCAGGCTTGCGGGGGAGTCTAACAACTTTCCCCCAGCCCAGGCCCTGCCTCTCCCTAGGGAGCTGGTGGGGTCCTGGGCAATGTGTTCAGCAAAGTCCCAGGATCCTGCTTCCCGGGGTAGGCCGGCGGGAGGTAGGGGAGGCGAACAACCGGCCTCTGCTTCATCATCCGTTCCGGGGGTCAGAAGATCAAGCAGGGGTCATGTTGAAGTGGCCCCTAGAGGCAAAGCCGGGAACATCGCCGGCAAGTCCAGGAGGGTGGACGGTAGCCCTCCGGAAGGTATGCGGGGTCTCCAGAATCTGCTGATACTGAGTGGAATCCATGCGTCCCTCAACTTTGACAAGATTCCCAGTCCCTGCACTGGCCACACAGCATGATGGAACCACCACCATATTTTACTGTAGGTAGCAGGTGTTTTTCTTGGAATGCTGTGTTCTTTTTACTCCATGCCATGTTATGGCCAAATAACTCAATTTTAGTTTCATCAGTCCACAGCATCTTATTCCAAAATGAAGCTGGCTTGTCCAAATGTGCTTTAGCCCACCTCAAGCGGCACTTTTTGTGCTGTGGGCGGAGAAAGGGCTTCCTCTGCATCACTCGCATACAGCATCTCATTGTGTAAAGTGGCCCGAATGGTTGAACGATGCACAGTGACTCCATCTGCAGCAAGATGATGTTGTAGGTCTTTGGTGCTGGTCTGTGGGTTGACTCTGACTGTTCTCAATTCGTCGCTTCTGTCTATCCAAGATTTTTCTTGGTCTGCCACTTTGAGTCTTAACTTGAACTGAGCCTGTGGTCTTCCATTTCCTCAATATGTCCCTAACTGTGGAAACAGACAGCTGAAATCTCTGAGACAGCATTCTGTATCCTTCCTCTAAACCATGATGGTGAACAATCTTTGTCTTCAGGTCATTTGAAGGTTGTTTTATTTCGCACATTTTTTTATTAGAAAATTATAGCATACAACATCTTCCACAGTGTCATATTACCGTACAGTACAGTATAATTTGCTCATCACATTACAAGTATTCAGGATAGAAGACATCGGATGAAAAGTTTTCATTTATATCAAAGAAAGAAACAAGGCCGTGAAAGGACGACCAACAAACAAACAACGATAAACACTGCGCCACATTTTAGAGTAAATAATTTTTATTGGTGTTTCATAAAACAGCAAATAATAGCTATATTAGCAGTGTCACATCACAGCAGGTGTTACATCACAAGCCTACGCAGTAGGCCTGTATACAAAGCAATGATATACAGAAGTAGTTTTGCATATTCGACAGGGTCTGTAACAAAAAGACCATAACTTTGAAGGATAGAGGGGGTGGGAAAAAAGGGGGGGGGGGAGGGTGGGAGGTAAGAACTGTCAGCTTCTACTCTAGAATGAGAGAACCATTCCCGCTCGATGTCTGTCACCCGACTCACAACCCGAGTGCGTGGAACAATCAGCGATTCAGGGGGAATAATTGGGGTTACGGAACCAAGGATCCCACGTGAGTAGCTTAGATTTAAGGGAGATAATCGTGGGTGGCAATGAACTCTCGTATCTACAGGACGTGTTGACCTCTTGTATGACCTCAGCTAAGGTTGGTGAAGCTAGTTGCTTCCATTGACGTGTAATTATCAATTTAGCGCTAAGTAAAATATGTCCCACAATATTCCTGCCCTCAGGGGGAACTTCACAGTCTGGGCTAATACCTCAGAAATCAAGCCAAAAACACTGTGCCAGTAAGGGACGATTATAGGGCATGCCCACAAAAGGTGAAGTAGAGAACCCATGGCGCCACATCCTCTCCAGCAATGAGGGGAGGCTGAGGGGTAAATTGTGTGTAGTCTCTGCGGGGTAAAGTACCAGTGCAGGAGGGTTTTCAATCCCGCTTCGTAGTGGGTAGTACATTTGAAGTTAGAGACCAGGAATTTAATTGCAAGAACCCAGCTTTCCTTCGTAAAGGACTTCCCCAATGCCAGCTCCCATTTCACAATGGGTAGGGTCTTGGTGAAGGTAGCTTTGTCCCCCAACACATCATACACATATCGCGTAGTGTGTTTTTTGAAGAGGAACGGAAATTGGAACAGTCTCAATACGTCAGAATTTATTGAGGGTGGATCCTGCGTAACTTTTGCAACAAAGTGTCTAATTCTTAGATAATTATAAAATTCTGCATGTGGCAATGCGAATAGGCTGCGGAGAGAGTCGAAGGAGAGGAGAGCGCCGTCTGGCATGAGTTGGGATATGGAAGTGACGAAGCTGAGGCGAAACGCGCGTCGGGGTTCCTTCCAGCCCTGTGTTCGGTGCCTCCACCCTCCATCATGTCTGTGGGTATGTTCACGTCCCCAGTGGATACTTTTTTGTGGGATTTTGATTGTACAGCCTGATATCTTTAACTTACTATATATGGGCAGATTGCATCTAGATGTATTTGATGGATGTGTTGTAACCTTGTGCTCCAGAATATTATTATCATTTTCTGCTGTATTCACACAATAACCTCTCCCTGGGTTGTGCAGCGAGTTGGATATCACAGACACTTGTAGTGGATGTTTACTGACACTCTCTACTGGTGAATCACCTCACTGCACATCACACTGACATGTTGTTCATCTGTTTGGTGGGTGTTTGAGGCACCGACGGGGGGGACTATTGTTTCCAGTCTGTTTTGCTGACTATTCTCCATAGCATATCTGTGTATAAAACATATTTTATGAATTCTTGTGATCCATTGATGATCTAATAAAGTATTTATATTTCTACTGGGCATTCTATGGTTGTTTTTATAGCAGCATTTATAGGTTTATATAAATTGTGTGTAGTCTCTGCGGGGTAAAGTACCAGTGCAGGAGGGTTTTCAATCCCGCTTCGTAGTGGGTAGTACATTTGAAGTTAGAGACCAGGAATTTAATTGCAAGAACCCAGCTTTCCTTCGTAAAGGACTTCCCCAATGCCAGCTCCCATTTCACAATGGGTAGGGTCTTGGTGAAGGTAGCTTTGTCCCCCAACACATCATACACATATCGCGTAGTGTGTTTTTTGAAGAGGAACGGAAATTGGAACAGTCTCAATACGTCAGAATTTATTGAGGGTGGATCCTGCGTAACTTTTGCAACAAAGTGTCTAATTCTTAGATAATTATAAAATTCTGCATGTGGCAATGCGAATAGGCTGCGGAGAGAGTCGAAGGAGAGGAGAGCGCCGTCTGGCATGAGTTGGGATATGGAAGTGATCCCTTTTCCTCGCCAGTGTGTCAAGTTAATGTCAGGGATAGTTAGCTCCAGCGTTCTAGTCGTAGCGTGCTGTAGGAGAGTGGATTTCGCATCTCCCTGTACCTTGTGGATCATGGACCATAGGTTACTAACATGTTTCACTGTTAACAGGTTGGTGTGTGGGTGGGATGAGTTCCAAAGCAAGTGGATCAGATAATCTTTTAAAGAAGCGTGTTGTACTGCGTGCGATTCAATCTGAATCCAGGCTTTTGTGTCATCTGGGGTCCACCACTCACGGGCAAAGGAAAGTGCTATTGCTCGGTAATAGTCTCTGATATCAGGAAGACCAAGTCCACCAGCATGTTTTTTCTTAGATAATAGAGTCCGTGCCACCCTAGGAGTGGTCGGTCCCCAGATATATTTACCCAGAAACATCTGTGCCTTCTTGAAAAATGCGGCAGGGATTGGAATTGGGAGGGCCCTAAATATATAGATAAGCTTAGGAAGGGTCATCATTTGAAAAGATGCCACTCTACCCACCCAGGATACTGTTTTCATAGAAAAACTGCTAAAATCTTTCAACATAGTGTCCAGAAGGGGGTGGTAGTTTCTACTGTAAAGTAAGGAGCAGGGCGAAGTAATCTTAACTCCTAGGTATGGGAGTTCCGACGATTGCCAATCCAGGTCATGTGAGGATTTCAGAGAGGTTACTACTGCCTGTGGGATATTAATGGGGAGAGCTTGGGATTTGGTGTTATTGATTTTATAGTAGGAGAGGGAACCGTAATGCGAAATAATTGTAAAGGCGGCGTCTAGAGAGTTGCAGGGGTCAGTTAGTGTGAGAATGATGTCATCCGCGTAGAGTGCGATCTTGTGGGACCTCCCTCCTATTTCCACTCCCTTTAGCAAAGGTGAATTCCTTATAGTTTGTGCCAAGGGTTCCAGAGCCAAAACAAATAATAAAGGTGATAAGGGGCAACCTTGCCTGGAACCGTTGGTAATTTCAAAGGGATCCGACACTACGCCATTAACCCAGACCTTCGCCGAAGGAGAGGAGTATAAACTATTGATAGCCTGCAGTATTTGACCCGAGAAGCCCATGTGGCGGAGAGCAGAGAATGCATAATCCCAATGCAAGCGATCAAACGCTTTTTCGGCATCCAGTGTAATCGCCAGCATTGGGAATTCATGCACTTCAGCATAGTTAAATAAGTCTACAATCCGCCTAGTGTTATCAGAAGCTTGTCGGCCAGTTACAAAACCAGTCTGGTCAGGATGGATCAGTGAGGGGAGAAGTGGAGTTAATCTGTTGGCAACAATCTTGGCAAAAAATTTTATGTCAGAATTAAGCAATGAAATAGGGCGGAAATTCTGGGGAGTATCTGGCGCCTTACCTGGTTTCGGAATGGTGACTATCAATGCTTCCAACATGTCCGGGGGGAAAGAGTGCCCCTCCTGTACTGCATTAAACAGCTCGAGCATGTAGGGAGCAAGAACAGGATGAAATTGGTGGAAATATTCATTAGAAAGCCCATCAGCTGCGCCACATTTTAAATCAAGCAGTAGAATTGAGGTATGAATCTTCTACACTTGTAGATCTGGCAAAGATGGATAGCGTTTGGATATATAAGACGCCCATTTTCGCCACCTGGCGCTGACACTTGATATCCGGCACAGCTGTTTTGCAATCAGTAGTTCCATGCCATAATTATAGTGGACTTTAGCAATGACTTCTGGTATGGTTGGGATGTCCCTATTCTTCCACCTTTTAGCTATTGCAACTCTCGTTACTGTTAGTATATGAAAAGCAATAGTGAGGTCTGCTAAATCTAAACATTCCAGCTCAAAGGAGAGCAATGCTATTTCCGGGGACATGGGGAGTGCCTTCCCTATTACAGCACCTATAAGTGATAATATGTTGGACCAGAAACGGTTGACAGCAGGGCAGGTCCACCAGATATGCATTAAGTTGCCAACTGCTGATAGGCATCGCCAGCAAACATTTGAGGTAGTTGGGTATATAATGGATAGGTGATAAGGGGTATAATACCACCTGTAAAGGAGTTTTCTTGAGGCCTCCAGGTGGTCGACACACTTCGAGGTCTAGAGCTCAGGGAAAAAACAAAGGCCCAGTGTGCTGGTGCAAAAGTTTTATTTAAATCTTTCTCCCATTTAGTCTGGAACGGGAATTTTGATATAGTAACTGACAGCTGCAACCCCCTATAGGCCTCAGAAATACCTCCCTTCCGTATTCTGGGGTTCTGGAAATATGCAGCATACCTAGAGGAATGTTCTTGGATGCTAGGAGGTGGCGTAATTGAAGGTACTTATAAAAATCAGACCACAGGATTTTATACCGCTCTCTTAAGTCTGTGAATGATAAGGGCCCCATTGGTTAAAATTCGGGACACTGAAAGGATTCCTTTAGATTCCCATTGTGAGAAATCAGTATCCGACAAGCAGGCACTGAAAGCTGACAACGGAGCATCCATAATCCTCAGTGGAAGTATTTTCGGGAAAAGGGGACACTTGGTCCACAACGACATTCCAGCTTGACTAGTGATAGATGGAGATCAAGGGGGCGTTTTGGAAAGTAATCCCTGCTAAAGTAAGTGCTGTAATGAGGGTGCACGAGTTAAGCTAGTTTCCATTTGTACCCATTTTTTCGCGGTGTCATTAATCCACCAGCTTTTGAGTTGGTCGAGCACAGTAGCTTGGTAATAGGTAAGAAGGCATGGACATCCCAGTCCCCCCAGTTTAACAGGCTTGTATAGAATATCAGCCGCTACTCTCGCCCTGTGTTTTTTCCATATAAATTGTGATATAAGGTCTTGGAGCGAGGCAATATATCTGCGGGGCACAATGACAGGCAAGTTCCTAAATAAGTACAAAATCTTTGGCAAAAGAAACATTTTGAACGCAGCAATTCGGCCTAACCAGGAGAGAGGGTATTGCGAATAGGCCACTATGTCATTTTTAATTTGTGCAATGATAGCGTTGTAGTTAACAGACTGGAGGTTACTTAGGGGGAATGTGAGGGATATACCTAAGTAAGGAATACTTCCTTCGGCCCATTTGAAGGGGAATTTGGCTGAGATGGCACTTTTGGTATCTAGCGAGAGCCACATTCCTAGTATAAGCGATTTATGAGAATTAATTTTATAGTAACTCACCCGACTAAACTGATCAATGATATCTGAGACAGCTGTTAAAGAGGTTAAGGGGTCTTTAACTGAAATAATGACATCGTCTGCGAAAAGGCCTATTTTGTGTTCTGTTTCACCAATAGTAATACCTTTAATGTTCGGGGATAACCTGATTTGGTGAGCTAGAGGTTCCATCATTAGTGCAAATAGGAGGGGAGAAATGGGGCACCCCTGTCTTGTGCCATTAGTGATCCCAAAGAGCGAGGAGAGGGCTCCCGAGGAATATAATACTAAGATGGAGGATAGAAGCCTTGGTGGAAAACCAAATTTGCCCAGTACTGCTTCAAGGTAGCCCCAGTGGATCCGGTCGAACGCCTTCTCGGCATCCAATGATAGGAGCAGAGAAGGCGCCCGACGTTCAGCCACCACCGACATAATATTCAAAAACCTGCGGGTGCCATCCACTGTCTGTCGGTCCTTGACAAACCCGACTTGATCAGCGTCAATTAATGTTGGGAGAATATTTGTCAAGCAGGTCGCGATGACCCAAGCGTAGATTTTTAGGTCCACGTTAAGAAGTGATATTGGCCTAAAGTTAGAGGGAACATCTGGGGATTTCCCAGGCTTCGGCAGGGTGACTATCAATACGTTTAGCATTTCTTCAGGTAGAGAGCCTGAGGATGCAGCATCATTAAATAGCCTTGTTAGGTAAGGAATTAGTAGGTCTCTATGAGCCTTATAAAATTCATTGGTGAGACCATCCGGCCCAGGTGACTTGCCAGTTTTCAGGGTTTTAATTGCTACAGAGATTTCCTCCGGAGAAAAAACAGAGGATGTGTCTAGCTTTTGACTGTCTGTCAATGAGGGTAAATTTAGATGTTATAGAAATGTTTGTATAGAGGGCAAAGAAGGTTGAGGCGTGGACGTATCAGTTGAAAGGTTGTACAATGATGCATAAAACTTAGCAAACTCATCAGCAATGCCCTGCGGATCAAACACCCTAGACCCATCAGAGCAGGATAAGTAAGAGATTCTGTTTTTGGCACTGCATGACTTCAATTGTTTAGCAAGTAATGCCCCTCCTTTATTACCCTGCCAGTAATGTTCAAGCTTAAGCTTCCTTAGCATCAAGTCTTACTGATAAGAATTTAGTTCATGCAGACGGGATTGAATTAACGTAATTTCTGCTGCTCTATGAGGCAAGTAGGAAGACTTATTTAAGTGGTACAGTTCAGCTAGCCTAGATTGTAATTTGAGTGACAACTGAGTTCTGCATTTTTTATCATACGAAGATTGCTTAATAAAATGACCTCTGAGAGTCGCTTTCATAGCACACCACAGAATACCTTCAGAGATTTCACCAGTATTGTTTTCCCTAAAATAATTGTGCAAACACTCAATGGTTTGTGGTGAGTAACGCGGACTCTGCAGGATAAAATTATTAAGCCTCCATATGGAGTGATGTGCAGAAGTGTACTGTTCTGCTATTTCAATTGCAATGGGCGCATGATCTGACCAAGTAATGGTATAGACATTTGAGGAGACTACGCAGGGCAGTAATTGCCTGTTGACCAAAAAGTAGTCGATCCTAGTGTACACCTTATGGGCAGCAGAAAAAAAGGTGAAATCCCGCTCAGTGGGGTGTTGGATCCGCCAGGCATCATACAGATCATGTGATTGTGTAAGTTTAGCCATTGCCGATGGTTCCCTAGCTCCAGTTGAGGAGGTAGAGTCCATAGAAGGCCACATCACCGTATTAAAGTCCCCCAACACAATGAGACACCCCTTCTGAATTTTGGACGCTTTACGCAGAAGAGAGCTACAAATGGCAGAAGGGCGTTTATTAGGCGCATATAAAGAGACAATTGTATATTGAACATTGTTAATAAGGCCTATCACAATGACAAATCTCCCACTTTTATCCGTCTCAACCTTTTCTACTTGAAGTGCAATTGAATCTTTGAACGCAATGGATACCCCCCTTTTTTTTCCTCCCAACTGCTGGAGCTGAGAATATATGGGGAAAATTGTTGTGCCTTGCGGAAACGTAGATTGTTCCTGCGAGAGCGGTCCTCCAAGTCCGCGATTTTAAGTTTCAACGCTGCTATTTCCTCTTCGTGCAAATTAGTAGTGTCCACAATTTCATTGTGCGCAGAGGTCAATTCCGCCATTTTAGATTCCACATATGTGGTTCTAGCCCCTAAAGCTAAAATATCATGCTGAATTTGGGTAATAGCGTCCCTGAGGTCCTGTTTCAAGGACTTTTGTAAATCAGCCATGAGCACTTTCATCCCCTTTAACACTGCTTCAGTGATTGGAGCAGAAGCTATTTCTCCTTCTGCAATTCCAACCAAAGCAGCAGAGGTGAGCTGTTTAACTGTTTTATGTGAGGCACTGTGTGCCTGACGTGCTGGAGGGTCCTGCTGCACAGAAAGGTCATGCTGGGGAGAGTATGTGACCTGTGCAGGGGATATTGAGGCAGAGGAGGACGGAGATCTCCCTCAGGTCTGAGGAGACACAGCTGCGCTGAGGAGGGAGAAGGTGCCGATTTGACTGCAGCTGCTGAAGCGCGAGAATCGCCATCTTGGAGCGCATTCACAGCAGGGAAGAAGCTGGTGAATTTTGCCAGACTGTGGCGTCTCTTACCCCTCGGCGTGGCTGAAACTTCCACCAATCGTTGCAGGGTGCTGGGGCAATCCTCTGGTGATCACAGCAGGCAGATGTATAAACTTGAAGGGCTGTTTTATGCTGGATTTGTGCCGATGGCTCAGGACTTAGCCGTCCGTCTCCATGCGCCGCTAGCCACGCCCCCCCATTTGAAGGTTGTTTTGAGACCGCCATGTTGCTACTCTTCAGTGAAAATTAAAAGAGGAGGGAAACTTACAATTGACCCCCTTAAATACTCTCTCATAATTGGATTCACCTGTGCATGTAGGTCAGGGGTCACTGAGCTTACTAAGCCAATTTGAGTTCCAATAATTAGTCCTAAAGGTTTTGGAATCAATAAAATGACAACAGTGCCCAAATGTATGCACCTGCCTAATTTTGTTTAAACTATTATAGCACACTTTCTGTAAATCCAATAAACTTCATTTCACTTCTCAAATATCACTGTGTGTGTCTCCTATATGATATATTTTGAACTGAAATTTTTTATCGTAACAACAACGATTTATACAGGAAAATTATGATGATTAACAAGGTTGCCCAAACTTTCGCATCCCACTGTATATATATGTTGGATATAAAAAGTCTACACACCCCTGTTAAAATGTCAGGTTTCTGTGATATAAAAAAAATGAGACAAAGATAAATAATTTCAGAACTTTTTCGACCTTTAATGTGACCTATAAATAGAGTTGAGCTGACACCTGGATGTTCGGGTTCGACGGGTTCGGCCAAACTTTGGAAAAAAGTTCGAGTTCGGGACCTGAACCCCATTGAAGTCAATGGGGACCCAAACTTTTGAGCACTAAAATGGCTGTAAAAATGTCATGGAAACAAATGTGGATAGGGAAATGACTTAAAGGGATTCCATCATGAGATTTTACCCCTATAACATAAACATATGCTCATGTCCGGAGTAATAATAAGAATCCTAAGCTGACCTTATTATACTTCACTGTGGCTCTATTTGCCCAAAAAACAGGTTTTTATAACCTGTCAATCACTCACTTAAAGGGAACCTGTCACTGGGATTTTGTGTATAGAGCTGAGGCCATGGGCTGCTAGATGGCCGCTAGCACATCCGCAATACCCAGTCCCCATAGCTCTGTGTGCTTTTATTGTGTCAAAAAAACGATTTGATACATATGCAAATTAAACTGAGATGAGTCCTGTACGTGAGATGAGTCAGGGACAGGACTCATCTCAGGGAAATTTGCATATGTATCAAATCGTTTTTTTACACAATAAAAGCACACAGAGCTATGGGGACTGGGTATTGCGGATGTGCTAGCGGCCATCTAGCAACCCATGTCCTCAGCTCTATACACAAAATCCCGGTGACAGGTTCCCTTTAAGGTGCCCAAGGGGAGGTCTGTTAATACAGTACACTTCGCTCAACGAAGCCGTTGCCAGGAGTCCGCGGCGCATCAGGCTGAGCCTAGTTGCAGGCGCGGCATCTGGCAGAGGGACCGATAGGATTACAGAAGCGGCGCTGAGCTAGGAAAGGCAGCGCTGGGCACCGGACAGCGAGGGGTGCAGCCGGGCACCCTGCATTAACGGACCTCCCCTTGGGCACCTTAAGTGAGTGATTGGCAGGTTATAAAAACCTGATTTTTGGGCAAATAGAGCCACAGTGAAGTATAATAAGGCCAGCTTAGGATTCTTATTATTACTCCGGACATGAGCATATGTTTAGGTTATAGGGGTAAAATCTCATGACAAAATCCCTTTAAAATAACATAAAATATGTAAAAATAATAAATATAAATGATCTAGGAGGACCAGGTCCATATGGAGAAGGAGGTTGAGGAGGCTGTGGATGTGGCAATGTAGGTGGAAGTGGCGGTGGAGGAGTTAGCCTTCACTGCTTCTTGATTTTAAATTTATTTTTTTAAATTAGAGTACACCCCAAAACATTGGGAAATATAACCCTCCAGTCGTGCTAAATACACATTCAGACAATACACCGGCTGCAGGGCAGGCCAGCACCCCCAAGGCGTAAAGGGCAAGCTCAGGCCATGTGCCCAATTTGAAGTTGCAGGGACTGACCCCTGTCAGTTAGTTTGTGTAGGCGTGTGCATACTTACTGCCCCACCCACCATGTCGCACGTCCCTGTGATGTTCACGATCCAATTTGATATCTGCTCTATTGACTTTCGATGTTATTTTATGCGCCTACCATGGTGATTATGGGTGGCAGAGAATCAGGGTTCCAGGCTGGAGAGGGAGCGTGAGAAAAAGAGACCAAATTTAAGGGAGTTAAATTTATTTTAAAAATTTTGGGATCAAGAAGAAATGTGGGACAAATTACAGAACCCCAAATGTGGGCCAAAAGAGTCAAGCGGAATTGTGGGAAAAGCTATTGAAGCTTAAATGTGGTACAACTTGCTTAAGTTTAAGCATTGAATCAAAGGAGGTGGCGCGCACCAATTAAAGAAACATTTCAGAAATGTTATTCACTGTCACCTATGCAGAGCAGGGGTTTATTCACTTCTAAAATTGTATAATGTCAATCCAAGAATGTAACAGAAAAATTACAGAAATTAATTAACCTGTCTACTTGGTAGAGCAGGGGTCTTTGACAAAAAACAATTGTTTATTGTCACCCGAAAAAGTAAAATAAAAATTATTGAAATTTATTAAGCTGTCAAATAGGTAGAGGAGGGGTATATTACACCCAAAAATGGGTGAATTTGACCCTAAAATGTAACTGACAAATGTTATTTTTTACCGGTCTAATAGGTATAGCAGTGGTACTTCACACCAAGTGAATATCACCATAAAATGTAAGAGACAATTTTTTTTATTGTTTAACCTGTCTACTAGGTATAGCCATGGTACTTCACACCCCAAAATTGTTGAAACTCAACTGAAAATATAACTGACAAATACATTTTTTTTGTTAACCGGCGTACTAGGTTTAGCAGTGGCACTATATACCCCAAAGTTTGTGAATTTCACCCGAAAATGTTAATGACAATTTATTTTTATTTTTTAACAGTCATACTAAAAAAAACTGTTAATGACAAAGTAGTGAAATGATATAAACTAAAACACGCACAAAAAATAAAATAAAAATGGATTTATGAGGTGGAGTTCCATATGGAGTAGGAGTTTGAGGAGGTGGTGGACGTAGCGGAGCAGGTGGAAGCGGCGGTGGAGGAAGACAAGATAACCAGCACAGGTTTTTGGTTTTAATTTAATTTTGTAAAATTAAGGTGAACTCGAAAAGAGTGTGAAATATCCAAAATACAAACATGAGCAATTGAGCTGCAGTATAACAACGGCTGCTTAGTGTACATGTCTATTCTGCACAAGGTACGGACAAGTCCTGAGGGATCCATGCCTGGTTAATTTTAATGAACGTGAGCTTGTCCACATTGGCTGTGGACAGGCGGCTGCGCTTGTCTGTGATGACGCCCCCTGCCCAGGGCCGGTTCTAGGCGAAATGGGGCCCTGGGGCGGAAAACAATAAGGGGCCCCCCCATGACACTTGCTGACTTTAACGTCCCCCCAAATGTACATTTCTCCAGTCCAACTGACTCCAAACAGAACCAGGGCGGGCTAGTACACTGGCACTGGTGAGATGGTGCCTGGGATGGATCCGATACAGTTTAATCAACCAACCTACCAGACTGGGATGGATCACAATCCAGTTTAATCAACCAGTTACTGGTAGGTTGGTTGATTAAACTGGATCGGATCCATCCATCCCAGGCACCATCTCACCCGTCCCAGTATACTAGCCCGCCCTGGTTCTGTTTGGACAGTTGGACTGGAGAAATGTGCATTTGGGGGAGGGATTGGGCAGTTACGGGTAGTACCAGTAACTGCCCCCCCCCAAATGCACATTTCTCCAGTCCAACTGACTCCAAACACAAACAGAACCAGGGCCGCAGGCCGGGCTAGTAGTACACTGGGACACACGTCCTCTGCCTTCGCCTTGTGCTTCCACTGTGCCCCCGCTGTCTGTCAGGTGGGAATGCCACCAGCGTGCGCTTGTACTCGCGCATCTTACGATCACGCTCCAGTGAGGGAATTAAGGACGGTACGTTGTCCTTGTAACGGGGATCCAACAGCGTGGCGACCCAGTAATCAGTACAAGTTAGAATGTGGGCAACTCGGCGGTCGTTGCGGAGACACTGCAGCATGTAATCGCTCATGTGTGCCAGGCTGCCCAGAGGCAACAAAAAGCTGTCCTCTGTATCCCCCCATCCACGCACCATTGATGGCCATGAGCTGGTCTGGGTGCCACCCTGCTTCCTTTTCCTCCTCAAGAACTGTGCCCTGGATGGACAATTGTGTACCTTGGGTTTGTGGGTGCAGGAACCCACCCTCGGAGGCACTTGGGAATGACTGGCTGGAAACCCTACGAAATGATCCCTCTTCCTCCTCCCGTGCCACATTCTTTTCCATCATTGCAAGGAGCGTTTTTTTCAAGGAGGGATAGAAGTGGGATAGTAACGCTGAGAACTGCGTTATCGGTACTGGCCATGTTTGTGGAATACTCGAAACATCGCAACAAGAAACGCAGATCTCGCATGGAGGCCCAGTCATTGGTGGTGAAGTGGTGCTGTTCCGCCTAGCGTGCTGCAGCTGAAACTCCACTATCGCCTGCTGCTGCTCGCACAGTCTGGCCAGTATGTGCAAGGTGGAGTTCCACCTTGTGGGCACGTCGCATATGAGGCAGTGAGCGGGAAGGCCGAAGTTATGCTGCAGGGCTGACAGGCGAGCAGCAGCAGGGCTAGTCCCAGAGTTGCTACGAGATTTTGCCCATTATCACACACCACTAGGCCAGGCTTGAGGCTGACTGGCACAAACCACTCTGTTGTTCAAGGCCCGTCCACAGCTCCTGCGCGGTGTGAGGTTTGTCTTCCAAAACGGATACGTTTTAAAACTGCCTGCTGTCGTTTACCCCTGGATGTGCTGAAGTTGGTGGTGAAGGTGTTATGCTGACCAGATGAGGAGCTGGTAGAGGATGAGGAAGCAGGAGGAAGAAAAAGGAGGCAAACTGAAGTGCCCTGAAATCCTCGTGGTGGAAGGACATGCGCCAAACTGCTATCCACCTCAGGCCCAGCCGCCACTGCATTTACCAAGTGTGCTGTTATGGAGATATAACAGCCCTGACCGTGCTTACTGGTCCACGTATCCGTAGTCAGGTGCACCTTGCCACAGATGGCGTTGCGCAGTGCACACCTGATTTTGTCCCCTACTTGGTTGTGCAGGGAAGGGATGGCTCGCCTTAACCACCTCCGGACCGCCTAACGCAGATCTGCGGTCTGGAGGTGGCAGCTGTGCGCTCAACGACGCATATACGCGTCATCTCGCGAGACTTCCTGTGAACGTGCGCACACAGGCGCGCGCATTCACAGGAACGGAAGGTAAGAGAGTGGATCTCCAGCCTGCCAGCGGCGATCGTTCGCTGGCAGGCTGGAGATGTGATTTTTTTTAACCCCTAACAGGTATATTAGACGCTGTTTTGATAACAGCATCTAATATACCTGCTACCTGGTCCTCTGGTGGTCCCTTTTGTTTGGATCGACCACCAGAGGACATAGGTAGCTGTGTAAAGTAGCACCAAACACCACTACACTACACTACACCCCCCCCCTGATCACTTCATATCCACGGATCGGATCCGCAAAACGCATACGGACGTCTGAATGGATCAATGACAAGGGGGTGATCACCTGTCACGAGGGTGTCAAGAGCCACGTCTGACTCCGTTATACCCGGGGTCAGGAAGTCGCAGCGGGTGGCTGCGCGCTCTATGTCTAAAGATCACGTTGTTTCTTAGTGATTGTTTTCTGTGTTTGCCTTTCAATCCTTTTTGTCTCACTCAGGGATCCGTAGCTTCTCCTCCTCAGCTGTTTCTTGTCTGCCACTCCCAACCTCCTTATATTCTCCTCTCACACTTCTCTAGTTGCCAGTTATAGAGCTTCCTGCCTGGACTTCTATACTGACCCACTGGAGCTGTGAATCCTGGTTGTTGTTCCAGAGTGCTACCCTCCGGATCCCTGTTGGGCTTTTTGTTGTCTCCTGTTGTCGCCCACCTGGGATTATATGTTGAGTCTGTATTGTCTGTCCTCCCCTTGGTGTTTTCCTTTAGAGCTAGTGGTGCGGACTAGTGTTCCCACCGCCCTGTCCACTATCTAGGGCTCATCTTAGGGAAAGCCAGGGTTTTAGGCACGTGATCGGCGAACGGGTGAGGAACCCGTCTAGGGACGTCAGGGCAGCCAGGTGCCAGACGCAAGGTGAGTCAGGGGTCACCACCTTCCCTCTCACTTGGGCAGGGCCTTCCTCTTTCCCTCCCCCTGTGTCACGTATGTGATAGTCACGCCGATCGTGATATCACCCATATAGACTTCCTGATCACCCCCCTGTCACATTGATCACCCCCTGTAAGGCTCCATTCAGACATTTTTTTTGGCCCAAGTTAGCGGAAATTATTTTTTTTTTCTTTTTTTTTTCTTTTTTTTTTTCTTACTAAGTCTCATATTCCACTAACTTGTGTCAAAAATTAAATCTCACATGAACTCACCATACCCCTCCAAATCCAAATGCGTAAATTTTTTTAGACATTTATATTCCAGACTTCTTCTCACGCTTTAGGGCCCCTAAAATGCCAGGGCAGTATAAATACCCCACATGTGACCCCATTTCGGAAAGAAGACACCCCAAGGTATTCCGTGAGGGGCATATTGAGTCCATGAAAGATTGAAATTTTTGTCCCAAGTTAGCGGAAATGGAGACTTTGTGAGAAAATAAAAAATAAAATAAAATCAATTTCCGCTAACTTGTGCCAAAAAAAATTAAAAATTCTAGGAACTCGCCATGCCCCTCGCAGAATACCTTGGGGAGTCTTCTTTCCAAAATGGGGTCACATGTGGGGTATTTATACTGCCCTGGCATTTTAGGGGCCCTAAAGTGTGAGAAGAAGTCTGGGATCCAAATGTCTAAAAATGCCCTCCTAAAAGGAATTTGGGCCGCTTTGCGCATCTAGGCTGCAAAAAAGTGTCACACATGTGGTATCGCCGTACTCAGGAGAAGTTGGGGAATGTGTTTTGGGGTGTCATTTTACATATACCCATGCTGGGTGAGATAAATATCTTGGTCAAATTCCAATTTGGTATAAAAAAAAAATGGAAACGTTGTCTTTTGCCAAGATATTTCTCTCACCCAGCATGGGTATATGTAAAATGACACCCCAAAATACATTCCCCAACTTCTCCTGAGTATGGCAATACCACAAGTGTGACACTTTTTTGCCGCCTAGGTGGGCAAAGGGGCACACATTCCAAAGAGCACCTTTAGGATTTCACAGGTCATTTTTTACACATTTTGATTTCAAACTACTTTGCACACATTAGGGCCCCTAGAATGCCAGGGCAGTAAAACTACCCCACAAGTGACCCTATTTTGGAAAGAAGACACCCTAAGGTATTCCGTGAGGGGCATGGCGAGTTCCTAAAATTTTTTGTTTTTTTGTCACAAGTTAGCGGAATATGATGATTTTTTTTTTTTTTTTTTTCTAACAAAGTCTCATATTCCACTAACTTGTGACAAAAAATTCAAAATTCTAGGAACTCGCCCTGCCCCTCACGGAATACCTTGGGGTGTCTTCTTTCCAAAATGGGGTCACTTGTGGGGTAGTTATACTGCCCTGGCAATTTAGGGGCCCTAATGTGTTCGAAGTAGTTTGAAATCAAAATCTGTAAAAAATGGCTGGTGAAATCCTAAAGGTACTCTTTGGAATGTGTTCCTTTGCCCACGTAGGCTGCAGAAAAGTGTCACACATCTGAGAAGTTGGGCAATGTGTTTTGGGGTGTCATTTTACATATACCCATGCTGGGTGAGAGAAATATCTTGGTCAAAAGCCAACTTTGTATAAAAAAATGGGAAAAGTTGTCTTTTGCCAAGATATTTCTCTCACCCAGCATGGGTAAAATGACACCCCAAAACACATTCCCCAACTTCTCCCGAGTACGGCGATACCAGATGTGTGACACTTTTTTGCAGCCTAGGTGGGTAAACGGGCACACATTCCAAAGATCACCTTTCGGATTTCACCGGCCATTTTTTTTTTACAGATTTTGATTTCAAACTACTTCTCACGCATTTGGGCCCCTAAAATGCCAGGGCAGTATAACTACTAGGGATCGACCGATATTGATTTTTTAGGGCCGATACCGATAATTTGTGAACTTTCAGGGCGATAGCCGATAATTTATAACGATATTCTGGGAATTTTCATTTTTTTTTTTTAAATAAAAATTCCCACAAATCTGCTGAAAATTAATGTTTATTGTTAATGTGTATTTTATTTTTTGTGTAAATCTTTCTTTTTCATTTATATTTAATATTTTGGTGTTTTTATTTTTATAACTTTTTTTTTAAAACTAACTTTTAGCCCCCTTAGGGACTAGAACCCTTGTCCTATTCACCCTGATAGAGATCTATCAGGGTGAACAGGAGCTCACACTGTCCCTGCTGCTGTGTGCTTTGTGCACACAGCAGCATGGAGCTTATCATGGCAGCCAGGGCTTCAATAGCGTCCTGGCTGCCATGGTAACCGATCGGAGCCCCAGCATTACACTGCTGGGGCTCCGATCAGAGGAGCAGGGGTGGGGGGGCCCTATGCGCCACCACTGCTTAATACTGGGGGAGAGGGGGGGCGCACTGCGCCACCAATGCTTAATACTGGGGGGGGGGAGGGGGGGCGCACTGCGCCACCAATGTCTGATACTGGGGGGCTTGGGGGAGCGCACTGCGCCACCAATGAAGCTTAATCTCTAATTTATTCATATACAGGAGGCGGGAGCTGGCTGCAGGATCACATAGCCGGCTCCCGACCTCTATGAGCTGTTGCTGCGATCCGCGGCATCTGAAGAGTTAACTACCACAGATCGCAGCTAACGCTCATAGAGGTCGGGAGCCGGCAATGTGATTCTGCAGCTCCCGCCTCCTGTATATGAATAAATGAGAGATTAAGCTTCATTGGTGGCGCAGTGGCCATAGCTCCTCCCCTCCTCTTGTCCCCTGTCCTTTTATTGGCGGCAGCAGCACAGGGGGAGGAGACACTGCTCCTTCTCCCCTGTGCTGCTGCTGAGGGAACACGGAGAGCGCTGTCAGCAGCGCGATCTGTGTTCCCAGTACGCTATCGGAATATCGGCAAAATAAATGCCGATACCGATGGCGTTCAAAATCCTGAATATCGGCCGATAATATCGGTAAATCCGATAATCGGTCGATCCCTAATAACTACCCCACAAATGACCCCATTTTGGAAAGAAGACACCCCAAGGTATTTCGTGATGGGCATAGTGAGTTCATGGAAGTTTTTATTTTTTGTCACAAGTTAGTGGAATATGAGACTTTGTAAGAAAAAAAAAAAAAGAAAAAAAATCATAATTTTCCGCTAACTTGTGACAAAAAATAAAAAGTTCTATGAACTCACTATGCCCATCAGTGAATACCTTAGGGTGTCTACTTTTCCGAAATGGGGTCATTTGTGGGATTTTTCTACTGTCTGGGCATTGTAGAACCTCAGGAAACATGACAGTTGCTCAGAAAGTCAGAGCTGCTTCAAAAAGCGGAAATTCACATTTTTGTACCATAGTTTGTACCAAGTTTGTACCATTTTTTACCCAAACATTTTTTTTTATCAAAGACATGTAGAAAAATACATTTAGCAAAAAATTTATATATAGATGTCGTTTTTTTTGCAAAATTTTACAACTGAAGTGAAAAATGTAATTTTTTTTGCAAAAAAATTGTTACATTTCGATTAATAACATAAAAAGTAAAAATGTCAGCAGCAATAAAATACCACCAAAAGAAAGCTCTATTAGTGAGAAGAAAAGGAGGTAAAATTCATTTGGGTGGTAAGTTGCATGACCGAGCAATAAACAGTGAAAGTAGTGTAGTGCAGAAGTGTAAAAAGTTGCCTGGTCATTTCAGCTAGCGGGGTTGAAGTGGTTACAAAGTAGTGGCGGCTGGACACGACATACTGTGGGACAGCCACCGCCATAAGGTCTTTAAAACTATCCGTCTCCACCAGACGGAATGACAGCATTTCAAAGGCCAGTAATTTAGAAATGCTGGCATTCAGGGCTAGGGATCGTGGGTGGGTACTTCCTCTTCCTCTCCAGCGTTTGGGATATGGAGAGCTGAACACTTGCGTGGGACATTGTGGAGATGCTTGGTGACCCAGGTGTTGCTGGCAGATCCTCTGTTTGCCGTGTGCCAGGTGGCACTGTCACTCCAGAGGTGGATGAAGAGGCCGGGACTGCAGAAGAGGAAGCAGGAGGAGCCAGAGACCTTTCTTGGTTTTTGAGGCATCTACTCCACTGCAGCTCGTGCTTTGCACTTAAATACCTGGTCATGCAGGTTGTGAACGTTTATGCCTCGCTTCAGGCTCCGATTACACAGCGTGCAAACCACCCGTGTCTTGTCATCAGCACATTATCTGAAGAACTGCCACGCCAGGGAACTCCTTGGAGCTGGCTTTGGTGTGCTTGGTCCCTTGCTGGGGTGGGCAGTAGGAGGCGTACTGTCTAAAGGACGGCCGCTCCGCTTTTGCCCCCTCCTCCCTCTTCTGCTGTGCTGGTGGCTCTGTGCGACCACCGCCTCTTCCTCCGAACTACATAGGTCACTCGCATGACCTTGATTCCATGTGGGGTCGAGGACCTCATCGTCCTCCACATCATTTTCCACCCAGGCTTCACCCCTGCCTTCCTTGTCGGTCTGCACACTTTCGAAAGCCCCAGCAGTTGGCGCCTGTGTTTCATCATCATCCGAGACGTGCTGCGATGGTCCTTCCATGTACTCATCTTGAAAGATCAGTGGTTGGGCATCGGTGCACTCAATCTCTTCCACTTCTGGGGCAGGGCTAGGTGGATGTCCCTGGAAAACCCTGCTAACAGAGTCATCAAAAAGCAGAAGAGACTGCTGCATGACTTAGGCCCCTTTCACACGGGCGAGATTTCCGTGCGGGTGCGATGCGTGAGTTGAACGCATTGCACCCGCACTGAATCCTGACCCATTCATTTCTATGGGGCTGTTCACATGAGCGGTGATTTTCACGCAACACTTATGCGTTGCGTGAAAATCGCAGCATGTTCTATATTCTGCGTTTTTCACGTAATGCAGGTCCCATAGAAATGAATGGGGTTGCGTGAAAATCGCAAGCATCCGCAAGCAAGTGCGGATGCGGTGCGATTTTCACGCATGGGTTCTAGGTGACAGTCTATTCACTGTATTATTTTCCCTTATAACATGGTTATAAGGGAAAATAATAGCATTCTGACTACAGAATGCTTAGTATAATAGTGCTGGGAGGGTTAAAAAAAATAAAAAAGTTAACTCACCTTATCCCCATGATCGCCTAGTTCCCGGTCGGTCTCTTCTTTAGCTGTGACTAAAGGACCTGTGGTGATGTCAGATCACATGCTCCATCACCATGGTGATGGACCATGTGATTGGAGCATGTGATCTGACATCACCAAAGGTCATTCAGCCCAAGCCCACAGCTAAAGAAGAGACCGACCGGGAACTACACGATCATGGGGATAAGGTGAGTTAACGTTTTTATTTTTTTTTAACCCTCCCAGCGCTATTATACTAAGCATTCTGTATTCAGAATGCTATTATTTTCCCTTATAACCATGTTATAAGGGAAAATAATAGAATCTTCAGAACATCAATCCCAAGCCCGAACTTCTGTGAAGAAGTTCGGGTTTGGGTACCAAACATGCCCGATTTTTCTCACGCGAGTGCAAAACGCATGACAATGTTTTGCACTCGCGCGGAAAAATCGCGGGTGTTTCCGCAACGCACCCGCACATTTTTCCGCAACGCCCGTGTGAAACCAGCCTTAGGGCTCAGACTGCTTGGCTGATTTGCAAGGGGGTGAGGTGAAAGACTGATTGACATCGGCTGCAGGTGCCAACTATGGTCTTTCGGCAGTAGGCTGGGTGGGAGACAATGTGAAGGAACTGGATCCACTGTCAGCAACCCAATCTACTATCGCCTGTACTTGTTCAGGCCTCACCATTCGTAGAGCAGCATTAAGCCTGACCAAATACCGCTGTAGGTTTTGTCACCTACTCGCACCTGAGGAAGGGTTTTCACTTGTGCATGTAGCTGGCACAGATCGACCACGTCCTCTCCCTGCAACAGGAGCTCCACCAGCAGCACCACGACCTGGGCCACATCCCTTATTTGAAGCTCTCCTCATATTTTTTAAAATTTAGGATCTTGCCCTAAATGGGTGTTTAATTAATAGTAGAATAGAATGACAGTATGTAAAGGGTGTATCTCACACGGCCTGAACCAGACTAGGCCTCAATAAAAGTTTTTTTTGCCCAAAAAGGCTGTATTTCAAATGCCTAATTCAAACCCCTGTATGTAGAGGTAGTATCTCAGAGGGCCTGAAGTAAATATATCTTTGCAAAAAATGGCTGCATTTCAAATGGCTGAATCAAACCCCTGTATGTATGGGGGGGGGGGGGGGGGGGGAATCACACACACCCTGAATCAGTGTAGGCCTGAAGTAAATATATCTTTGCACAAAATGGCTGTAGTTCAAATGGCTGTATTTCAAATGGCTGAATCAAACCCCTGTATGTATAGGGGGGGATCACACACGCCCCGAATCAGTGTAGGCCTGAAGTAAATATATCTTGCACAAAAAGGCTGTATTTGAAATGCCTAATTCAAACCCCTGTATGTATAGGGTATATTTCCACTGGACCGGGGGTCGAGTGGAGGGGTGGATTGTAGGCGCAAAAACGCAAGCAGAGTTTTTTTTTTTTTACAAACCAATAGATTTTTTAATCATTATAGTGACAACGCGTTTCGGGGTTCTGCGGATGCCTTTTTCAAGTCTAAGGCTGCTTTCACACTAGCGTTCGGTATTCCGTTCGTGAGCTCCGTTTGAAGGAGCTCACGAGCGGACCCGAACGCAGCCGTCCAGCCCTGATGCAGTCTGAATGGAGGCGGATCCGCTCAGACTGCATCAGTCTGGCGGCGTTCAGCCTCCGCTCCGCTCGCCTCCGCACGGACAGGCGGACAGCTGAACGCTGCTTGCAGCGTTCGGGTGTCCGCCTGGCCGTGCGGAGGCGTGCGGATCCGTACGGATCCGTCCAGACTTTCAATGTAAGTCAATGGGGACGGATCCGTTTGAAGATGCCACAATGTGGCTCAATCTTCAAGCGGATCCGTCCCCCATTGACTTTACATTGAAAGTCTGGACTGATCCGTACTAGGCTATTTTCACACTTAGCTTTTTTTTGCTAAAATAATGCAGACGGATCCGTACTGAACGGAGCCTCCGTCTGCATTATTATGGGCGGATCCGTTCTGAACGGATCCGCCCGAACGCTAGTGTGAAAGTAGCCTAAAAAATATATACACAAAATCAAACAAATTAGAAACACACTGGTGTGCCTCAGGTTACAATAATGTCTGGTAAAAGAGATAATAATGGATAAAAAAAATGATACTAATAATAGTGATAACATGACCGTCAGGAGTAATGATAGTATTAAAAGTGATAACATGACCATCATGAGCCATGTGGTCGTGACTGAATAAAAGGGTACATAAATACGTAAATGCAAAGCTGTCAATGCAATAAGAAGTCAATAGAGGTTGAAGACTAGGTATGAATTGTAAAAACAAAACACAGATTTAAAAAAAAAAAAAAACATACGCGTTGTCACTATAACAATAATAAAACCTATTGGTTTGTAAAAAAAAAAAAAAAAAACTCTGGTTGCGTTTTTTGCTCCTACAGTCCACCCCTCCACTTGACCCCTGGTCCAGTGGAAATATACCCTATTCATTGACCCCAGACGGCGGCTTGGCCCCCGCCAAAGGGGAATGCGGGGCATCAACCAGTGAGACGCAATCACTCCTATTCACCTCCATTTTAGTTGCACCGAACAATAGGTGCAACAACAACAAATGAGCAGTACCACTCTTCCTGTTACTTTGGAGGCTCGGCTATTAACTTATTTACCCTATGAGCGCCTTTTTCTTTCCTTGGCCACATTTTACTGTATGTATAGGGGGGATCACACACGCCCGGAACCAGTGTAGGCCTGAAGTAAATATATCTTTGCACAAAATAGCTGCATTTCAAATGGCTGTATTTCAAATGCGTGATTCAAACCCCTGTATGTAGGGGGGTATCTCACACGGTCTGAACCATTATAGGCCTGAAGTAAATATATCTTTGCACAAAATTGCTGTATTTCAAATGGCTGAATCAAACCCCTGTATGTAGAGGTGGTATCTCAGAGGCCCTGAACCAGTATAGGCCTGCAGTAAATATATATTCGCACAAAATGGCTGTATTTCAAATGGCTGTATTTCAAATGCCTAATTCAAACCCCTGTATGTAGAGGGTGTATCTCACAGGGCCTGAACAAGTGTAGGTCTGAATTCAATATTGCCCCCCCCCCAATGGCGGCATTTAAAATCTCTGAATGTAACCCTAATGTATTAAGAGTGTATCTCACAATGACATCTGCATCAAAGGCTTCCAACTAAATTTTTGGTGACCAAATGAGTGTTTGTTTAAAAACTGAATTTGACAGCAGTATATAAGCCTGTAATTTCACATGTGCTGATGCTGCAAGGCCTGAAAAGTGTTTTTTTGTCAAAAGAGTGTGTTTTTCAAACCCCAGAAAATGATGGGTGTATTTCTACCTTAAATTGCACACTGACTAATACAGATGTTGTAGATTGCCCAAAAAGTCTATTTTTGCTAACAGAATATGAAAGCTGTATATATTAAACTTGAATTTAACACTTGCAGCTCTGGAAAATACTGTTTTTTTTTTTTTTTTTTTAAAAGAATGGGTTTTTAAAACTCCAGAAAATGATGGGTGTATTTCTACCTTAAATTGCACACTGACTAATCCAGATGTTGTAGTTTGCCCCCAAAAAATGGTGATTTGCAATGTCCCAAAAGCTCAGATGCAGTGCTGGTGCACTGAGCATGCATAAAATGGCCGCCACCCACCTGACTAACAGAATTCTAAAAGTTAGTATTTTTTGGTCAATGAGCTCAGGGCAGGGTAAAATGATAGTGCCCTGCACCCACACAACTATTTGTCTGTAGATCGCCAAGTTAGATTCTCTCCTATGCTCTCCCTGAAATCACTAGTCCAGCAGCATCCTCTCCATACACTTGTAACAGCAGAGTGACGTGCAGCGCTACGTGACTCAAGCTTATATAAAGCCTGGGTCACATGCTGCTCTGGCCAATCACAGCCATGCCATTAGTAGGCATGGCTGTGATGGCCTCTTGGGGCAAGTACTATGCCGCTTGTTAATTGGCTGCTGTGCAGCCTTTCAAAAAGCACCAAGAAAGCGCGAAACACCAAACCCAAACTTTTACGGAAATGTTCAGGTTCGGGGTCCAAAAATCCTAAAGTTCGGTACTAATCCGAACTTTACAGTTTGGGTTCGCTCAAACCTACCTATAAAAACTGTACAACTCAATTGAAAAACAAACTGAAATCTTTTAGGTTGAGGGAAAAAAAAATATTAAAATAAAATAATATGGTTGCATAAGTGTGCACACCCTTAAACTAATACTTTGTTGAAGCACCATTTGATTTTATTACAGCACTCAGTCATTTTTGGTATGAGTCTATCAGCATGGCACATTTTCCCACTTGTCTTTGCAAAAACACTCCAAATCTGTCAGATCGCGAGGGCATCTCCTGTGCACAGCCCTCTCCAGATCACTCCAGAGATTCTTAATCAGAATTAGGTCTGGGCTCTGGCTGGGCCATTCCAAAACTTTAATCTTCTTCCATTCCTTTGTTGATTTGGCTGTATGCTTTGGGTCGTTGTCATGCTGAAAGATGAAGTTCCTCTTCATGTTCAGCTTTCTAGCAGAAGCCTCACATATCTTTTGGAATTATGCCCAAAAAGTTCAACCTTGGTTTCATCAGACCATAACACCTTTTCCCACATGCTTTTGGGAGACTTCAGATTTGTTATTGCAAAATGTAGCCTGGCTTGGATCTTTTTCTTCGTAAGAAAAGGCTTTCGTCTTGCCACTCTACCCCATAGCCCAGACATATAAAGAATACAGGAGATTGTTGTCACGTACCACAAAGCCAGTACTTGCCAGATATTCCTGCAGTTCCTTTAATGTTGCTGTAGGCCTCTTGGTAGCCTCCCAGACCAGTTTTATTCTAGTCTTTTCATCAATTTTGGAGAGACATCCAGTACTTGGTAATGTCACTGTTGTGCCATATTTTCTCCACTTGATGATAACTGTCTTCACTGTGTTTGATGGTATATCTAATGCCTTGGAAATTCTTTTGTACCCTTCTCCTGACTGATACCTTTTAACAATGAGATCCCTCTGATGTTTTGGAAGCTCTCTGTGGACCATAGCTTTTGCTGTGGGATGCGACTAAGAAAATTTCAGTAAAGACCAATCAGAGGTACAGTAAATGATGGTAGATGTATGCTGACTCCTATTTAACATGATTTTGAATGTGGTTGCTTAATTCTGAACACAGCTACATCCCCAGTTATAAGAGGGTGTGCACACTTATGCAACCACATAATTATTTTTTGTTTGTTTTCTTCCTTCCACCTAAAAGATTTCCTTTTGGTTTTCAATTGAGTGGTACAGTTTATAGGTCACATTAAAAGGTGGAAAAAGTTCTGAAATGATTTATCTTTGTCTAATTTTATTACATCACAGAAACCTGCCTTTTTAACAGGAGTGTGTAGACTTTTTATATCCACTGTAAAATACTAGCAGAACGATCCGGCTTCGCACGGGTATATTTCATCTATTTAATTTTATGTTTCTGCAGTTCGTAAAAAGATAAACAGTTTCGCCCATAATAATGACCTCCACAGTGCCTCTCCCTTTAATAGTGACCTCCACAGTGCCAGCACCTTTAACAGTGACCTCCACAGTGCCCGTCCCTTTAACAGTGACCTTCATAGTGGCTACCCTTTTAACAGTAACTTTCACAGGGCCTGCCCCTTTAATAGTGACCTCCACGGTGCCTGCTGCCTGTAACAGACTTCCACATTGCCTGCCCATTTAGCAGTGACCTCTGCACTGCCTGCCCCTTTAACAGTGAGCTCCACAGTGCCCGCTCCTATAACAATGACTTCCATATGGACCCTTTATTAGTGACCATCCCTTTAACAGTGACCTCCACAGTGTCTGCCCCTTTAACAGTGACCACCACAGTGTCCATCCATTTAACAGTGACCTCCACAGTGCCCTCCCCTTTAACAGTGGCCTCCACAATACCTACCCCTTTAACAGTGACCTACACAGTGCCCACCCCTTTAACAATGACCACCACAGTGCCTACCCTTTTAACATAGACCACCCGTTAAGATTGACCTCCACAGTGCCAGCCCCTTTAATAGTGACCTCCACAGTGTCCGCCTCTTTAACAGTGACTTCCACAATGCACGTTTCTTTACTTGTGGCGGCCCTTTAACAGTGATCTTCACAGTGCCTGCCCCTTTAATAGTGACCTTCCCAGTGCCCACCCCTTTAACATTGACCACCCCTTTAACAGTGACCTTCATAGTAGCCGCCCCTTTAACAGTAACTTCCAGTGTACACCCGTTTAACAGTGACCTAAACAATGCCCACCCCTTTAACAGTGCCCGCCTTTTTAACAGTGACCTCCACAGTACCTGCACCTTTAACAGTGACCTCCACAGTGCTCGGCCCTTAAACCTGCTCAGGACCGCCGTACGCAGGATTGCGTCTTTGCGGCAGTCCTGTTCCTCTGGGTGGACGCGCCGGTGCGTCCTCTCGCGAGACGCGAGATTTCAGGGAAAGCCGGCCCGCGCATGCGCATCGCGGGCCGGCAAAATTTCAAAGACAAGTTCGTCATCAACCTGCCAGCCAATGATGGTGGCTGGCAGGTTGTTGATTTTCAAAAAAACAAATTAGCAGCCAGATAACACATCATATTTAGTAAATATGATGTGGTTATATGGCTGCTGTGCTCCTCTGCTCCTTCTTTTGGTCGGTTGGTTCCAGCAGAGGAGCACACATCACTGTGAGTACCCACCAACACCACACTTAGCCACCAGATCACCTCCCAGCACCCCAATTAACGCCTTGAAAAGGAAAAAAGTGATCAGTGCAAACTGTCACTTTTTTCCCCCCACTGGTATTGACTGATAGGTTTTAGTATAGTTTAGGTCCCTTGGTTAGGTAGTTTAGCGATCGGTTAGCGCCCATCCCACCGCACCGCAGTCCCTTATTCGCTGATTAGCGTATCGCTAATCAGCATTTGTACTTTTATAGTATCTGTAAGTGATCAAAACTGATCACGGTCAGATCTATAATAGTATTAGTGTCACTTTAGTTCGCCCTCCACCCAAAACGCAGTGTTTGCCCGATCAGGCCTGATCGGTCGCCCACACGTGCGTTCACCCACGCCCGCCCCAACGCAGTGACAACATTTTTAATTTTTTTTTATCACTGCACATTCACTTTACACGCGCTGCGGCGATAAAAAAAAATCAGTTTTGATATTTTTTTATCAACCGCAGCGGCCTCTGGTACTTCGCTAGCCTCCCCTTTGTAAGACAGGCTTGCTTTTTTTCTTGGGTAGTCTCAGGGAATACCCCTAAATTTAGTTGCCCAAATGTCAAACAGGGGGTATTCTTCTGAAGAGGCCTACAGGCTTCTGACCCAGTCGGATGAGGAATGGGAACCCTCATCTGATGAATCTAGCGGGTCAGAATACGAACCTGTAGAAAGCAGTGGCTCTCTGACCCAAAGTTCAGACGAGGAGGCTGAGGTCCCTGATAGCACCAGGAGTACCCGGCCCCGTGTCGCTAGACCACAGGTTGCGCAGGATCCGCTTCAAGAGCAGCAGAGTGGGGCTGGTGCTGTCGGATTACGTGGTGAGGCATACACCAGCAGCGCAGCCCTTCCTGGACCTAGTACCAGCACTGCCGTACAACCTGGTGAAGTGGCGAGCACCAGAAGGGCAGTTGAAGCTGGTACGGTGGCATGAGCAGTAGTGACCCCGTCGCAGCCACCGCAAAGACGTGCCCGTAGAGCCCCTAGAATCCCTGAGGTGCTGGCAAACCCTGATTGGCAGTCCCCAACTTCAGCCGCACCTGTAGTTCACCCTTTCACCGCCCAGTCTGGAGTTCGGGTTGAGACAGCTCAGATCGGTTCGGCCCTGGGATTTTTTTAGCTGTTCTTGACTGCGGAGCTCTTGGACTTAGTCGTGGCCGAAACAAATCGGTATGCCACACAATTTATATCCGCCAACCCGGGAAGCTCTTATGCCCAGTCTTTCTGGTGGAAACCAGTCCAAGTTTCCGAATTTAAAATTTTTCTGGGCCTTCTCCTCAACATGGGTCTAACTAAAAAGCATGAATTGCGGTCATATTGGTCCACAAACCCGATTCATCACATGCCCATGTTCTCTGCTGCTATGTCCAGGACACGATTTGAGACCATCCTGCGTTTCCTGCACTTTAGCGACAACACCACCTCCCGTCCCAGAGGCCACCCTGCTTTTGACCGGCTCCACAAAATTCGGCCCCTCATAGACCATTTCAACCAGAAATTTGCAGATTTGCATACCCCTGAGCAAAACATCTGCGTAGACGAGTCCCTTATACATTTTACCGGGCACCTTGGCTTCAAACAATACATCCCAAGCAAGCGCGCCCGGTATGGGGTCAAATTGTATAAGCTCTGTGAAAGGGCCACAGGCTATACCCACAAATTTCGGATCTATGAGGGAAAAGATCAGACCCTGGAGCCGGTCGGTTGCCCTGACTACCTGGGGAGCAGTGGGAAGACAGTCTGGGACTTGGTGTCACCCTTATTTGGCAAGGGGTACCATCTTTATGTGGACAATTTCCACACAAGTGTGGCCCTCTTTAGGCATTTGTTTCTAGAACGGATTGGCGCCTGTGGCACCGCGCAAACTAGTTGCGCGGGCTTCCCCCATCGGCTCGTTACCACCCGTCTTGCAAGGGGGCAGAGGGCTGCATTGTGTAACGAAGAACTGCTCGCGGTGAAATGGAGAAACAAGCGTGACGTTTACATGCTCTCCTCCATTCACGCAGACCCAAATTCAGCAAGCAACCCGTGTCATTGAAAAGCCCCTCTCAGTCCACGACTATAACCTTCACATGGGAGGGGTGGACTTCAATGACCAGATGTTGGCTCCGTATTTAGTGTCCCGCAGAACCAGACGCTGGTATAAGAAGGTGTCTGTATATTTAATTCAATTGGCTCTGTATAATAGTTTTGTTCTCTACAGTAAGGCTGGGAGAACTGGATCCTTCCTCAAATTTCAGGAAGAGATCATCGCGAACCTCCTGTACCCAGGAGGTTCCGTGGCCCCATCCACCAGTGTAGTTAGCCGTCTACACCAGTGTTTCCCAACCAGTGTGCCTCCAGCTGTTGCAAAACTACAACTCCCAGCATAGAAACATAGAAACATAGAATGTGTCGGCAGATAAGAACCATTTGGCCCATCTAGTCTGCCCAATATATCTGAATCCTATGAATAGCCCCGGCCCTATCTTATATGAAGGATGGCCTTATGCCTATCCCATGCATGCTTAAACTCCTTCACTGTATTTGCAGCTACCACTTCTGCAGGAAGGCTATTCCATGCATCCACTACCCTCTCAGTAAAGTAATACTTCCTTATATTACTTTTAAACCTTTGCCCCTCTAATTTAAAACTGTGTCCTCTTGTGGTAGTTTTTCTTCTTTTAAATATGCTCTCCTCCTTTACCGAGTTGATTCCCTTTATGTATTTAAAAGTTTCTATCATATCCCCTCGGTCTCTTCTTTCTTCCAAGCTATACATATTAAGGTCTTTTAACCTTTCCTGGTAAGTTTTATCCTGCAATCCATGGACCAGTTTAGTAGCTCTTCTCTGAACTCTCTCTAGAGTATCTATATCCTTCTGGAGATATGGCCTCCAGTACTGCGCACAATACTCCAAGTGAGGTCTCACCAGTGTTCTGTACAGCGGCATAAGCACTTCACTCTTTCTACTGCTTATACCTCTCCCTATACATCCAAGCATTCTGCTTGCATTTCGTGCTGCTTTATTACATTGTCTTCCCACCTTTAAGTCTTCTGAAATAATTACTCCTAAATCCCTTTCCTCAGATACTGAGGTCAGGACTGTGTCGAATATTCTATATTCTGCCCTTGGGTTTTTACGCCCCAGGTGCATTATCTTGCACTTATCCACTGCCTGGACAGCCTTTACTGTGCGGGCATGCTGGGAGTTGTAGTTTTGCAACAGCTGGAGGCACACTGGTTGGGAAACACTGGTCTACACGAGCGACATTTCCCCAGTGTCGTTGCTGGTACCTCAAACTGACCGCCACCCCGAAAAAAATGTCGTGTCTGTAGCAGGAGTGGAATAAGGCGTGACACCCGCTATTTCTGTCCTGACCACCCTCCCCTATGCTTTGGAGAGTGTTTCCGGAAGTACCACACACAGGTACACTTAGCATAGGGATCAAATCTCACCAGGACAGGCACACAGGGCTATTAGGGCCCATTCACATACAGCTGCTGCAAACCTCTCCTTTCACCTGGGACAAAGTGCATAACGCACTTCGCCACATCTTTGGGCGATTTGCGCTTTGCACATTGACCCATGGGAAAGGAGAGGTTTGTTCTATAAAAGGTAAAAAAAAAACTAAAAAAAAACAGTAAGCAAAAAGGTTAATGTTTAGTTCAAAAAGTTAAAGTTTATATGTTCTGTTCCAAAGTTAATAAAATTATTGCGTTGCGGCCTGGTTTTCTCTTTTTTTTTACCTTCCAGGTGGACCAACCGATCGACTAGCTGCAGCACTGATGTGCATTCTGACAGAAGCATTGCGCTGCTGTCAAATTACACGCAAGTCGGTGTATGCGGCGCTGCAAGACGAGATTTCTACTCTGCAGTAAAAGATACGTTTGCCAAGGCATACGAGCTGAGGAGGAGGCAGCGTTCCTATGCTTTGGCAAACACTTTGTAAATGAAAAAAAAATAATAATAAAATCCCAGCAATGATTTATTCATCCACATCGATTGATGTGAATGGAGAAATCTGGTTTGCCAGGGCATACGAGCTAAGTGGGTATGGATGTTGGGCGGAGCTCCTATGTCCTGGCAGACGCCTTTCCCCTCCTTTTTTTTTTTTTGCAGAGATTTTTCCATCCACATTGATCGATGCGAATGAAGAAATCTGTGCCATTCATTTTTTCCTTTCAGCCCAGAGGCTGATCGGAAAAAAAAAAAATCTCATTACCTGTATGCTCAATATAAGGAGAATAGCAGAAACTCCTAATGCTGGCCATACATGTAATGATTGCGGAGACCCTCAAATGCCAGGGCAGTACAAACACCCCACAAATGACCCCATTTTGGAAAGAAGACACGCCAAGGTATTCGCTGAGGGGCATATTGAGTCCATGAAAGATTAAAATTTTTGTCCCATGTTAGCGGAAAGTGAGACTTTGTGAGAAAAAACAAACAAAAAAATAAATCAATTTCCGCTAACTTATGCCCCAAAAAAAGAATTTCTATGAACTCGCCAGGCCCCTCATTGAATACCTTGGGGTGTCTTCTTTCCAAAGTGGGGTCACATGTGGGGTATTTTATACTGCCCTGGCTTTTTAGGGGCCCTAAAGCGTGAGAATAAGTCTGGGATCCAAATGTCTAAAAATGCCCTCCTAAAAGGAATTTGGGCACCTTTGCGCATCTAGGCTGCAAAAAAGTGTCACACATTTGGTATCGCCGTATTCAGGAGAAGTTGGGGAATGTGTTTTGGGGTGTCATTTTACATATACCCATTCTGGGTGAGATAAATATCTTGGTCAAATGCCAACTTTGTATTAAAAAAAATGTGAAAAGTTGTCTTTTGCCAAGATATTTCTCTCACCCAGCATGGGTATATGTAAAATGACACCCCAAAACACATTCCCTAACTTCTCCTGAGTACGGCGATACCAGATGTGTGACACTTTATTGCAGCCTAGGTGGGCAAAGGGGCACACATTCCAAAGAGCACCTTTCGGATTTCGCAGGCCATTTTTTACACATTTTGATTGCAAAGTACTTCTCACACATTAGGGCCCCTAGAATGCCAGGGCAGTATAACTACGCCACAAGTGACCCCATTTTGGAAAGAAGACACCCCAAGGTATTCCGTGAGGGGCATTGCGAGTTCCTAGAATTTTTTATTTTTTGTCGCAAGTTAGTGGAATATGAGACTTTGTAAGGAAAAAAAATAAAAAATCATTATTTTCCGCTAACTTGCGACAAAAAATTAAAAATTCTAGGAACTCACCATGCCCCTCACGGAATACCTTGGGGTGTCTTCTTTCTAAAATGGGGTCACTTGTGGCGTAGTTATACTGCCCTGGCAATTCAGGGGCCCAAATGTGTGAGAAGTACTTTGCAATCAAAATGTGTAAAAAATGGCCTGAGAAATCCAAAAGGTGCACTTTGGAATGTGTGCCCCTTTGCCCACCTAGGCTGCAATAAAGTGTCACACATCTGGTATCGCCGTACTCAGGAGAAGTTGGGGAATGTGTTTTGGGGTGTCATTTTACATATACCCATGCTGGGTGAGATAAATATCTTGGTCAAATGCCAACTTTGTATAAAAAAATGGGAAAAGTTGTCTTTTGCCAAGATATTTCTCTCACCCAGCATAGGTATATGTAAAATGACACCCCAAAACACATTCCCCAACTTCTCCTGAGTACGGCGATACCAGATGTGTGACACTTTTTTGCAGCCTAGGTGGGCAAAGGGACCCACATTCCAAAGTGCACCTTTCGGATTTCACCGGTCATTTTTTTGCAGATTTTGATTGCAAAGTACTTCTCACACGTTAGGGCCCCTGGAATGCCAGGGCAGTATAACTACGCCACAAGTGACCCCATTTTGGAAAGAAGACACCCCAAGGTATTCCGTGAGGGGCATGGCGAGTTCCGAAGAGCACCTTTAGGATTTCACAGGGCATTTTTTTTACACATTTTGATTTCAAACTACTTCTCACACATTAGGGCTCCTAAAATGCCAGGGCAGTATAACTACCCCACAAGTGACCCCATTTTGGAAAGAAGACACCCCAAGGTATTTCGTGATGGGCATAGTGAGTTCATGGAAGTTTTTATTTTTGTCACGAGTTAGTGGAATATGAGACTTTGTAAGAAAAAAAAAAAAATTGTGAAAAAAAATACAAAATTCTAGGAACTTGCCATGCCCCTCACAGAATACCTTTCTTCTTTCCAAAATGGGTTCACTTGTGGGGTAGTTATACTGCCCTGGCATTTTAAGGGCCCTAATGCGCGAGAATTAGTTTGAAATCCAAATGTGTTAAAAATGCCCTGTGAAATCCTAAGGCCCCTTTCACACGGGCGTTGCGGGAAAATGTGCGGGTGCGTTACGGGAACACCAGCGATTTTTCTGCGCGAGTGCAAAACACTGTAATGCGTTTTGCACTCGCGTAAAAAAAATTTGCGCATGTTTGGTACCTAAACCCGAACTTCTTCACAGAAGTTTGGGCTTGGGATCGGTGTTCTGTAGATTGTATTATTTTCCCTTATAACATGGTTATAAATGGAAAATAATAGCATTCTGAATACAGAATGCATAGTAAAATAGAGCTGGAGGGGTTAAAAAAAATATTAAAAAAAATAAAAATTATTTAACTCACCTTAGTCCACGTGATCGCGTAGCCCGGCATCTCCTTCTGTCTCCTTTGCTGAACAGGACCTGGGGTGAGCATCAATTACATGAACAGGACCTGTGATGACGTCACTCCGGTCATCACATGTTCCATCACATGATCTTTTACCATGGTGACGTCATCACAGGTCCTGTTCATGTAATTAATGCTCACACCAGGTCCTGTTCAGCAAAGGAGACAGAAGGAGATGCCGAGCTACGCTAACAAGTGGACTAAAGAAAGTTAAATAATTTTTAATTTTTTTTTTTAACCCCTCCAGCGCTATTTGACTATGCATTCTGTATTCAGAATGCTATTATTTTCCCTTATAACCATGTTATAAGGGAAAATAATACAGATCGGGTCTCCATCCCGATCATCTCCTAGCAACCATGCGTGAAAATCTCACCGCATCCGCACTTGCTTGCGGATGCTTGCGATTTTAACGCAACCCGATTCATTTCTATGGGGCCTGCGTTACGTGAAAAACGTCCAAAATAGAGCATGCTGCGATTTTCACACAACGCATAAGTGATGCGTGAAAATCACCGCTCATGTTAACAGCCCCATACAAATGAATGGGTCAGTATTCAGTGCGGGTGCAATGCGTTCAACTCACGCATCGCATCCGCGCGGAATACTCGCCCGTGTGAAAGGGGCCTAAAGGTGCTCTTTAGAATGTGGGCCCCTTGCCCACCTAGGCTGCAAAAAAGTGTCACACATGTGGTATCGCCGTACTCTGAAGAAGTAGGGCAATGTGTTTTGGGGTGTATTTTTACATATACCCATGCTGGATGAGAGAAATATCTCTCTAAAAGTCAACTTTTCCCATTTTTTTTGACAAAGTTGTCATTATAGAGAGATATTTATCTCACCCAGCATGGGTATATGTAAAAAGACACCCCAAAACATATTGCCCAACTTCTCCTGAGTACGGCGATACCAGATGTGACACTTTTTTGCACCCTTGATGCGCAAAGGGGCCCAAATTCCTTTTAGGAGGGCATTTTTAGACATTTGGATCCCAGACTTCTTCTCACGCTTTAGGGCCCCTAAAATCCCAGGGCAGTATAAATACACCACATGTGACCCCATTTTGGAAAGAAGACACCCCAAGGTATTCAATGAGCGGCATGGCGAGTTCATAGAAGATTTTTTATTTTTTTTGGCACAAGTTAGCAAAAATTTGTATTTTCTCACAAAGTCTCCCTTTCCGCTAACTTGGGACAAAAAGTCCAATCTTTAATGGACTCAATATGCCTCTCAGCGAATACATTGGGGTGTCTTCTTTCCGAATTGGGGGTCACATGTGGGGTATTTATACTGCCCTGGCATTTTAGGGGCCCTAAAGCGTGAGAAGAAGTCTGGAATATAAATGTCTAAAAAATTTTACGCATTTGGATTCCGTGAGGGGTATGGTGAGTTCATGTGAGATTTTATTTTTTGTCACAAGTTAGTGGAATATAATACTTTGTAAGAAAAAACTAAATAAACAAATAAATAAAAAAATCTGAATGGAGCCTTACAGGAGGGTGATCAATGACAGGGGGGTGATCACCACCCTGTCATTGATCACCCCCATGTAAGGCTTCATTCAGATGTCCGTATGTGTTTTGCGGATCGGCGGTGTCCGTGTTTTGCGGATCCACAAAACACATACGGACGTCTGAATGGAGCCTTATTACAGGGGGTGATCACCCCATATAGACTCCCTGATCAACCCCGTCATTGATCACCCCCCTGTAAGGCTCCATTCAGACGTTCGTATGTGTTTTGCGGATCTGATCCATGGATCCGTAAAACACATACGGACGCCTGAATGGAGCCTTACAGGGGGGTGATCAGGGAGTCTATATGGGGTGATAACCCCCTGTCAGGCTCCATTCAGACGTCAGTATGTGTTTTGCGGATCTGATCCATGGATCCGTAAAACACATACGGACGTCTGAATGGAGCCTTACAGGGGGGTGATCAATGACAGGGTGGTGATCAGGGAGTCTATATGGGGTGATCAGGGGTTATTAAGTGACGGGGGGGGGGGGTAGTGTAGTGTAGTGCTACTTATTACAGAGCTGCCTGTGTCCTCTGGTGGTCGAGCCAAGCAAAAGGGACCACCAGAGGAACAGGTAGCAGGTATATTAGACGCTGTTATCAAAACAGCGTCTAATATACCTGTTAGGGATTAAAAAATAAATAAATAAATTTTAAAAATAAAATAATAATTCGCATCTACAGCTTGCCAGCGAACGATCGCCGCTGGCAGGCTGTAGATCCACTCGCTTACCTGCAGTTCCTGTGCGCGCGTTCACAGGAAATCTCGCATCTCGCGAGATGACGCGTAGATGCGGGACTGTTCCTGAGTGAGCCACCTCCAGAACGCGATCCTGCGTTAGGCGGTCCAGAGGCGGTTAATAGTGACTGTCACAGTGGCCGCTCCTTTAGCAGTGACTTTCACAGTGACCGCCCCTTTAACTGTGACTTTCACAGTGACCGCCCCTTTAACTGTGACTTTCACAGTGACCGCCCCTTTAAGCAGTAAAGAAATATGGCTGGGTTGTTATGGAAACCTGGAGTAAAACTGTGTTTATGGCAGTTGGGCTTTGAAGAGAATGAATTGCAGTCTTGCATTGGGGGGGGGGGATTTTTTGGGCAATATCTCAGTAACGATACGTACGAGAGAGCTGAGACCCGGTCTAAAACCTTCCAGGACACCTGATGTACCTGTGTGCCAAATTTGGTGAAGATTGGTCCAGTCGTTTGGTCGCGCATAAAGAATGTCTAGACAGACAGACGTTCACAGTGACCGCCCCTTCAACTGTGACCGCCCCTTCAACTGTGACTTTCACAGTGACCGCCCCTTTAAGCGGTAAAGAAATATGTCTGGGTTGTTATGGAAACCTGGAGCAAAACTGTGTTTATGGCAGTTGGGCTTTGAAGAGAAAGAATTGCAGGCTTGTATTTGGGAAGGGGGGGGGGGCAAATTTTTGGGGAATATCTCAGTAAGGCTCCTTTCACACTAGCGTTCGCTGGTCCGCTCGTGAGCTCCGTTTGAAGGGGCTCACGAGCGGACCCGAACGCAGCCGTCCAGCCCTGATGCAGTCTGAATGGAGCGGATCCGCTCAGACTGCATCAGTCTGGTGGCGTTCAGCCTCCGCTCCGCTCGCCTCCGCACGGACAGGCGGACAGCTGAACGCTGCTTGCAGCGTTCGGGTGTCCGCCTGGCCGTGCGGATCCGTCCAGACTTACAATGTAAGTCAATGGGGACGGATCCGTTTGAAGATGCCACAATATGGCTCAATCGTCAAGCGGATCCGCCCCCCATTGACTTTACATTGAAAGTCTGGACGGATCCGTCCGAGGCTATTTTCACACTTAGCTTTTTTTAGCTAATATAATGCAGACGGATCCGTTCTGAACGGAGCCTCCGTCTGCATTATTACGATCGGATCCGTTCAGAACGGATCCGATCGAACGCTAGTGTGAAAGTAGCCTAACGGTACAATCACTCATGAAACAGACTGTGTGGGCAGATAAGAACTATTTGGCCCATCTACAGTCATGTGAAAAAATTAGGACACCCTTTGAAAGCATGTGGTTTTTTGTAACATTTTTAATAAAAGGTTATTTCATCTCCGTTTCAACAATACAGAGAGATTAAAGTAATCCAACTAAACAAAGAAAACTGAAGAAAAGTCTTTTCAAGATCTTCTGTAAATGTCATTCTACAAAAATGCCTATTCTAACTGAGGAAAAAGATAGGACACCCTCACATGTATTCCCTCTTAAATTGGCTCAGATCTCACACAGGTATATCACACCAGGTGCACATAATTAGTAGATCGTTACTCTGCATGTTGAATGAGGCTTGCCCTATTTAAACCTCAGACATTTAGTTTGGTGTGCTCCTGACTGTTGAAGTGAGAGTGAGCACCATGGTGAGAGCAAAAGAGCTGTCAGAGGACTTCAGAAAAAAGATTGTAGCAGCCTATGAGTCTGGGAAGGGATTTAAAAAGATCTCAAAAGATTTTGAAATCAGCCATTCCACTGTCCGGAAGATAGTCTACAAGTGGAGGGCTTTCAAAACAACTGCCAACATGCCCAGGACTGGTCGCCCCAGCAAGTTCACCCCAAGAGCAGACCGCAAGATGCTAAAAGAGGTCTCCAAAAACCCTAAAGTGTCATCTCGAGAACTACAGCAGGCTCTGGCTACTGTTGATGTAGAAGTACATGCCTCTACAATCAGAAAGAGACTGTACAAGTTTAACTTGCATGGGAGGTGTGCAAGGAGGAAACCTTTGCTTTCCAAGAGAAACATCGAGGCCAGACTGACATTTGCCAGAGATAAAGTTGACAAAGACCAGGACTTCTGGAATAATGTTCTTTGGACAGATGAGTCCAAAATTGAATTATTTGGACACAACAGCAGAGGACATGTTTGGCGTAAACCAAACACAGCATTCCAAGAAAAGAACCTCATACCAACTGTGAAGCATGGAGGTGGAAGTGTCATGGTTTGGGGCTGCTTTGCTGCAGCAGGACCTGGTCAGCTCACCATCATAGAATCCACGATGAATTCTACTGTGTATCAGAAGGTGCTTGAAGAACATGTGAGACCATCAGTTAGAAAATTAAAGCTGAAGCGGAACTGGACCATGCAACATGACAATGACCCAAAACATACTAGTAAATCAACCAAAGATTGGCTGAAAAAGAAGAAATGGAGAGTCCTGGAATGGCCAAGTCAAAGTCCAGATTTGAATCCCATTGAGATGCTGTGGGGTGACTTGAAAAGGGCTGTACGTGCAAGAAACCCCTCAAACATCTCACAGCTGAAAAAGTTCTGCATTGAGGAGTGGGGTAAAATTTCCTCAGACCGATGTTGAAGACTGGTAGATGGCTACAAGAACCGTCTCACTGCAGTTATTTCAGCCAAAGGAGGTAACACTCGCTATTAGGGGCAAGGGTGTCCTATCTTTTTCCTCAGTTAGAATAGGCATTTTTGTAGAATGACATTTACAGAAGATCTTGAAAAGACTTTTCTTCTGTTTTCTTTGTTTAGTCGGATTACTTTAATCTCTCTGTATTGTTGAAACGGAGATGAAATAACCTTTTATTAAAAATGTTACAAAAAACCACATGCTTTCAAAGGGTGTCCTAATTTTTTCACATGACTGTAGTCTGCCCAATATACTGAATACTATGAATCCTTCATATATATCTTATATGCCTTATGCCTATCCCATGCATGCTGAAACTCCTTCACTGTATTTGCAGCTACCACTTCTGCAGGAAGGCTATTCCATGCATCCACTACTCTCTCAGTAAAGTAATACTTCCTGATATTACTTTTAAACCTTTGCCCCTCTAATTTAAAACTTTGTCCTCTTGCATTTTTTTTTCTGACACAAAATTAATTTTTATTTTTTATTTACGGATTTGTATTTCATGTTTTAGGCTGTAAGACTCACTTTTTTTTTCTGTGCCATTATGTTTCATATACAGGGTGGGCCATTTATATGGATACACCTTAATAAAATGGGAATGGTTGGTGATATTAACTTCCTGTTTGGCCGCCATGGTCACCACCTATCTTGAAAAGTTTCCCCCCTCACACATACTAATGTGCCACAATCAGGAAGTTAATATCACCAACCATTCCCATTTTATTAAGGTATATCCATATAAATGGCCCACCCTGTAGATCTATGATGGTACTAGAATTGCTCATTTATGTTAGCCTGCCACCTACTGACCAAAATATGAATTGCAGCTCAAATACCCTGGGTCTCTTCAGATAGACCCTGCTTATTGAAACCAATTAACGGCATTCTCATTGGCCGCAGAGGATGCCGGTAAGAAGCCCCGCTTCCGGGATTTAGCGCTATTAGATGCCGTGATCACTGCACCTAAAGGCTTTAATGACAGTAATCTGCATTTTTGCTGTGCGGTCATTAGTTGCAGCACTGCTCGTGCGAGCGGTTGCCATTTTACCCATCACTCCAGCGCCATGCGGCACTGGTTGCGAAAAGGTTAGGAATAAACCACAGCCACATCTCCGACCACATACCACGATTTTATTTCCCCAACAACTTTCTATAAGCCACCCTTCAGTTTAGATCCTACACTTTTCCACAACGCTCTTATTGTACAAAGGATGCCACGTGACAACTAACCTATAGACCAACCTATAAACACATCCTAGCATATTCCCTACCCCAGCACAGACTGCACACTACACCCCATAGTGACTCCCCCCCCCCCTCCTTCAGACTACACCCCTTAAGAACCCACTACACAACACAGCCTGACAACTCCTCTGGGTGCCCACACTGTCACGGCCACGGTTATGGCCGTGACTCCTGGGGAGCCACATACAGTTGCCTGCGGTTTAGGTTGTTGTGTCAACCGCAGCTGAGGCATAATGTTGTTGGCCTCGGTGCGGTTGCTGCGGACAACAGCATTGTGTGCGGTTCACTGGGAGTTGTGTGCATGTGTGTATGCACTTTTGGTATGTCTGTGTGCACAGTGTTTTGTGGTGTGCACTGACATCCTTCCCCGCACTGTGGTTGCCTGTGGCAACATTTGTTGTAGTCTGTACATGTGGTGGCACTGTCTCGGCCTTCGGGCTGACTCCCTCGAAAGAGGGTAAAGCATGCACCGCCGTCTGCGGATGGGGTGCATGCGCGCTCTTCGGAGGGAGAGCGTTCTGGGGGTTTCGCCTCTGACAGCGCGGTGAGTGGCGTTTCCTCGCCTTCCCTTCACCGTTGCCTCGCTTGCGTCCCCCTGATTTCTTGCACGTGGTGGTTGTTTGTGCGGTGTGCACACCTTCGGAAGAGGGTACAGCATGCAGTGCCATCCCCTGGTGGCCTGCATGCGCGTTCTCCGGAGGGGGAACGTCCTGGGGGGATCACCGTTAACGGCACGGATGGTGGCTTATTCCCCCGCCACCGTACCGTCCGTGTTGGTGATCCCTCATCCCTCTCCATGTTCCCATCTCTGGTCGTTTGCTGGCAGCACTCCGTAAGTGGTCCGGCTGCGTGCTGGTTTGGACTGTCTGCTGGCAGCGACTGGAGTGGGGACGTTAGTGGAGAGTCCCCTCGTCCACTCTCAGTGGTTCCATTCCCCTGTGTCGCTGGTGCGGGCTGCAGGCCTCGTCGGACTGGCTAGTGTGAGCTGGGAGAGGATGCAGCTGACAGTGACCTCCTGGGAACCATCTCCTGAGAGTGGACGTCTCCTTCTCCCATCCCCTGTGTGAGTTCCTCACTAGTTTCGTGTTTTTTTTTCGGTGGGGGGGCTTTGAGGGGTGGGAGTGTCACGGCCACGGTTTTGGCCGTGACTCCTGGGGAGCCGCATACAGTTGCCCGCGGTTTGGGTTGTTGTGTCAACCGCAGCTGAGGCATAATGTTGTTGGCCTCGGTGCGGTTGCTGCGGACAACAGCATTGTGTGCGGTTCCCTGGGAGTTGTGTGCATGTGTGTATGCACTTTTGGTATGTCTGTGTGCACGGTGTTTTGTGGTGTGCACTGACATCCTTCCCCGCACTGTGGTTGCCCGTGGCAACGTTTTTTGTAGTCTGTACATGTGGTGGCACTTAGGACCTCCAGATGTACCTTAATGCGAATAACTATAACCTACGTTTCACATGTGCCTTTGGTGAGACCACTATCAATTTTTTAGACCTGACGCTCCGAGGCTGCCCAGGTGAAGTAGTGCACACCCGAACATATAGAAAAGAGGTGGCCGGAAATTCCATCCTGAATGCTAGGAGCCATCATCCCCTACACACCATCAGGGCGATCCCCGTTGGGGAATACATACGAGCAGCCTGGAACTGCAGTCTCCCTGCACTTCTGGATGAGGAATTTAATAAGGTAGATGTCAGATTAAAAGCCAGAAATTACCCTACCTGGATGCTAGAGAGGGGCAGAGCTATTGCACAGAGAAAAAATAGAGGGGAAATGCTTTTTGGTAAAACAGCAGCAGGAGGCAAACGGGATACCCCATCCAGGAGGATGGAGAGGTATGGGAACAGTGACCAGGACAATGTACCAACGTTATCGCTGGCATATAGCAAGGAGTTCAATAAAATCAGCTCCATCATTAAGGGCTGTCTGCCTATTCTGTATGATGACGAAATATTATATAATGCCCTGAAATCAGGTCTCAAAATTGTTTCCAGAAAAGCCACTACATTGTCCTGCTCGCTGTCCCCATCCCTCTTCACGGCCAATAGGATGGGAGCCAGCATGAAGTCTAGTTGGCTCAGATACAAGGGCTTTTCCAAATGCGGGGGCAATCCCTGCAAGACTTGCATCTATGCCACCCCCTCCAAGTCCTTTGACAGATCTGACCACTCCTGCAGCTTTCCAATACAAAGCTATATTAATTGCAACACTACAGGAGTGGTATACATTATACAGTGCAAGGATTGCGACTTAATGTATGTTGGAAGTACGATCCGAAGATTCAGGAATCGCCTTCTGGAACATTTAAATTATATAAGCAACCCTAATGCACTTAATATTTCGAATGTAGCTAGACATTTTATACAAATACATGATCGTCAAGTAAGGGGCTTTAAAGCCTTCGCGATAGAGAGGGTATTTGCCCCCAAGAGAGGTGGTGACCACCGCAAGAAACTCCTCCTACGGGAGGCGTTTTGGATCTTCAGGCTGAACACTAGAGTTCCATATGGCCTTAACCTGAAAAAGGAATTGATGTACATATACCAATAACAAATATGTTCATTTATATATAAACGTGCATTTATGTGCATCATTCCTGCGTGTCCATTCTTTCTCACAGTCTCCCCTTCCCCCCCCATTCCTTTTCTTGTGTCTGTCCATTTGGTCCCCAGTTCATGGTGCAATTATCATTATCAGTGGTTTTCTCCTGCATAACAAGATTACCAAGCGTGGCAACAATGTCCTAAGCAGAAATAATACTGTCAATAATACTGTTATTAATGTGAAGGCTGTTTTGGTTTTGCATAATATATGTTTTTATATGTTACACAAGTCGGTGTGTTCACACTGTGCGTTTTTTTTGGGACTTTCACCTGTTTCCCTTCCCCCCCCCCTTTTTTTTTTTTTTTTTCCTTCAGTGAATGTTCACAGAATTTGGACTAGAGTCCTCAAGGGTTAACTCTTGTTAAGTCCCAGCACAGTCTGTAATGCATCAACTTGATAATGAATGGGTGGCAACTAAGGTGTGATGCACAGTGAGACGACCAATGGGATCAATGCCGCCTCCCATGGATTGTAGGGGGGAATGGCTATTTTTTCCCTTTATATTGGGGTATCTCACTGTGCAACAACGTTATGACTAAGGGTCTCAGTACCCGAAATGCGTCAACGCCAATCTGTTGTACTGTGTGGCAGTCTGTCATGTCTGTATGATGTCCAAATAAAGAAGCGATTTTAACATGGACCCTACTTGAATCTGAGACCTTCTTCTAAATTACCTGCAGCCTGCGACGGGGTCACTCCCCTAGGGTTTCAGAATCGGGATTATACTAACTGGGAGGTGAGCTGGATTTAAGTTTTTCTCTATGTGGTGGCACTGTCTCGGACTTCGGGCTGACTCCCTGGACATGGTTGCCACCCATGTCGTTGCCAGTGGCAACAGCCACAGTGTGTGATGCAGTTGGACACTTTCCCCTATATGTGTGTTTTCCCTTATGTGGTGCTGGAAGGGTTAACTCCCTTCCCAGTGTGTGTGTGATGTCACTGGGTGTGTCTGACTGTGGGTGTGGCTTCTTGGCCTATAAAGCCTGAGTGTTTTGCATGGTTCAGTAGGTTGCTTCAGCCCTGCTAGCTGGAGCAGCCGCCTGTGTAGTTGACCTGCCTGTGAGAGCCACCCCTGTGCTCATAAAAGTATGGTTGCGATGTAAAAATAATTGTCGTTATGTTTGATGTCTTTATGCGTGTGTGGTTGTATGTTGTTCTGTTGGGACCTTCTTATGTTTGGTGCAGCTCACGGTTCTGGTTTCCTGTCTGCTCAGGAATCCAGTCAGCAAGGCTGTGGCAGGTTGGTGGAACTGGGTATTCGCCTGCCACTTCCGTGAGGCTGTTCATGTACCCCTTTTTCCCAACAGCTTGGCTATTGAGACTCCTGCTCCTCCGTGCCAAGGAGGAGTAGGTCGTCTTACCCAGCTCCTAGCTCAGGGATCTGCGGAGGGTAAGACAGGGCTCTGAGGTTCCTGCGCATGGGTCCTCCTACCTTAAAGGTCAGCCCATGCAGATTAGGAGTTAGGGTCAGGGTAGGGATGTGTGAGGAGGTGACCTGCTCCCTATCCTGTTCTCATGGCCGAGTAGCCCCTACACCACCTGGCATCGCACGGCTGAGGGTTTCCCCCATCCTCAGCCGTGACACACACCCTTCACAGACTGAACCCCATAGCCACTAAACCTCCTCATGCTGCTCAGACTGCTTCCAAAATCCCATTTTCTTACTAAGGGTCCTATTACACCTGGAGATTCTGCAGGTGATTGTCGGGAGGGAAGCATTCCTTCCCAGCAATCTCCTGTCCATCCTTGAAGGAGACACATTTATATATAGCAATCTCCTCCACAGTATGAGCAGTGATCACTAAAGCAATTGCTTGTCCGTATACAGAAGTATTCCTTCCCAGCAATCACCTGGCTCCCTAGTGGAGAAGACTACTGCTATTACATGCAGTGATCTCCTCCTCAGTGTGTAGAGAGGTGATTGCTAATGCCATAGCTCATCCCTATACTGAATCATTGTTTGCCACAAGCAAATGATTATTTTTAAATCTGTTAAAAAAAACTCACAATACTCGATGAACGAGTGTAATAGGACCCTAACACTAAGGCCTCTTTCACAGAACCGTTTACAGGTCGTTTTTTGCGTTCCGTACACGAAACCATTCATTTCAATGATTCCGCAAAAAAAAAAACTGAATGTACTCTGTATGCATTCCGTTTCCGTAGAAAAAGATAGAACATGTCCTATTATCGCCCGCAAATCACGTTCCGTGGCTCCATTCAAGTCAATGGGTCTGCAAAAAAACGGAACATATACGGAAATGCATCCACATGTCTTCCGTATCCATTCTTGCGGAATCATCTATTGAAAATGTTATGCCCAGCCCAATTTTTTCTATGTAATTACTGCATACTGTATATGCCATACGGAAAAACGGAAACAAAAAAACAGAATGGATCAGTGTAAAACGGACGGCAAAACACTGAAAGCCATACGGTCGTGTGAAAGAGGCCTAATGCGCATGGTTCCCTTAGACCCACTTTATCATCCTGAAACCGCAGACCCAGAAAGTGATCCTGAACAGCTCCCTATAGAGTATCTTTGCCTCACACAGAATACATCTCCATGGCCACGTCCTCCCGACTGCTCTCCATTTCGCTCACCCCATCACAAACTGCACCCTCCACCAATGTTTGCGCTCTATAAAACTACAATTCAAAGCCACTAGACCAGTGACGCTAACCTCCGGCACTCTAGCTGTGGTCAAACTACGACTCCCAGCATGCTCCATTTCTATGGAGTTCTGAGAAAAGCCAAGCGAGTGTACATCTTGGGAGTTGTAGTTTTACCACAGCTGGAGTGCCGGAGGTTACCATCTTCTGGCTTTAGTGACTAGACATCCCTCTCCTGTGCCCTTTAGCTCCCAGGAATAAGATCTATGGGGTGCAAAAACACAAACATGTCACCACACAGCCACATAAGTTGAACATCTAGGGCTCATGCACACGACCGTAGTTTTGTGGTCCGTTTTTCCGTATCTTAGGTTTTTTTTCCCCTCTGATTTCAGTTCTCTTCCGTTCCAATTATTCCACAAAACATATCCGTATGGTTTCTGTATGCGGAAACGGAAACTGTCATTTATTAATCACCAAACACATGAACAATATGGGCTGAGCATGGCATTTCTACAGTATGGATCCTCAAAATACGGATGACATATGGATGTGTTCCACGTGCGTTCCGTATTTTTTGCATACCCATTGACTTGAATAGCGCCTCGGACAGTGATTTGCGGACAATAATAGGACATGCACTACTTTTTGCGGAACGGAAACGGAATGCACTCGGAGTACCTTCTATTGTTTTTGTGGACCCATTGAAGTAAATGGTTCCGCATATGGTCCACAAAAAAATAAAATAAAACTGGAACAGAAGCGGAAAGAAAATACGTTTGTGTGCATGAGCCCTTAAGATGAGGCATTAAACTACAGACCACTGCATTAGGCCCAAATCCATGACACACATTCCAGACATACTGTACAACTCCCTGTAACTGCCTTGAGCTAAGGCTACTTTCACACTAGCGTTTGGTGCGGATCCGTTATGGATCTGCACAGACGGATCCGTTCAGATAATACAACTGTCTGCATCCGTTCAGAACAGATCAGTTTGTATTATCTTTAACATAGCCTAGACTAATCAGTCTTGAACACCATTGAAAGTCAATGGAGGATGGATCCGTTTTCTATTGTGTCATAGAAAACGGATCCGTCCCCATTGACTTACATTGTGTGTCAGAATGGATCCGTTTGGCTCAGTTTCGTCAGACTGACACCAAAACGCTGCAAGCATCGTTTTGGTGTCCGCCTCCAAAGCGGAATGGGGACTGATCGGAGGCAAACTGATGCATTCTGAACAGATCCTTTTCCATTTAGAATGCATTAGGGAAAAACGGATCTATTTTGGACCACTTGTGAGAGCGCTGAACGGATCTCACAAACTGAAAGTGTGAAAGTAGCCTAATTCACAGCAACACCCCCTACTCCAGATGGTGTAGATCCTATACCCCATAACCATATTACAACTGCTGGCCCCCCGGCTTTACAGATTCCACTAAAAAGTCCCAGCACGAGTATCCTTTGTTTGATCTGCATGGGTCCCACACACAGCAGTCCCCACGGACCTCTTTTTCCTACATACTCCCCCCCCCCCCCCCCCCCCCCCCCCCCAACCGAGCCTTGGCTCCTCCACAGGCGACCTCACTCTTGCACTCATAATCTCCTTGTCTGATCTTAATGGCTCCCACACAATACTCTCTGCTGACCCCATATGTTCCAAGACAAGGGACTGCACCCCAGGTCACCCCATCTAGCTAGACTGATCCCCCCCAAGCACTATTGTCTGATCAGGTGTCCTACAAAATGCACAATTTCCACCACATTTCCCTTCGATTACACAGATCGCCATCTTTGCCTGCCACAAGGAGACGTTACACTGTATGGGGGCGGGGGCCACAAGGAGACGTTACACCGTATGGGGGCGGGGGGCCACAAGGAGACGTTACACTGTATGGGGGCGGGGGGCCACAAGGAGACGTTACACTGTATGGGGGCGGGGGGCCACAAGGAGACGTTACACTGTATGGGGGCGGGGGGCCACAAGGAGACGTTACACTGTATGGGGGCGGGGGGCCACAAGGAGACGTTATAATAAAGTCTTGTGGCCACAGGCCACCATACATACAGTAATGTCTTCTTGTTGCTCATGTTTGGGGGACTCATGTGACTCATTATTCCCTAATGTCTGCTATTATAGATCAATGTGCTGACACTATTCTATGTGTTTTAGGGTCTCTCACTCACTCCTGTTCCTCTGCCTGGACATTCCCTGCAGGCCAGGAGTCGGGCGAAGTGGCCCCCATACAGTGCAACTTCTCCTTGTGGCTGCCCCCATACAGTATAACTTGTCCTTGTGGCTGCCCCCATACAGTATAACTTGTCCTTGTGGCTGCCCCCATACAGTATAACTTGTCCTTGTAGCTGCCCCCATACAGTATGTCCCCTTGTGTTTTTTACTTTTAAACAGGTATGTATCGCGATATATAGTTATCATGATAAATTTTTTAATATCGTTATTGTTTGAATATGATATCGCCGAACCCTACCCCCCCCCCCCCCCATATCTGCACGCTCATGGTTCCCACAATACACCACATGCCCCCTCCTCACAGATTTACACCCCATAAAGGCCCCCTACATATCTGCACCCTGGTGTCCCCAAGAATATACTCCTGCACTCCATGAAGCCCACTGCCCTGAGTGCTCAACATGCCCTCCCCAGACCTGCACCTTCATATATAAAATCCATATACTGCTCCCCATGAAGGTTTGTGTAATCCAGGACTGCTTGCAAGCGCACACAACCCCTCCTCCTTCCACAAGCTCCTGCACTGCAGTCCGTGTTTGCAACCACTGCCCACATTTGGTCATGTGACCATGAAGGAGCACGTGATCAGTGACGTCACAAACCTCCTTCTAACAACTCCATTCTAACATCTACCGGTGTGTATGGTATGAATTCTGAGCACATTCCAGGTGGGTTTTCTTTCCCTACTTGTGTGAATATGTGAGTTTATATAATTGTAACCACTTCATTACCAGAGTGTTTACCCTTCTTTCTTTCCAAGCCAAATTTCAGCTATAGCAATAGGGCTATCTTAACTGCTAGTAACTAATTTAATATGTGAGTCAGCCTACACGTATTTGATATTATTTTTCACGGGACACCTTAGATCTTTCGTTTGTGCTTTTGACAGATGTAATAACATTTTTATATATATATGGAAAAGTTGTGAAAATTATGGAAAAAAAGTTTATTTTTCCTTTCTTATCCTTTGTTTGTACCCTTAAAATGTATGTTATTTGTGTAAGGCTGGGTTCAGACCTGAGCGTGTAAAACGCTCAACAGGCAAGAACCAATGATTCCCTATGGGAATGGTTCTCACCTGAGCGTTTTACAGCGCGTACGATCGCGCTGTAAAACGCCCGACGCCGCAAGAAGTACAGGAGCTTCTTGTCTCGCGTTCCCGTACATATACTTCAGCGGGAATGTGCGACAATGGGCGTTCGCTTGTCTCTGTATGCGTGACTGCAAACGCCCGTACAATCGTGCATACAGAGCGTACGTTCAAGTACGCTCAGGTCTGAACCCAGTGTCAGACTTCAAAGGACTGGAGCGCATTTTGGATTTTGGTGCCCTATTTTTCTATTGCAGGTTCATTTTGCCATATGTTGTACTGCAGTAAAACTAAAAAAAAATTAAAAAAAATGGGTGCAAGTATATTTTATGCAGACCCCCCCCCTGCTATATTTCATACATACACACACAAAGTCTGTTATACTATTGCTAAAACTAGTTACTGTAATATATTTATATTTTTTATGAACGATAAAGGGGTGAAACGTTTGTGTACGTAGTTTGCTACTATTGCTAATACTAGTAACTATAGCCATTACTTCTTACTCTTTTTTTTATTTTTTTAGCTTTATTTTACTTTTTATTAATTTTGCCATGCAGCGAGACTGCCTCTGCTGGTCTCAGCAAGGGGTTAATAAATATTACTTAGTAGCCTCTTAACCACTTCAGCCCCGCTAGGTGAAACCCCCTTCATGACCAGGCCACTTTTTACACTTCGGCACTACACTCCTTTCACCGTTTATCGCTCGGTCATGCAACTTACCACCCAAATGAATTTTACCTCCTTTTCTTCTCACTAATGGAGCTTTCATTTGGTGGTATTTTATTGCTGCTGACATTTTTACTTTTTTTGTTATTAATCAAAATATAACGATTTATTTGCAAAAAAATGACATTTTTCACTTTCAGCTGTGAAATTTTGCAAAAAAAACGACATCCATATATAAATTTTTCGCTAAATTTATAGTTCTACATGTCTTTGATAAAAAAAAATGTTTGGGCAAAAAAAAAATGGTTTGGGTAAAAGTTATAGCATTTACAAACTATGGTACAAAAATGTGAATTTCCGCTTTTTGAAACTGCTCTGATTTTCTGAGCACCTGTCATGTTTCCTGAGGTTCTACAATGCCCAAACAGTAGAAAACCCCCACAAATGACCCCATTTCGGAAAGTAGACACCCTAAGGTATTCGCTGATGGGCATAGTGAGTTCATAGAACTTTTTATTTTTTGTCACAAGTTAGCGGAAAATGATGATGGTTTTTTTTTTTTTTTTTTTTCTTACAAAGTCTCATTTTCCACTAACTTGCGACAAAAAATAAAAAATTCTAGGAACTCGCCATGCCCCTCACAGAATACCTTGGGGTGTCTTCTTTCCAAAATGGGGTCACTTGTGGCGTAGTTATACTGCCCTGGCAATTTAGGGGCCCAAATGTGTGAGAAGAACTTTGCAATCAAAATGTGTAAAAAATGACCGGTGAAATCCGAAAGGTGCACTTTGGAATATGCGCCCCTTTGCCCACCTTGGCAGCAAAAAAGTGTCACACATGTGGTATCGCCGTACTCAGGAGAAGTTGGGGAATGTGTTTTGGGGTGTCATTTTACATATACCCATGCTGGGTGAGAGAAATATCTTGGCAAAAGACAACTTTTCCCATTTGTTTATACAAAGTTGGCATTTGACCAAGATATTTTTCTCACCCAGCATGGGTATATGTAAAATGACACCCCAAAACACATTCCCCAACTTCTCCTGAGTACGGCGATACCAGATGTGTCACACTTTTTTGCTGCCAAGGTGGGCAAAGGGGCACATATTCCAAAGTGCACCTTTCGGATTTTGCAGGGCATTTTTTACACATTTTGATTGCAAGGTACTTCTCACACATTTGGGCCCCTAAATTGCCAGGGCAGTATAACTACGCCACAAGTGACCCCATTTTGGAAAGAAGACACCCCAAGGTATTCCGTGAGGGGCACGGCGAGTTCCTAGAATTTTTTATTTTTTGTCACAAGTTAGCGGAAAATGTGGATTTTTTTTTTCTCTTTTTTCCGTACAAAGTCTCATATTCCACTAACTTGCGACAAAAAATAAAAAATTCTAGGAACTCGCCATGCCCCTCACGGAATACCTTGGGGTGTCTTCTTTCCAAAATGGGGTCACTTGTGGCGTAGTTATACTGCCCTGGCAATTTAGGGGCCCAAATGTGTGAGAAGTACCTTGCAATCAAAATGTGTAAAAAATGCCCTGCAAAATCCGAAAGGTGCACTTTGGAATATGTGCCCCTTTGCCCACCTTGGCAGCAAAAAAGTGTGACACATCTGGTATCGCCGTACTCAGGAGAAGTTGGGGAATGTGTTTTGGGGTGTCATTTTACATATACCCATGCTGGGTGAGAAAAATATCTTGGCAAACGACAACTTTTCCCATTTTTTTATACAAAGTTGGCATTTGACCAAGATATTTTTCTCACCCAGCATGGGTATATGTAAAATGACACCCCAAAACACATTCCCCAACTTCTTCTGAGTACGGCAATACCAGATGTGTCACACTTTTTTGCAGCCTAGATGCGCAAAGCGGCCCAAATTCCTTTTAGGAGGGCATTTTTAGACATTTGGATCCCAGACTTCTTCTCGCGCTTTAGGGCCCCTAAAAAGCCAGGGCAGTATAAATACCCCACATGTGACCCCACTTTGGAAAGAAGACACCCCAAGGTATCCAATGAGGGGCCTGGCAAGTTCATAGAATTTTATTTTTTTTCGCATAAGTTAGCGGAAATTGATTTTTTTTTTTTTTTTTTTTTCTCACAAAGTCTCACTTTCCGCTAACTTAGGACAAAAATTTCAATCTTTCATGGACTCAATATGCCCCTCAGCAAATACCTTGGGGTGTCTTCTTTCCAAAATGGGGTCAGTTGTGGGGTGTTTGTACTGCCCTGGCATTTGAGGGTCTCCGCAATCATTACATGTATGGCCAGCATTAGGAGTTTCTGCTATTCTCCTTATATTGAGCATACAGGTAATGAGATTTTTTTTTTCCGTTCAGCTTCTGGGCTGAAAGAAAAAAATGAACGGCACAGATTTCTTCATTCGCATCGATCAATGTGGATGAAAAAATCTCTGCCAAAAAAAAAAAATGGAGGGGAAAGGCGTCTGCCAGGACATAGGAGCTCCGCCCTACATCCATACCCACTAAGCTCGTATGCCCTGGCAAACCAGATTTCTCCATTCGCATCAATCGATGTGGATGAATAAATCATTGCCGGGATTTTTATATATATATATATATATATATATATATATATATATATATATATATATATATATATATATATATATATATATATATATATATATATATATATATATTACATACACAGTGCTTGCCAAAGCATAGGAACGCCGCCTCCTCCTCAGCTCGTATGCCTCGGCAAACGTATCTGTCACTGCAGAGGAGAAAATCCCGTCTTGCAGCGCCGCATACACCGACTTGCGTGTAATCTGACAGCAGCGCAATGCTTCTGTCAGAATGCACATCGGTGCTGCAGCTAGTAGATCGGTTGGTCCACCTGGAAGGTAAAAAGACAAAAAAAAAAAAAAAAAAACAGGCCACAACGCAATAATTTTATTAACTTTGGAACAGAACATGTAACTTTAACTTTTGGAACTAAACATTAACCTGTTTGCTTACCTGTTTTTTTTTTTTTTGTTTTTTTGTTTTTTTACCTTTATAGAACAAACCTCTCCTTCCCCATGGGTCAATATGCAAAGCGCAAATCGCCCAAAGATGTGGCGAAGTGCGTTATGCACTTTGTCCCATGTGAAAGGAGACGTTTGCAGCAGCTGTGAGTGAATGGGCCCTAATAGCCCTGTGTGCCTATCCTGGTGAGATGTGATCCCTATGCTAGGTGTACCTGTGTGTGGTACTTTCGGAAACACTCCCCTGAGCATAGGGCAGGGTGGTCGGGACAGTCAGGACAGAAATAACGGGTGTCACGCCTTATTCCACTCCTGCTACAGACACGACATTTTTTTCGGGGTGGCGGTCGGTTTGAGGTACCAGCAACGACACTGGGGAAGTGTCGCTCGTGTAGACGGCTAACTACACTGGTGGATGGGGCCACGGAACCTCCTGGATACAGGAGGTTCGCGATGATCTCTTCCTGAAATTTGAGGAAGGATCCAGTTCTCCCAGCCTTACTGTAGAGAACAAAACTATTGTACAGAGCCAATTGAATTAAATATACAGACACCTTCTTATACCAGCGTCTGGTGCGTCGGGAAACTAAATATGGAGCCAACATCTGGTCATTGAAGTCGACCCCTCCCATGTGGAGGTTATAGTCGTGGACTGAGAGGGGCTTTTCAATGACACGGGTTGCTCGCTCAATTTGGATTGTCGTGTCTGCGTGAATGGAGGAGAGCATGTAAACGTCACGCTTGTCTCTCCATTTCACCGCGAGCAGTTCTTCGTTACACAGTGCGGCCCTCTGCCCCCTTGCAAGACGGGTGGTAACGAGCCGTTGGGGGAAGCCCGCGCGACTAGTTCGCGCGGTACCACAGGCGCCAATCCGTTCTAGAAACAAATGCCTAAAGAGGGCCACACTTGTGTAAAAATTGTCCACATAAAGATGGTACCCCTTGCCGAATAAGGGTGACACCAAGTCCCAAACTGTCTTCCCACTGCTCCCCAGGTAGTCAGGGCAACCGACCGGCTCCAGGGTCTGATCTTTTCCCTCATAGACCCGAAATTTGTGGGTATAGCCTGTGGCCCTTTCACAGAGCTTATACAATTTGACCCCATACCGGGCGCGCTTGCTTGGGATGTATTGCTTGAAGCCAAGGCGCCCGGTAAAATGTATTAGGGACTCGTCTATGCAGATGTTTTGCTCAGGGGTATAAATATCTGCAAATTTCTGGTTGAAATGGTCTGAGGGGCTGAATTTTGTGGAGCCGGTCAAAAGCAGGGTGGCCCCTGGGACGGGAGGCGGTGTTGTCGCTAAAGTGCAGGAAACGCAGGATGACCTCAAATCGTGTCCTGGACATAGCAGCAGAGAACATGGGCATGTGATGAATTGGGTTCGTGGACCAATATGACCGCAATTCATGTTTTTTTGTCAGGCCCATGTTGAGGAGGAGGCCCAGAAAAGTTTTAAATTCGGAAACTTGGACTGGTTTCCACCGGAAAGGCTGGGCATAAAAGCTTTCCGGGTTAGCGGTGATAAATTGTGTGGCATACCGGTTTGTCTCTGCCACGACTAAGTCTAAAAGCTCCACAGTCAAGAACAGCTCAAAAAATCCCAGGGCCGAACCGATCTGAGCCGTCTCAACCCGAACTCCAGACTGGGCGGTGAAAGGGAAAACTACGGGTGCGGCTGAAGTTGGGGACTGCCAATCAGGGTTTGCCAGCACCTCTGGGATTCTAGGGGCTCTACGGGCACGTCTTTGCGGTGGCTGCGACGGGGTCACTACTGCACGTGCCACCGTACCAGCTTCAACTGCCCTTCTGGTGCTCGCTACTTCACCAGGTTGTACGGCAGTGCTGGTACTAGGTCCAGGAAGGGCTGGGCTGCTGGTGTATGCCTCACCACGTAATCCGACAGCACCAGCCCCACTCTGCTGCTCTTGAAGCGGATCCTGCGCAACCTGCGGTCTAGCGACACGGGGCCGGGTACGCCTGGTTCTATCAGGGACCTCAGCCTCCTCGTCCGAACTTTGGGTCAGAGAGCCACTGCTTTCTACAGGTTCGTATTCTGACCCGCTGGATTCATCAGATGAGGGTTCCCACTCCTCATCCGACTGGGTCAGAAGCCTGTAGGCCTCTTCAGAGGAATACCCCCTGTTTGACATGTGGGCAACTAAATTTAGGGGTATTCCCTGAGACTACCCAAGAAAAAAAAAAGCAAGCCTGTCTTACAAATGGGAGGCTAGCGAAGTACCGGAGGCCGCTGCGGTTGATAAAAAATATCAAAACTGATTTTTTTATCGCCGCAGTGCGTGTAAAGTGAATGTGCAGTGATCAAAAAAAAAAATTTTTTTGTCACTGCGGTGGGGCGGGTGTGGGCGAACGCACGTGTGGGCGACCGATCAGGCCTGATTGGGCAAACACTGCGTTTTGGGTGGAGGGCGAACTAAAGTGACACTAGTACTATTATAGATCTGACCGTGATCAGTTTTTTGATCACTTTCAGATACTATAAAAGTACAAATGCTGATTAGCGATACGCTAATCAGCGAATAACGGACTGCGGTGCGGTGGGCTGGGCGCTAACTGATCGCTAACTACCTAACCAAGGGACCTAAACTATACCTAAAACCTAACGGTCAATAACAGTGAAAAAAAAAAAGTGCACTGATCACTTTTTTCCTTTCACTAGTGATTGACAGGGGGGGATAAAAGGGGTGATCAAAGGGTTAATTGGGGTGATCTGGGGGCTAAATGTGGTGTGGTGGGTACTCACAGTAGATGTGCTCCTCTGCTGGAACCAACCGACCAAAAGAAGGAGCAGAGGAGCACAGCAGCCATATAACCCCATCATATTTACTAATATGATGGGTTATGTGGCTGCTGATTGGATTTTTTAAAAATCAGCAGCCTGCCAGCCAATGATCGTGGCCGGCAGGCTGCTGACGAAATAGTCTGCTGCGAAATGCCGGCCCGCGATGCGCATGCGCGGGCCGGCTGTGACGTAATCTCGCGTCTCGCGAGAGGACGCGCCGATGCGTCCAGGAGGAACTAAACAACCACCTCCCGGACGCATCGGTGCCTACAGCGGTCGGGAGGTGGTTAATAAGTTCGATGTATTAACATTTTAATTTTTAACAGTCTTAAGATGGGGTTCACATCACGTTTTTGCCCTACGTTTAACATATATTTGTAAAAAAGGATACAAAAGCGTAGTTAACGTTAACACCTTCACGCGTTTGGACATAGTCACGTCCAAACTGCTTACCGGGGGCTGTGACACTATGACGTGTCACAGCCCCTGAGTCTCCGCTCTTCTGGAGAGAAGAGACATCGGGGAAGCAGGCAAGGGACCAATCAGATTAGTCCCTTGCTGGCAAACACTCCGATTGGTCAGTCTCTGCAGACTAACCAACTGTAGCGCTTCAGTAAGAAAATGCCAGTTTCAGGCTGTCATCTCCACGCTGGAGATCACAGCTTGAAATCGGGTAAGACCCCCCATGTGCTCCTAGTAACCTAGTGGCCCTATAATGCCCAAATTGCCTCCTGATGTTCACATGCAGCCGGCCTCAGTATAAAGGCCACTGCCATCAGCAGCAGAGTGTGAGCTGTAGGTTACAGCTCACACTCTGCTGCTATGGCCGAAATCGGTGCTGGCACCGATCTTGGCCATTTAACCCCATGGATGCTGCAGTCAGTAGCCACCCGCGGCATCCATGGGGTTGGGAGGGAGGTAGCTCCCTCTCTCTTCCATTGGGTCGCTGCTACGATGGCAGACGTTATGTTGTTTTAGGTTTCCAGTCATAGCAGCGTGCACCTGCGCATTTGGATGGGATGTGCGGACCAACCCCTTTTGTGTTTCCCATGTACCTAACCCTGAGGGACTGATCAGCCTGTCTTCTCATATCCGTTCATTTATGTCATAAAAAAAACTACTCATAATTGTTATCACCGTGTCTGTAATGACCTGATCTATAAAAGTATCATGTTACTTATCCCGTATGGCGAACATCGTAAAAAATAATGTAGAAAACGGAATTGCTGTTTTTGTCGCCTCACCTCCACAAAAACAAAGTGATTAAAAAGTCATATGTACCCCATGATGTCAATAAAAACTACAGCCTGTCCTGTAAAAAAAACAAGCCCCCACACAGCTACCTTGGTGAAAAAATAAAAATTTTGTACCCCCTAAAAACAATTTCAGCAAATTACATGTTATAAAATCCTGATGCTGCCCCTTACCTTCTGAATGCTGCCGTGTTCCCAAACAGCGGTTTACGACCACATATACAGTTGCAAGAAAAAGTATGTGAACCCTTTTGGAATGATATGGATTTCTGCACAAATTGGTCATAAAATGTGATCTGATCTTCATCTACCGTATTTTTCGCCCTATAGGACGCACCGGCCCATAAGACGCACCTAGGTTTTTGGGGAGGAAAATAAGAAAAAAATTATTTTTAACCAAAAGGTGTGCTTTTGGTGGGTTTGGAACTAATGGTGGTCTGTGTGTGGCACTATTACTGGGGATCTGTGAAGGTCACTGTTATGGGGGATCTGTGGATGACAGACACTGTTATGGGGGATCTGTGGATGACAGACACTGTTATGGGGGATCTGTGGATGACAGACACTGTTATGGGGTGGATCTGTGGATGACGGACACTGTTATGGGGGGGATCTGTGGATGACGGACACTGTTATGGGGGGGGATCTGTGGATGACGGACACTGTTATGGGGGGGATCTGTGGATGACGGACACTTATGGGGGGGATCTGTGGATGACGGACACTTATGGGGGGGATCTGTGGATGACGGACACTTATGGGGGGGATCTGTGGATGACGGACACTTATGGGGGGGATCTGTGGATGACGGACACTGTTATGGGGGGGATCTGTGGATGACGGACACTGTTATGGGGGGGATCTGTGGATGACGGACACTGTTACGGGGGGGGATCTGTGGATGACGGACACTGTTATGGGGGGGGATCTGTGGATGACGGACACTTATGGGGGGGATCTGTGGATGACGGACACTTATGGGGGGGATCTGTGGATGACGGACACTTATGGGGGGGATCTGTGGATGACGGACACTTATGGGGGGGATCTGTGGATGACGGACACTTATGGGGGGGATCTGTGGATGACGGACACTTATGGGGGGGATCTGTGGATGACGGACACTTATGGGGGGGATCTGTGGATGACGGACACTGTTATGGGGGGGATCTGTGGATGACGGACACTGTTATGGGGGGGATCTGTGGATGACGGACACTGTTATGGGGGGGATCTGTGGATGACGGACACTGTTATGGGGGGGATCTGTGGATGACGGACACTGTTATGGGGGGGATCTGTGGATGACGGACACTGTTATGGGGGGGATCTGTGGATGACGGACACTGTTATGGGGGGGATCTGTGGATGACGGACACTGTTATGGGGGGGATCTGTGGATGACGGACACTGTTATGGGGGGGATCTGTGGATGACGGACACTGTTACTGGGGGGGATCTGTGGATGACGGACACTGTTACGGGGGGGGATCTGTGGATGACGGACACTGTTACGGGGGGGGATCTGTGGATGACGGACACTGTTACGGGGGGGGATCTGTGGATGACGGACACTGTTACGGGGGGGGATCTGTGGATGACGGACACTGTTACGGGGGGGATCTGTGGATGACGGACACTGTTACGGGGGGGATCTGTGGATGACGGACACTGTTACGGGGGGGATCTGTGGATGACGGACACTGTTACGGGGGGGATCTGATTCCCCCACCACCATACTTCACAGTTGGGGTGATGTTTTGATGTTAGTGTGATGTGCCTCTTTTTCTCCACACATAGTGTTATGTGTTTCTTCCAAACAACTCAACTTTGGTTTCATCTGTCCACAGAATATTTTGCCAGTACTGCTGTGGAACATCCAGGTGCTCTTGTGCAAACTGTGAACCTGCAGCAATGTTTTTTTTTTTTTTTTTTTTTTTTTTTTTTTTTTTTTTGGACAGCAGTGGCTTCCTCTGTGGTATCCTTCCATGAAATCCATTCTTGTTGAGTGTTTTACATATCCTTGATTCGCTAACAGGAATGTTAGCATATGCCAGAGACTTTTGTAAGTCTTTAGCTGACGCTCTAGGATTCTTCTTCACCTCATTGAGCAGTCTGCGCTGTGCTCTTGCAGTCATCTTTACAGGACAGCCACTCCTAGGGAGAGTAGCAGCAGTGCTGAACTTTCTCCATTTATAGACAATTTGTCTTACCATGGACTGATAAATAGCAAGGCTTTTAGAGATACTTTTATAACCCTTTCCAGCTTTCTGCAAGTCAACAATTCTTAATCGTAGGTCTTCTGAGAGCTCTTTTGCACGAGGCATCATTCACATCAGGCAATGCTTCTTGTGAAAAGCAAACCCAGAACTGGTGTGTTTTTTTTTTTTTTTTTGTTTTTTTTTTTTTTTTTATAGGGCAGGTCAGCTGTAACCAACACCTCCAATCTCATCTCATCGATTGGACTCCAGTTGGCTCACACCTCACTCCAATTAGCTCTTGGAGATTGTCACCACCAGATCTCTGAGAAGTTCTGATAGACGTTCTTCAGTACCTTCTGTATGATCTTCTCTTGTTTTCCTTTCGCTTTGACATCTCTCCTCCCTCTCCAAGCTGTCATCTATTAGCAGTGATTGCATCCTTATATATCTCCTCCCATACTATCTCACTTTGCGGTTTATACAACTTCCTGGACTGTGCTGATGCTAGAAGCTGCTACTGCTGCATCCATAAGATAAGTCTGTTCCTTTATTTCTGTTTTCCTGTTGTCTTGATCCGAGGTGACCCTGACTCCCTCCGTATTAAGTGTAGGGAGCCGGTGGTCGTGTCCCCTCACTATTATAGGGTGTTCAGGTGTCATACAGTCGAGGAACGAGGGTATGCAATTATCTACCATAGAGATTTTTGCATAGGCTGAGCAGTAAGGGAGAGTGCTAGGGCTGTTACAGGGCTTACCCTTTTGTTCCTTAGTTTTGGATCAAGTCAGTTGGATCTTCATTTGTGTCTTCTAGTTTTCTGTAACACCATCCATGACAGAGATGTCATTAGTCTAGGGGTTCACATACTTTTTCTACCTGCACTGTGCATTTTTACATGGTGTGTTCAATAAAAGCATGGTAACATTTAATTATTTGTGTGTTATTAGTTTAAGCAGACTGTGATTGTCTATTGTTGTGACTTAGATGAAGATCAGATCACATTTTATGGCCAATTTGTGCAGAAATCCATATCATTCTAAAGGGTTCACATACTTTTTCTTTCTTTTTAACTGTATGGTGTTGCCGTATTCAGGAAAAAATGCA